>NC_092004.1:15166115-15466115 GCF_044704955.1 Pristiophorus japonicus | reverse complement strand
GGGATTAAATGTAGTATCTCCAAATTTGCGGATGACACTAAGTTGGGTGGCAGTGTGAGCTGCGAGGAGGATGCTATGAGGCTGCAGAGTGACTTGGATAGGTTAGGTGAGTGAGCAAATGCATGGCAGATGAAGTATAATGTGGATAAATGTGAGGCTATCCACTTTGGTGGTAAAAACAGAGACAGACTATTATCTGAATGGTGACAGATTAGGAAAAGGAGAGGTGCAACGAGACCTGGGTGTCATGGTACATCAGCGATTGAAGGTTGGCATGCAGGTACAGCAGGTGGTTAAGAAAGCAAATGGAACGTTGGCCTTCATAGCGAGGGGATTTGAGTACAGGGGCAGGGAGGTATTGCTGCAGTTGTACAGTTGTGCAGTTGAGGCCATACCTGGAGTATTGTGTACAGTTTTGGTCTCCGAACTTGAGGAAGGACATTCTTGCTATTGAGGGAGTGCAGCGAAGGTTCACCAGACTGATTCCCGGGATGGCGGGACTGACCTATCAAGAAAGACTGAATCAACTGGGCTTGTATTCACTGGAGTTCAGAAGAATGAGAGGGGACCTCATAGAAACGTTTAAAATTCTGACGGGTTTAGACAGGTTAGATGCAGGAAGAATGTTCCCAATGTTGGGGAAGTCCAGATCCAGGGGTCACAGTCTAAGGATAAGGGGTAAGCCATTTAGGACCGAGATGAGGAGAACCTTCTTCACCCAGAGAGTGGTGAAGCTGTGGAATTCTCTACCACAGAAAGTTGTTGAGGCGAATTCACTAAATATATTCAAAAAGGAGTTAGATGAAGTCCTTACTACTAGGGGGTTCAAGGGGTATGGCGAGAAAGCAGGAAGGGGGTACTGAAGTTGCATGTTAAGCCATGAACTCATTGAATGGCAGTGCAGACTAGAAAGGCCGAATGGCCTACTGCTGCACCTATTTTACTATGTTTCTATGTTTCTATAACTTATTAAATACTAGTTGATATTGGCTGTGAAAAAGATATTGGTTTAATTGGGAAAAGGAAAAAAAAATTGGAGGAGGTAAAAGACTCTCTCCATTGATAATGATTTTAAATTACGAGAAAGTTTCACTGCAGTTTGAAAAGATTTCCAGAATAGATGTTATTAATCAAGAAAAGTCCCGAACAGTCTAAACAAGCAGGAGGGTTTTGAAAATAACAAGGAGAAAAGATCTAAGCTATGCGAACTCAGCAGAGAGAGAAATAAAACACAAGATTTGCCCATTGAACGGGACTGTTAAAAAAAAACCGAAATGTTGGCATGTTAACAGCTTGTGTGAACATTGGATTTCAGTAAACAAAATAGCTATTAAAAATGTGTGTTCTTATTTCAACAAAAATCTTTGGCAAGTACTTGAATTAGATGTTAAGCAAAAAAATTGGAGTTTAATCTAAAATGCTGTCTTTCCCGATGAGAAGATTTTAATTGTGACCACTTTACGAATGATTTCTGCTGTTTTAACGGATTCCTAATTTCTAAGCAAGTTTTGAAGGCACAAAGATTTGGATGATTACGCGAAGTCACGTAATGACATCAAGGCCTTCTTACAAACCTGTAAAGGAGTTAACCCTTTCCATTGACATCTGTTTTACACTGGACCTTACTAATTTGAATTTCTTACTAAAATAAAGAAGACTCACCTGACAGACAGTGGAAATGGTGGGATAGTCAGAATAAAAATAAAACAGAACTAGCTGGTCAAGAGTTAAAAGCGAAGATAAATAAGCTGGAAGAGATTTTAAAAAACAGGACCAGACGGATAGTGCAGTGTGCAGCCAAAGCTCCATCACCTGTGGCAATCAAGCCAATGTATCCCACGGTGGGTCGGTGTAGTCCACAAACCCATTCTAACAGTAAAGCAGACTGCGATGTTTGGAGGAATAGTGGTGGCATTGGTGTTGATTAGAGTTTGGATAATATTTAGATGGGTCATCGTGCAGGCTCGAGCACAGCAGGCTCAAATACAAAACCGACGGCAGCCCAGACAGGGACATGAAGTGATCGAGATGGCACGACTATAAAGAATATGGATAACCAAACCCTTACCTCCGATTCCACAGAGTGACCGCGACACAAGTAGACCAGAACCTAACACCTGGTGACGACCAGGCTATCTGTTTAAAATTTGCAGATAAAACCATCACCGAGATGGGACCGCAGTGGTGACTTCGACTCTGGGGACTCATGATATTAGGAACCTTGAGGCCCACACAAGCACTGGATAATACAGACGGACTCCGAGAGATGCAGCACACGCAAGAAAGACACAACTGTATCAACTATAGGGTTTTGTTTACTTTGACTGATGAAATATGCATTCCAAAAGTCAAGGACTGGAGCAAGGACAGAACTTATTTTAACGCGTGGCTGCAAATGAATCCGGATAAGAATAGAGTATGTGTGCGATGCTCCACGGGTACAAGAAGCAGTTGCATTAGACGAAGGGAGGCCAGGCGGGGCCGGATGAATGTACCTTTGGAATAATTTGCGCGCATCCTGCCCAGCCACAACCGTTAATCACTCACAAAGAGGGGGTGGGGCTGTGTGGATACTATGAGGATGTAGAGGCTGCCGCAATATCGTTGTATGTATGCTTCTCACCCCCTCCGACACCACGCCCCATAAGAACCATCACACTCCCCATGGAATTGTCATGTCCAACAATTACAAGGGGAGCGGAAAATGAGATTGTGCTGTCCAACGAGGGTGAACTATTGTATGATAATGTTAAGCATGAAATTGTGCCTGTCCTGATCAATACCTCAGGTATACAGATGCCGGAATATTGTACAGAACAGGCAAGAAATATGTATAATGTATTAAGTAAAGTTGTAATGCAGCAGGCTGCCGATGCCATGGGTGCCAGTAGATTCCGAGGACAGGAGCCAGTTCATAGGACTAAGAGGGAAATAGTTAATGATGTTGCGACCGGTTTTAATGCCGGAACCTCCATAGTAAACTCACTGGACATACAAAGGCTAAATGAAAGGGTGGAGCAGCTTAAAGGGGTGATGAAGGGATTATTAGAACGGCAGAGCAGACTCAGGAAGGTCAATCCGAACTTGGAAGAGAGGTGCAGAAATCCAATTGGATGGCCTCTCGGTCCTGGAAGCTCAGACAAAAACAATCAATCACCTTTTCGACAGAGAGAGAGAAGATACCGCAAAACTGAGACAGGGACAACTCTGTCACGCTTATGGACTATGGATGGTGGGACAGATACGGCACAACCACGATCATATCCAGACTGGATAGACAGCGCACATCTGGCTCAGTTGGCCAAACTAAAGGGGACACTGGGTAATTGCACTCTGAAGGGACTAACCAGAGTATGCCCAGTGATCCCAAACTGCCGAATGAGCAAAGCTGCCGGAGTGGGAATAGCCCTGATGATACCTATAGTCATACAAGATTCAGGACCGTTTCCCCTTTATCAACTGTAGAATATCGGGATCATACGGGAAAACACCTCCCTCCATTACTATCTGACCGCAGCCCCTGCTGTCCGCAGAGACAACACTCTATGGGATCTCCCTGACGGGATGCAAGCAGACGGGTGACATTACGGTGTGCCCGCACCCGGTGGGACAGGGAGAACTAGTCGAATGTGGATTTAATCCAACCGATGGATGTGTATTGGAAATAGTACCTGCCCCCACACATTTTGCCAGAACAGGTTACGGGGGCAAAGGGAAATACTGTGTCTCTACCACGGCACATTCATATCGGTACAATGGATTACAATGCCAGATCTCGCAACCAGACTTTTGCTTCACAGCCCTACGACCTCACAATAATATCAAGCCCGCATTATCCAGGTTAGACACCGAGGCCCAAAACCATTAACGCATTCGATCAGCTCCACGATCACCTGCAGGATTATGACGAGCCAGAGCAGGCCCCTATCCCACATTTAGTTGCAGTATTAAGGGGACTAAGACTCAGAGTAGGCCAGTGTGTCAGACTCTACCACCAACTACAGACAAAGATTGAAATACTGGAGAAGGATACTGACCAAGAGTTACAAAACCAGAGTTGGTGGAGGAGGGTCTGAGACTGGGGCATGAACGTAAACATCCACCCCTGGATTGGAATAATATCACACATACTGGTAGAGATACGGCTAGTCTTAGCACTAACATGGAGAGTCATGGCCTGTCGATCCTTCAGGCATTATGCACGACAAAGGAGTATCAGAACAAGGGCTCAAGTAAATAAAGTGACTTGTCCAGCAGAGGGACAGGGGTATCTGAACTATATCAATTTGATCTAAGCAGCTGGGACTTCTGAACCACGTGACTGGCCAGCACGTTGTGACAGGAAGTACCGGGTGGTACATAAAAATATAAGTCGAGAAACAAATTATGTTGTTGGTTAAAGGAGACTAGGATTAGTCCATTACCGAAAGGGGGGATTGTTGTAGGGCAAAGGCAAAGGCACCTGCTGAATATATGTATGCATATATGTACGTGTTAAATGGTAACCAGATACAAAATGGCTGCCTGGGATTCTGCAAAGCACTAGGTGAATTCAGCTAACAGTTAGCTTGAATACATTTTTGGGTAGCTGATGACACTGCAGTTACATGTACAGGAACACTGGAAAGAGCGAGCTCAGCAGAACGTCCTTAATCAACAAACCACAGACAAGATGTCCTAGCAGAATACTGAACAAATAAATTCCTGTGACTGTATAAGGATAAGGAGGTTAGGTGCAGACAGAACCCAAGGACAGTAGAGATAAGGGGATCTGGAGAATCTCACGAGGCCATGAATAAGCCCCAGCTAAAACATGAGGTGATCACACAGTCCCCTGGTGCCTGGGGGCCAATTCCATTGGCCCAGTGGAATCGATTTGCAATTTATAGTCGTTATGATTGGATTGTGTCCAGCTGACATGGGCTAAGTAATTGGAATGAACTGTTGTAAAACATATAAATATCGATGAATTTCTTTGTTCGGTGGAGTGGAATGCCTGGAGTTGGACCAGAGGCTCTCTCCCCGCCTGTGTAATAAAGGCCATTTTGGGATTGGAACCGACCCCGAATGTCGAGTGATTCTTCCAGAAAAAGATTTGTGCTAACATAACCCGTGCTGTACCAGCCCTGGGAGAGATTGATGGGACAGTGTAGAGGGAGCTTTACTCTGTATCTAACCCCGTGCTGTACCTGCCCTGGGAGAGATTGATGGGACAGTGTAGAGGGAGCTTCACTCTGTATCTAACCCCGTGCTGTACCAACCCTGGGAGAGATTGATGGGACAGTGTAGAGGGAGCTTTACTCTGTATCTAACCCCGTGCTGGATCTGTCCTGGGAGAGATTGATGGGACAATGTAGAGGAAGCTTTACTCTGTGTCTAACACGTACTGTACCTGCCTGGGAGGCTTTAATGTGACTGTGTAGTGGTAGCTTTACTCTGTATTTAACATTATTGTCCTTTTTAATCCACTTGTTTCACACCGAAACAAATCGTAACCATGATGTGAATTTAACGCTACTTGATTCTTTGAAATCATCTTTAAATGATTGGGTAAAACCACTTCTTATGCCACCGAAAAACAGCTTTGATTCCAGGTCTCGGCGATAAATTTTATAACACAATTTTTAAATTCAAAACCTAATAAAATTGACGACATGCAGCCAACGTGCAAAAGTAAGAATTCTTTTAATCACCGTTAAATAGCCGATAACCTTCTTCAGAATGAAATAAATAATAATATCATTACTGAGGAACAGTGGTATCTTTAATCATTCATTTTCTCTTTACATGTGATGAAGTTTTATCCCTATCTCATTTACACGCTGTATGAGAATGGTTTAAAATTGTAAGTGTTTATGACTCAGTTGTAAAACCATTGATTGTGTGTGTGCCGATTCTTGATAGGAGGAGCACTTGAGACCGTAGTTCCAGTTCTTTCTATGTATCAATAGAATAAATTTCCACCAGTTGCTTTAAACCCAATAACATAATTTATTTCGAGTGGACTGGATGGAGGAACATGATCCATGTAAAAAATTGTTATCGTTTTACTTGAACTGAATGCTCATAAAATATTGGAGTTGGAACTAATTGGATAATAGCACAGCTGGCAACATTTGCGGAATAGATTCGTGCAGCCAAAACGCACAATGACAACCTGGGACTGTGCGGCACCGAATACTCGGGGAAAAACAGTTAAACACTTCGTCCCTGGGTGGGCTCGAACCACCAACCTTTCGGTTAACAGCCAAACGCGCTAACCCATTGCGCCACAGAGACTGATGGAAGTATAAGGTTCAAGGCATCCCGAACCAGGGTGTCAGACAGTTAAAGCTTCAGATTGCTCTGACCGGGATGGAACTTGTCCACTCTCAGTGGCACCTTTCACAAATAAATAGAGGGACATTAATTGTGGATGCGTGGAAATAGTCTGGTCCCGCACACTGCAGACATTTCCATGTCACCGCCAACCAGCTCTCCCGCAACCGGTGTGATCTACCTTCCAGCCTTCCAGTGCCTTGTCTGTGACAAAGTATTCTGATTGTCCCGAAGCCGGTGTTCGGTTTGAATTCCTTTTCAGCTCCTGACTGGATATTCCTGTGATTAAACAGGAATTAAATGCTAACAGGGACAGTTGGATTCACCGTTTCTTTGCTTGGTGAAATTTCAAAGATTGAAAGTGACACACATCAACCCCAAACCTCCCGTGAGATGGAAGCCCAGTTGCTGTTTCAAGCTTGAATGCGGGTACAAGCAGAACTTATTCAAAGAAAGTCCAAGTCCCTGAGACGCATGATTATTTGCACCAAACTCCTTTGCAAAGATTTGAGGTTCATGTTTGGTGATCTGGGTACATCTTTTGCCAAACTACAACACTTCAAAAATAACTCAACGGCCTTAAAGCGCTTTGGGGTGACATGAGTTCCTGAAAGGCACTGCAGAAATGGAAGTCCTGCTTTGCAAAAGTTCGATGCAATTTCAAAATTTGCGAGCAATATCAGGGCTCCTCTGGGATCCCTCGTAAATTTCAATGAACAACTCTGAAGGGAGAATCATAGCCCGAGACCAACGAGCCAACTGTTTGACAAACGTGAAGATAAGGTGTAAGCATGATCAAAGCATTTTTGTGTGTGTCGCTATTCAGAACATAAGAACTTAAGAACTAGAAGCAGTAGTAGGCCATATGGGCCCTCGAGCATGCTGCGCCATTTAATATGATCATGGCTGATCCGATCATGGACACATCCCTGCCACTTCCCCATTAGCCTTATTCCCTTATCAGTTAAGAAGCTATCTCTGTCTTAAATGTATTTAATGTCATGGTTTTCTCAGCTCTCTGAGGCAGTGAGTTCGGCAGATTTACAACCCTCTGAGAGAAGAAATTCCTCCTCATCACAGATTTAAATGGGCGGCCCTTTATTCTGAGATGATGCCACCTAGTTCTAGTCTCCCCTATCAGTGGAACCATCCTCTCTGCATCCACCTTATCAAGCTCCCTCATTACCTTATACATTTCGATAAGATCACCTCTCATTCTTCTGAATTCCAATGAGTAGAGGCCCAACCTACTCAACATTTTCTCATAAGTCAACCACTCATCTCCGGAGTCAACCCAGTGAAACTTCTCTGAACTGCCTGCAAAGCAAGTATATCCTTTCGTAAATATTGTAAGTGTTTGTGATCCTCGCTCAATTGCCAGACGGACGGTTTGAATCGCCCCCACCTTACGAAAGTTCTAGATCTGGGAATTATTATTCAGAGTGTAAATTAAATGAGTCACGGAAAGGGATGCTTCGGTGATAAATCATAGTATATTTATTTGGTGTAACATACACTGGCTAAAACATGCACTGCTAAACGAAATGTCTCTGTGGAGAATAAAATCCCGGTTACAAACAACATACATAAAGTACAGAAATGAACCTAGTAACACGCAGTAATTCCCTGGTGGATTCTAACCCCACCCCTACCAATGAATTACCCTCCCCAGAATAGCCCTGAAAAGCTTCACTTCTGAGAAAACCCGGAGCCCTTACCCAGCTGGCCTGGGATATCTGGTTACTGGCTTGGGACACTCGCGACCATGTTCACCACCAGACACAGCCCGTTTCCTTGCTCAGCTCAGCTGTGGAAAGTCACTGCCTGGCCTTCAGTCTCGGTGGCTTCATCTGCAGTACTGCGGCCCCTTCCTCTGGTACATCGATCGGTGGAGCGAGAGCAAGAGGGAGAGGGGGCTCTCGCTAGACAAAAGTTACAAGCTGCAAGCTCCAAGCTTCACACCAAGCTCCAAGCTAAAAATAAAGTGGAAAGGACCCTGTCTTTCTGGGAGTCTTGCTACCCCTATCTTTCCCGCCAATCTTTAAAACCCCTTTGTTTCTAAGCACGGGTACTTAGTCAGTGATGGGCCATCCCACCCATGCATTGGGCTGATGGCCCTTAGTCTGGGCATCTATCTGAGCCTTTGTGTTGGGAAAGACCCAGCTTCTCCTTGGCTGGCCAGGCTGGTGGGTTCATTGTTCTGTGTCTCCTTCTGAGATGGAGGTGAGAAGTGCTTTTACAAATTAGAGTGGCTTTGTCAGTGGCCCCCTTTTCTGGCCAACAGCTCTTTTGTCAATGGATGACTGACAGGTCTTTTGTCCCAGCTCACTGCCATGCGGTCTCTGGAGTTTTAACAAAACCAGTTTTTTCACATATCTGCGCAGGGTGTCCCCAGCACAGGGAAAATAGCCTCAGAAAAATAAAATCCACAAAATATTCTCGACTGAGTTCATTCTTTAAACAGAAACTTTGCGATCTCTTCATTCTGCTCTGCTAATTATCGAACTTGCCACGTAAAAAGTGCGTTGGCATTGCAATGCATTAATGTAAAATTAATGAAAAGAAAATGCAACGTTTTGTCGAGTGCAAAACATGCAGTGCCTGCATTTCAAAAATCGTTGCTTTTATTCATCCTGCGGAATGCATATTGCACAGATAATCTCAGCACACATTGTGCAGGCAAAGGCAGCATTAGACAACAAAGTGATTTGTCCTCCGCTGATTTGTAGCAGATAACTGACGGTTGAGCACACATTTTGACAACGAGACTTGTAGATCAAGCATCAATGAAAAAGGCAACAAAACTGCCCACCAGCACCAGGTGTCTGTCACTTGTTTGTCCCAAATTTTCAGCAGCTGGGACAACAAGAATTTAGGTTTTACTGAGATTTGAACTCAGATCACTCGATTAAAGTCAAGAGGGCTAACCATTACACCATGGAACCAACTGTGCCAAAACTTTTGAAACATACTTCGTCACAGACAAGGCACTGGAAGGCTGGAAAGTAGACCACACCGGTTGTGGGAGAGCTGGTTGGTGGTGACATGGAAGTGTCTGCAGTGTGCGGGACCAGACTGCTTCCACACATCCACAATGAATGTCCCACCATTTAGTTGGGAAAAGTACAACTGAGAGTGGATAAGTTCCATCCCGGTCGGAGCAATCTGAAGCTTTAACTGACTGACACCCTGGTTTTGCATGTCTTGCATTGTGTATCTGTGGCGCAATGGTTTAGCGCATTCGGCTGGTAACTGAAAGGTGGGTAATCCAAACCCATCTCCGTGCGAAGCCTTTTATTGTTTTTCCCCGAGGATTCGGTGCCGCACAGTTCCGGGTTGTCATTGTGCATTTTGGCTGCACGACTATATTCCGCAAACATTGCAAGCTTTGCTGTTATCCAGTGAGTTCCCACTCCAATACTTTTATGAGCATTCAGCACAAGTACAATGATAACAATTTTTTTACATGGATCATATTCCTCCATCCAGTCCAATCAAAATAAATTATGTTATTGTGTTTAAAGGAACTGGTGAAAATTGAATCTATTGATACATATATAGAACTGGAACTTCGGTCTCAAGTGCTCCTCCTATCAAGAATAGACACACACACAATCAATGGTTTTACAACTGAGTCATAAACACTTACAATTTCTCATACAGCATGTAAATGAGATAGGGATAAAAATTCATCACATGTAAAGAGAAAATGAATGATTAAAGATACTACTGTCCCTCAGTAACTATATTATTATTTATTTCATCCTGAAAAAGGTTATCGGTTATTTAACGGTGATTAAATTAATTCTTATTTTTTAAATTGAAAAAAGCTGTTACAGAAGTTACCGCCCTGACCTGGAATCAAAGCTGTTTTTCGGTGGTATAAGGAGTGGTTTTACCCAATCATTTAAAGGTGATTTCAAAGAATCATGTGGCGTTAAATTCAGATCAAGGTTACGATGTGTTTCGGTGTGAAACAAGTGGATTGAAAAGGACAATAATTACACCAAGCATTACGATGCAGCGATGCAGCAATGCAGCGTTCCCTGGTGGTCCAGTGATTAGGATTCGGCGCTCTCACCACCGCGGCCCTGGGTCGATTTCCGGCCAGGGAAATTGCACTTCCATCAAAATTAAAACCTTATATGAAAGAGTTGCATGCATCTAATGTGCTAAAAAAGATTCATTGATTTAAACATCATTAATTAATCCATTGTAGAACTTCAATCATTTATTTTGCCCTGAGGATGTGAGGAACTTTTATCCCGACCTCATTGTATTTTAGGAGCATGGTCCAGCCCTGGTATCTCCACCTGTGAAAGTAGGAAACTGCTGGAAATACACAACAGGACGGGTAGCCTTTGACAAACAATTAAACCCAGGTTACAGACTCTCTTCCTAACCGTGCCCTTTGCGGGACACTTGTTCCCCTTTAATTTTACAGACTGACTGAGTTCACTAACCGCGGGGAGAGAGTAGGTGCCTCCGCGGCCCCACTGTGCTCACATGGAAGATAACATGATGGGGATGTGGGGTGGTGGGTGGGGATCAGTGACATGTTTGTGTAAAGGGCAGCGGAGGAGAAGGATTGACAGCTGTCAGTGAGGGACAGAAGTTGTTTAAGGTGAGCCAACACATTCCCGATCAACACCGAAGGCATTCACTGGTCAGCTGCCCTCTGCTGTACTTCTGGTCAGAGCGGTTTCCGCAGTGGAGCCGTTATCACATTTGCTTTACACGCAAAATGATACCGTGCAGGAAGATTATGTTTAAACTTGCTGTGGATGAACAGCCATGGGCGAGTTTATTCTCCTGTCAAAAGGGCGACAGTGGCTTCTCCCTTATTCTTTAATTGCTCTTTATTTCACTTCACTAAATAGATATATTTGAGTGAGAGAAATTGTTCCAGAGTGTCGCACACTTCATCTTTTCTTCCCCATTAAACACGTAAAATGAGGCCGGGGAATAAATACAGAAAACAAAGCAGAGGGATATAGACAAGAGGAAGAGAGAAGGGGAAATACTGTCCCCACCCAGAACTAATGCAGAAACCCCTCTGCTGCGCTCGGGGTGGCCACCCACAGACTCGATACACTAACGTCCCAACAGCACATTGACTGTCGGAGTGGGACTATGCGGTACTTCAGAAGACAGGACGAAGAAGCAAAGTCACTGATTCAGTCCCATGTGCTTCTCTGACTGACACCGGGGAAACGGTGAGACAGATTTTGGAGCATAGGTCTGGTTATTGTGAAACAGCAAAGAAAATATTACGTCTGTAATTAAATTATTTAATGCGTATCCTGCTCGTTTAGTGGTTAGGCATTCACAGAGGGAGCCCGAGTTCGGAAAGTAACTTTTTAATTCAAACTTTTTTCAAATAATTACATGCAATTAATTCAACTCTGTGGGAGGCGGGGTGATTAAAACATCACCGATCGGAAAGGAATTGTCCGCGGGAAGCCTCCAACCAGAATTTTTGGGCTAATATTCCCACCCGAATTGTTTTGCAGACTGACAGTCAATACTTCAATAACTGAACTGTAATAATTTCAGGAGCTTTCATCATAGACGATATTTTACACCCTATCTGACTTAACACACTCTGAATTTTTGAAATTGGTTTAAAATGTTTATTGCTCAGAAGACAAGGAACCTGGGGTACTTTTTTCAATTTATTTCACAGCAATTATATTCTAAAATAATGTTTTTGCCCCGGCTCGAACCTGGGACCTTTCGTGTCTGAGACAAACGCAATGACCGCGACACTACAGAAACCACTGCTAAAATTAGTGCCCAGAGAGAAGTGTTAAGCCAGAAGGTGTAATTCTGAGTCCCTTTCTGTGAAAAAATCTTTTCACAAACATTTCTCTGACCGAAGCTGCACAATTCAATAATGCTCTTTTCAAAGTCGTCAAACTCCCAAATTAACGCACCCCCCGAATCTTCTGGATCAGAAAGCTCTAGTTGTGCCGACTCAATCCATAAATCTGACTTTACTCACCCTGTATTTTAGGAGATTGGTTTAAAATGTTCATTGCTCATAAGACACGGAACCTGGGGCTACTTTTGTTCAATGTATTTCACAGCAAATATATTCTAAAATAAATCACGCACCCAGGCTCAAACCAGGGACATGTCATGTGGGAGGTGAACATGATAATGGCTACATTACGTAAACCTTTCCTTAACCCAACACCCGGTTCGTCATTTGTACCACAATGAAACCCAATGAGATCAGAATAAAAGTTCCTCACATGCTCATGGCAAAATAAATGGTAAAAGATTTACAAAATAATTTATGTATTAATTAATGATGTTCAAGTCAATGATTCTTATTTTTTATGCATGATTTGCATATAGATCTGCAAAATAAATGATCTCTTTTTTTTTTATAAGGTTTTTAACTAAAAGTACAACTTCCGAGGGTGGGAATTGAACCCAGGACACAACGTTGAGAGCAGAGACTCCTGACCACTCAACAACCAGCGACCGATACACCTTTTTATTGCTGCATCTTTATAGTTAATGACATTATTGTCATTTTCAGTTCACTTGATTCACACCGAAACAGATTGTAACTGTTGTGTATGCATGCCTGTTTACTGTGTGATGTCTGTAACACTGTTATGCAACACTGAATGTACTCTTACACTGTACACACCTGATCTACACCAGAGGATGCTGCTGCGTGAGACCGAAAGGTTACCTGCAACCCAGTATATAAAGGAGCTCTCAGCTTGGTGTCCTCAATCGAGGAGCTTCAAATAAAGGACTACACGGCTACACAGTTGCCTGGTGGAGCCATTATTAAAGGTGCCGACAGTAAACGTGATCTGAAATTCACGCCACTTGAGATCACATTCAAATGATTCACTGAATCCACCCCTTGTACCACCGCAACACAAGTTCGATTCTTGGTCAGGGAGATAATATTTACAACACAGTTTTCAAACTAATAGCACTATATAAATGTCAACATGCAGCAAATGTGAAAAAATGAAATTATTTAATCATGTTCAATTAACCGATAACTTTCTTTTGCAGAATTAAAGAAATGATAAGTGGTTACTGAGGGATAGTGGTACATAAGAACATAAGAACAGAAGAATTAGGAACAGGAGTCGGCCATCGAGCCCCTCGAGCCTGCTCCGCCATTCAACAAGATCATGGCTGATCTGGCCGTGGACTCAGCTCCACTTATCCGCCCGCTCCTCATAACCCTTAATTCCCTTATTGGTTAAAAATATATCTATCTGTGACTTGAATACATTCAATGCGCTAGCCTCAACTGCTTCCTTGGGCAGAGAATTCCACAGATTCACAACCCTCTGGGAGAAATAATTCTTTCTCAACTCGGTTTTAAATTGGCTCCCCCGTATTTTGAGTCTGTGCCCCCTAGTTCTAGTCTCCCCGACCAGTGGAAACAATCTCTCTGCATCTATCTTGTTAGCCCTTTCAATATTTTAAATGTTTCTACAAGATCCTTCTGAACTCCAACGAGTAAAGACCCAGTCTACTCAATCTATCATCATAAGGTAACCCCCTCATCTCCGGAATCAGCCGGGTAAATCGTCTCGGTACCCCCTCCAAAGCTAGTATATCCTTCCTTAAGTAAGGTGACCAAAACTGCATGCAGTACTCCAGGTGCGGCCTCACCAATACCTTATAAGTTGCTTTTGTACTCCATGCCTCTTGCAATGAAGGCCAACATTCCATTCGCCTTCCTGATTACCTGTTGCACCTCCAAACTAACTTTTTGGGATTCATGCACAAGGACCGCCAGGTCCCTCTGCACCGCAGCATGTTGCAATTTCTCCCCATTCAAATAATATTCCCTTTTACTGTTTTTTTTCCCAATGTGGATGACCTCACACTTTCCGACATTGTATTCCATCTGCCAAATCTTAGCCCATTCATTTAACCTATCTGAATCTCTTTGCAGCCTCTCTGTGTCCTCCACACAACCTGCTTTCCCACTAATCTTTGTGTCATCTGCAAATTTTGTTGCACTGCACTCTGTCCCCTCTTCCAGGTCATCTATGTATATTGTAAACAGTTGTGGTCCCAGCACCGATCCCTGTGGCACACCACTAACCACCGATTTCCAACCTGAAAAGGGCCCATTTATCCCATCTCTCTGCTTTCTGTTAGCCAGCCAATTCTCTATCTCTGCTAGTATATTTCCACTGACTCCGCGTACCTTTATCTTCTGCAGTAACCTTTTGTGTGGTAACTTATCGAATGCCTTTTGGAAATCTAAATACACCACATCCATCGGTACACCTCGATCCAACATGCTCATTATATCCTCAAAGAATTCCAGTAAATTAGTTAAACATGATTTCCCCTTCATGAATCCATGCTGCGTCTGCTTGATTGCACTATTCCTATCTTGATGTCCTGCTATTTCTTCCTTCATGATAGTTTCAAGCATTTTCCCTACTTCAGATGTTAAACTAACCAGCCTATAGTTACCTGCCTTTTGTCTGCCGCCTTTTTTAAACAAAGGCGTTACATTAGCTGCTTTCCAATCTGCTGGTACCTCCCCAGAGTCCAGAGAATTTTGGTAGATTATAACGAATGCATCTGCTATAACTTCCGCCATCTCTTTTACTACCCTGGCATTTCATCAGGACCAGGGGACTTGTCTACCTTGAGTCCCATTAGCCTGTCCAGCACTACCCCCCTAGTGATATGATTGTTTCAAGGTCCTTTCTTCCCACATTCCTGTGACCAGCAATTTCTGGCATGGTTTCTGTGTCTTCCATTGTGAAGACCGAAGCAAAATAATTGTTTAAGGTCTCAGTCATTTCCACATTTCCCATTATTAAATCCCCCTTCTCATCTTCTAAGGGACCAACATTTACTTTAGTCACTCTTTTCCGTTTTAGATATCAGTAAAAGCTTTAACTATTGCTTTTTATGCTTTGCACAAGTTTACCTTCGTAATCTATCTTTCCTTTCTTTATTGCTTGCTTCGTCATTCTTTGCTGTCGTTTAAAATGTTCCCATTCTTCTATTTTCCCACTAACCTTGGCCACCTTATACGCATTGGTTTTTAATTTGATACTCTCCTTTATTTCCTTGGTTATCCACGGCTGGTTATCCCTTCTCTTACCGCCCTTCTTTTTCACTTGAATATATTTTTGTTGAGCACTGTGAAAGAGCTCCTTTAAAGTCCTCCACTGTTCCTCAATTGTGCCACCATTTAGTCTGTGTTTCCAGTCTACTTCAGCCAACTCTGCCCTCATCCCACTGTAGTCCCCTTTGTTTAAGCATAGTATGCTCGTTTGAGACACTACTTCCTCACCCTCAATCTCTATTACAAATTCAACCATATTGTGATCACTCATTCCGAGAGGATCTTTAACGAGCTTCAATCATTCATTTTCTCTTTCCATGTGATGAACTTTTATCCCTATCTCGTTTACACAATGTATTTTAGGAGAATGGTTTAAAATTTTAAGTGCTTATTGTCATGTATTCAACCAACATTGTAACCCATATATAATCTGACCTCAGTTGTACACTGTGAGAAAAATGACCACCAGGAGGTGAACTTGTGGGAGATACTCCTAACCTGGTCCTTCAGGTATAAAAGGGGAAGCTCCACCCACTTTCATCACTTGAGTGCAAAGGAACAAAGGACAGGGCACAGACTGACCTTCTATCAAGCATGGGCCTCGTGTGCATTTATACTGTAGAGTACGGATGTATCAATGGCGACAAGAAATTGGGATTTTAACCATGTGAGCATGGCCGCTAGCAGAATAGACGAGAGATACTTTGTTAAGGAATGGGTGGGACAGAGAATCAACATTGTTGAAGCAGAACACAGTTCTCCAGGCAGACAAGGGCAATCGGGCATGCCCCAACATGTAGTCGAACCCAGAGGGGGAGTTCGACAGAGATAATGGCAAGCAGAACGGCGATTCACACCATTGCAAGGGACAATGTGGCCAGTAATGGGGCCATCAACACTTGTTAATGGCACACTCAAGGACAGTCACAAAGGTTGTCAGGGACGATTGACTAGCAAGGGACCTTTTGTTTCCAACAACAGCTCATGTTGGAGGCATGGAGGCACAAACTCAGCCGGAGTTTGCAGAGTTAAGCAAAATGCCTACAGAAATTGCAGAAATGAACGCTGGGGGAAATCGCTGGAAGCTGAAGTTCAGTGAGTTCATGTGGAGCACGCATACAGTTCATACACCAGGACGCCACCGATAATGATGAAAGTGCTCCTCAGTGGCATCCCATTATCAATGGAGCAAGACACGGGGGCCAGCCAGTCCCTGATGGGTATCAAATAGTTTGAAAAGTTGTGGGCGTCCAAGGCCAGTAGGGCCAAAATTATCACCGATTGACACACAACTATGGACATACACCAAGGAGATCATTCCGGTGCTTGGCAGCGCCACGGTAATCGCGACCCACAAAGATTCGGAGAACAGGTTGCCACTCTGGGTTGTCCCGGGGGATGGTCCCGCACTACTGGGGAGGAGTTGGCTTGCTGTCATGAACTGGAAATGGGGCAATGTCAATGCTATTTCCTCTGTGGAGCGAGTATCATGCTCACAGCTCCTGCACAAATTTGACTCATTATTTCAACCCGGCATTGGCACTTTCATGGGGGCCAAGGTAATGATTCACATAAACCCGGAAGCCAGGCCAGGACACCAGAAGGCCAGATTGGTGCCATACGTGATGCGGGAAAAGATAGAAGGTGAATTGAACCGCCTGCTGAGGGAAGGTATCATTTTGCCAGTCGAATTCAGTGACTGGGCGAGCCCGATTGTACCGGTGTTCAAGGCGGATGGGTCGGTCAGGATATATGGTGATTACAATGCCACCATCAATCGGGTGTCACTCCAAGACCAGTACCCGCTACCAAGAGTGGAGGACCTCTTTGCGATGCTATCCGGTGGCAAACCTTTTTCAAAATTGGACGTGACCAGAGCTTACATGACCTAGGAGCTGGCGAGAGAGTTGAAGAAGCTGACCACCATCACGACACACAAGGGGTTGTTTGAGTACAACAGATGTCCGTTCGGGATTCGGTCGGCGCCGCGATCTTCCAACGAAATATGGAAAGCATCCTCAAGTCGATTCCAGGGACGGTGGTTTTTCAGGACGACATCCTCATCCCGGGTTACGATACTGAAGAACACCTCCACAACCTGGAGGAGGTGCTACGCAGACTGGACCGGGTAGGGCTGCGACTGAAAAAGGCGAAGTGCGTCTTCCTAGCTCCAGAGGTAGAATTCCTGGGGATGAGGGTAGGAGTAGACGGGATGAGCCCTACTGCGTCCAAGACGGAAGCGATCCAGAGAGCACCCAGACCCCGTAACACGACGGAGCTGCGTTTGTTCCTGGGGATCCCCAACTATTTGGTAACTTTCTTCCCAGATTGAGCATGCTGCTAGAGCCGCTACACGTGCTCCTACGCAAAGGTCGCGAATGGGTCTGGGGGGACAGCCAGGAAAGGGCTTTTAATAGAGCACACAATTTGTCATGTTCCAACAATCTGTTAATGCTATATGACCCATGTAAGAAACTTGTGTTAACGTGCGATGCGTCGTCCTATGGTGTCGGGTGTGTGTTGCAGCATGTCAATGCCAAGGGTCAGTTACAGCCAGTAGCTTATGCCTCCAGAAGTCTGTCCCAGGCAGAAAGGGGCTACGGGATGATAGAAAAGGAGGCGCTCGCATATGTATATTCGGTAAAGAAAATGCACCAATACCTGTTTGGCAGGAAATTTGAGCTGGAGACAGATCACAAACCCCTAACGTCACTTTTGGCCGACAACAAGGCCATAAATGCAAACGCATCGGTCCGCATACAGAGGTGGGCACTCACGTTAGCCACCTATGACTACACAATTCGGCACAGACCGGGCACTGAAAACTGCGCCGATGCACTCAGCAGGCTCCCACTAGCCACCATTGAGGGAGCTACCGAGCATGCTGCTGAGATGGTCATGGCTGTTGAAGCTTTCGCAAGTGAAGGCTCACCTGTGACAGCCCGTCAGATTAAAGTCTGGACAAATAGAGACCCGCTATTGTCTCTAGTCAAGAAATGTGTCCTGAATGGGGACTGGGCAGCCACGTACAGGGCATGCCCTGAGGAATTTAAACCATTTCACAGGCGCAGGGATGAACTCTCGATTCAGGCTGATTGCCTACTGTGGGAAAACCACGTAGTCATGCCCCAGATGGACAGAGAGATGTTCATCAGAGAACTCCACAATGAGCATCCGGGCATTGTCATGATGAAGGCAATTGCCAGGTCACAAGTTTGGTGGCCAGGGATTGATGCAGATCTGGAACTTTGTTTTCGCAGGTGCAACACGTGTGCCCAGTTGGGCAATGCGCCCACGGAAGCCCCCATTAGCCCGTGGCCATGGCCCGCCAAGCCTTGGTCACGCATCCATGATGACTACACAGGTCCTTTCATCGGAAAAATGTTTTTGGTTGTAGTAGACGCCTACTCCAAATGGATCGAGTGTGACATTTTAAATTCAAGCACATCCTCTGCCACGGTAGACAGTCTACGTGCAATGTTCGCCGCCCACGGTCTACCAGACATCTTGGTCAGCGACAATGGTCCAGGACTTCGTGGCAGGCAATGGAATTAACCATGTCAGAAAGGCACCGTTCAAGCCAGCCTCAAAAGGCCAGGCAGAACGAAAAGTGCAGATAATCAAACAGGGGATGCTCAGAATCCAAGGGGGTTCCCTACAAAGCCAATTATCACGCCTCCTGTTGGCCAATAGATCCCGGCCACACTCGCTCACAGGGGTTCCACCCATAGGGCTGCTAATGATAAGGACGCTCAAAACCCGTTATCCCTTATACACGCCACCATGAAAGAAATTGTTGAGAGCAGGCGCCAATCACAATATAACTACCATGACAGGAATGCGAGGGCACGATATATTGGTGTAAACGACCCTGTTGTTGTCCACAACTACACTGCAGGGCCTAAATGGCTCGCAGGCACTGTGATTGCCAAAGAGGGCAATAGGATTCTGGTAGTTAAACTAACCAATGGACAAATCTGCCGCAAACACGTGGATCAAACAAAAAGGAGGTTCAGCAACCCCATAGAAGAAACAGAGGAAGAACACGATATAGAGTTCACTCCAGCACAGGTGACCGAACACCGGAACCGAAGGGAGGAGAGCCCAGTCACTGTGGGCAGTCCGGATAGGCCTGAGGCACCGCAAACAGCAGACACACAGGCCAGCGCCCAACAACCGGAGCCCTAACTTAGGCGCTCTACAAGAGAGCGTAAACCACCAGAAAGACTCAACTTGTGATCCCAAAAAGACTTTGGGGTAGGAGGTGATGTCATGTATTCAACCAGCATTGTAACCCATGTATAAACTGACAAGTTGTACATTGTGAGAACAATGACCACTAGGTGGTGAACTTGTGGGAGACACTGCTAACCTGGACCTTCAGGTATAAAAGGGGAAGCTCCACTCACTTTCATCACTTGAATGCAAAGGAATAAGGGACAGATCACAGACTGACCTTCTCTCAAGCATGGGCCTCGTGTGCATTTATACTGTACAGTAAGGGCGTATCACTTATGACTTCAGGAACCCAGTGTAACTTTTGTTAAAATTAACAGGACCGGCTATTTCACAGAAAAAATCTTCTCTGAAATCATGTTTTTAGATCATGCACTGGTTGATCATTCTTCGGTGCAAAGTGGATGAACTGACCCTTCCCCACATTGAACCCCAGTAATCACAGTTAAGGGGATATTTAATTGAGGTTTTCAGAATTATGGGGAAACTGCTTCCACGGGCAGGAGTGTCGGTAACCAGAGGACAAAGACAAGATAATTGGTAAAAGGAAAGATCCGGGGCGGGGGATGTGGGGTGAGGAGATGTATTTTTACCTGCTCCTGATCCTTACATGTTTACGATCTTATGACTTTTCACAAGAGAACAAATTCGTCCCTGAGCATGTATGAGGAGAAAGCTCCAGAAAATATTCAATATTCCCACCCGGTGAGCTTTCGCGTGTGAGGCGAACGTGTTAACCGCTACACTGCGGAAACTTCTCCACTTTCAGCACCAGGTCAGACGGAAATGTTAAGCGAGCAGGTGAACTGCTGAATCCCACTTTTAAGGAGTTGGTCGTGGTGCCAAGCAAATGGGTTTTGCTTAATGACGATAATAAACAAGTGGGACTCGAACGCATACTTCCAGAAAAAACTGCAAATAAATGAGGGCAGCAGGCGTATCTCTGCCTGACACCGGAGAAACAGTGAGACAGACCTTGGAGCAATGGTCTGGTTATTGCCAAACAGCAAAGAAAATATTAATTCTGGAATTATCCAAAAGCAATGTGACCCCGACGTAAAATAATCCGGGGCTCAGTTTTGCCAGTATTTTCACAACTTAATGTTGCAATGTGAACCAATGCAGGAAATCAGTGGTGAAGATAAAATCCCATGGTGCTCATTTTCAAATTCAACACAGTACGATTTGAAATAAAGTGAAAGAATTTTACAGTGAAAAGATTTAGAAGTGTTACTTGTATTTGCGTTTTGAATTAAACTTTGTAGCGTCTGACTCCCGTTCATGCCTCTGCTGAATAAGAAAGGAAGGTTTGACGTTGACCAGACTGCACTGACCCTGATATTTGTGAGCTCATCCTTTATATTCAGTGGTTTCTTGCCCTTTGATGGGCTGCAGTGTAGCGGATATCACGTTGGCCTCACACGCGAAAGGTCCCCGGTGGATCCGTTTTCTCTCACTGAAAGTTATCTATTTATTGAAGTGAAATAAAGAGCAATTAAGGAATAAGGGAGCCCTTTTGCCAGGAGAATAAATAGCAAATAAAAACAGCAAATGCTGGAAATCTCAGCAGGTCAGGCAGCATTTGCCAGGAGACTAAACTTGCCTCCGATTCTTCATCCACAGTAAGTTTAGGGAAATTCCAACGTCCTGGGCCCGTACTAAGTTTCTATGGATTGCGGGATTTACGCATATCTTGCCCAGCAAATATCCTCAAAAACCTTGCAGCTGAAAAAGCAAGCGCATAGCGTAATTTTACAGGCGCAAGTGTTTAAAAACACTCATAACCACAATAAAATAAAATAAAATAAACTCAATGTATTGTGAAAAACTCTGCCAACGTAGGTAAGTTTATTTTTAACCCGAATTACAAAGCTTAAAAAAAATTGGAACTATCTTGTTTTTTTCTAATGCGTTTATTAACATTAATTTCATTTAATTTTTATTATGTGAGGTCTGTTTTTATTATTTCTCAGTGTGTGTGTGTGTTTTGTTCTCATGAATAGCACTGAGAACTCGTAGGGACGCGAGTCTCATTGCTATTAATGGGAAAGCTGTGGAATACGTACCTGATTGGCTGAGCAGTCACACGTGGGATCCCTCCGGACGGGAGCGTGCTTCGCAGCGCAGGAAGAGAAGGCCTCCCCAGCGGAATCCACGGTGCCTCCTAGACCACCAGGTAGGTTCGTAAAACATCTCCGGTCGGAAGGGAATTGTCCGTGGGAAGCCTCCAACCGGAATTTTTTCGCCAATATTCCCACCCGGATTGTTTTGCAGACTTACAGTCGAGACTTCAAAAACTGAACTGGAATAATTTCAGGAGCTTTAATCATCGATGACATTTTACACCCTATCTGACTTAACACACTCTGTATTTTATCAGATTGGTTTAAAATGTTCATTGCTCATAAGACAAGGAACCTGGGGTACCTATGTTCAACTTATTTCACAGCAAATATATTCTAAAATGATATTTCTGCCTGGGCTTGAACTGGGGACCTTTTGTGTGTGAAAGACTAACATGATAACTGCTACACTACAGAAACCCCTGCTTAACTTCCTGCCCAGAGAGAAGTGTTAAACCAGAAGGTGTAATTCTGAATCCCTTTCTGTGAAAAAATCATAACACAAACATTTCTCTGACCGAAGCTGCACAAATCAAAAATGTTCCTTTCAAAGTCGTTAAACTCCCAAATTTCCGTGGCCCCCGAATCTTCTAAATCAGAAAGCTCTCGATGTACCGATTCAATCCATAAATAAGAAATAAAAACAGAATTGCTGGAAATCTCAGCTGGCCAGACAGCATCAGCGTTTTTACCAGGAGACTAAGCTCGCCTCCGATTGTTCATCCACAGCAAGTTTAAACATAATATAGTATCATGGAACGGTTACAGCACGGAAGTAGTCCGTTCGGCCTGTCGAGCCCGTGCCGATTCTCAGCTAGTCCCTCTCCTCCGGCCTTTGCCCGTACCCCTGAGATATTTTTCCTTCAGATACTTATCCAAATCTATTTTGAAAGATAAGATTAATTCTACCTCTGCCACCCTTTCAGGCAGGGCATTCCGGATCCTAACCACTCGCTGCCAAAGGCCTCCTCCTGTTCTTATGTTCCTGTGTATAAAGTCTGGGAAACACGAGATCAATTTATGCCACTCTCACAGCCTTCCTAAATATAGCACCGTCATTCTATTCTCGTAAAACCAGCTCCTTAAGTATCGGCCAGCTGTGTTGGTTGGAACTCTGGTTATGTACCTTAGACAACATCTACCACTGTGTGTCTGTAGTGTCGTGGTTATCATGTTCCCCAAACACACCAAAGGTCCCCGCGTGGAATCATTTTGAAAACTTTAAAATGGACCGAATGGCCGACTCCTGTTCCTAATTCTTACGTTCTTATGATCTTATGTCCTTTCACTGGAGAACAATCTCTCCACTGAACATGCTTGAGGAGAAAGTTCCAACAAAATATTTCCACCCGGTGAGCTTTCCCGCGTGTGAGGCGAACGTGTTAAACGCTACACTGCGGACACATCTCCACTTACAGCACCAGGTCAGACGGAAATGTAAAGCGAGCAGCTGAACTGCTGAATCCCACTTTTAAGGACTTTGTCGTGGTGTCAGAACAAATTCTGGGTGAGCCTCCATTTGCCGGCGAAGTTTGAACTTGCTTTTAGAACTTTTGCAAAGAATGACTTGCATTTTTACGTGGCCTTTCAACAACTCAGGATGTCCCCAAGTGATTTAAGGTCAATGAAGTACCGATG
Organism: Pristiophorus japonicus; assembly: GCF_044704955.1. Classification (NCBI taxonomy): domain Eukaryota; kingdom Metazoa; phylum Chordata; class Chondrichthyes; family Pristiophoridae; genus Pristiophorus; species Pristiophorus japonicus. Next base: position 15,442,715 of record NC_092004.1, on the reverse strand, counting down.
GAGCCTTGTAATGTGGGGAAAGATGTGCCCCAATCACCCCACACGCATCTGAACTCGTTCAGAAGCAGGAGAGTGTGTAACCTGGGTCTATAACATAAAGTAATGGGCTCATTAACGATTAAAGCCCATTATTAATCCTCTCACACACCTCAGTTATGTTTATGCAATGCATCGATGGAAACTTCAACAACTGAACTTTACTGCGTTAAGGAACTTTAATCATTGATGAAGTTTTATCCCCTATCTGATTTTACACACACTGTATTTTAGGAGAGTGAGTTTAAATGCCCATCGCTCATGATACAAGGAACCTGGGGCGACTTTTTAAAATGTATCCCACAGAAAAATATTCGCTAAAATAATGTTTCTGTCCGTGCTCAAACCGAGGATATTTCACATGTGCGGCGAAGGTTATAACCGTTACACGACGGAAACCTCTACATACACCTCGAAAAAAAGCATCCTGCAGCGCTGCCTCACTTCCCAGCAGCAGAGCAAAGCCACAAACAAACCCATCGATTATTCCCACTTCCCCACCTCCACAGATACTGCCCGACCTGCTGAGTGTTTCCAGCATTTTCTGTTTTTACTGAATACACAAACACAGGTATTCGTTCAAAATCAAACTGGAGGTGGCCACACACAGATTAAACAGAGCCAGAGAGACAGACAGGATCGGGAAACACAGGGAAATGGGACGGAACCAACAGGCGCCTCACCGACAGCGAACGTGATTTACATAATCCTTGCTAGCTCAGCAGATCCAACATGAGGCCCTTATTCTCAGGGTTGTGGGTTTGAGCCCCAGGTTGGGTGAATCATTATTGTTAAATTTTATGTCGCTTTCTCGGGCAAACTTTATTAATTAACCGATCAGCTTCTTTTGCACAGTGAAAGTAATGCTAACTGAGGGAAAGTCGATAATTGAATAATTGGTTCTGTGTTTTGCATGTTAACTGTTGAACCAGATCCCATTGTACACACTGTATTTCAGGCAACTGATTCAGAATATTCATTGTAACATGAACGTGCCACTGGGGAAACAGTGAGACAGGTTTTAGAGCAAGGGTCTGGTTATTGTGAAACAGCAAACACAATATCAATTCCGGAAGAACAACAGCTAAATTAACTGATTTGAACACGCAGCCTCCTGATCGGGAGTTAGACCCGTAACCGTTGCACCACGATGTCCAGATTCTACAACAGTCCCAGCGGATCGGAAGGTAGAAAATGTAACATCGCTATTCAAGAAAGGAGGGTGAGAGAAAACCGGGAACGACAGGACAGTTAGTCTGACATCAGTCATCGGGAAAATGCTGTAATCCATTGTTAAGGAAGTGGTGTCAGGGCACTTCGAAAATTATAACATGATTTGACAGAGTCAACATGGTTTTATGTAAATGTCATGGGCAGTTACAGAAAATAATCAAATAAAACTAATGTTAAGCTGGCCTTCATATCTCGCGAACTCGATCACCAGCAAGTGATCAGGAAGGCCAATGGAATCTTGGCCTTTATTGCAAAGGGGATGGAGTATAAAAGCAGGGAAATCTTGCTACAGTTATAGAGGGTATTGGTGAGGCAACACCTGGAATACTGCATGCAGTTTTGTTTTCCATATTTACGAAAGGATATACTTGCTCTGGAGGCAGTTCAGAGAAGGTTCACTGGTCGATTCCAGAGTTGAGGGGGTTGACTTCTGAGGAAAGGTTGTTTAGATTGGGCCTCTACTCATTGGAATTCAGAAGAATGGGTCGTAATCTTATCCAAATGTATAAGATTATGAGGGGGCTCGACAAGGTGGATGAAGAGAGGATGTTTCCACTGGTGGGGGAGACTAGAACTAGATCTTAGAATAAGGGGCCGCCCATTTAAAACTGAGATGGGGAGAAATTTCTTCCCGCAGAGGCTTGTAAATCTACGGAATTCGCTACCACAGAGAGCTGTGGAAGCTGGGACATTGAATATATTTAAGACAGAAATCGATAATTTCTTAAATGATAAGGGGATAAGGGGTTATGGGGAGCAGGCGGGGAAGTGGAGCTGAGTCAATGATCAGATCAGCCATGATCTTATTGAATGGCGGAGCAGGGTCGAGGGACGGTGTGGCCAACTCCTGCTCCTATTTCTTATGTTCGTATAACTGGAACACAAGGGGACAGATGTTGTGTGCAGCTATACAAAGCCCTGGTGAGACCTCACTTGGGAGACTGTGTTCAGTTCTGCTACCGCACAGGCAGCATCTGCTTTTTTGCCAGGAGACTAAACTCGCCTCCGATTGTTCATCCACAGCAAGTTTAAACATAATGTTCCCGCCCGGGATAGAACCAGGAAATTTTCACATTAAAGCAAACGTGATAACCGCTACACAACAGAAACCTCTGTTACAAGAAGCACAACAGAGGGGAGCTGAACAGTGAGCTCCCTCGGTGCTGATCGGGACCGACGCTGATGTGGAAGCAAGTCATCCTCGACTCCGGGGGACTGCCTCAGAAGAAGAGAGGAGGATCAGGAATGTGTTGGCTCACCTTAAACAACTTCTGTCCCACAGTGAAAGCTCTCAATCCTTCTCCTCCACTGCCCTTTACAGAAATGTCACGTAATTACCACCCACCATGTTCACTTCCACATCCTCACAGTGGGCCACAGAGACTCCTGCTGTCTCCCCGCGATCAGCGAACTCACCCAGTTTGTAAAGTTACACCCGGAACAAGTTTCCCGCAAAGGGCAGGAGAAGCCAGAGAGTCTGTAAACTCAGTGTGTAACAGGAAGTAACGGGGTTATTAACGGTGATTACAGCAATTCATCATCATCATAGGCAGTCCCTCGAAATCGAGGAAGACTTGCTTCCACACTAAAAGTGAGTTCTCAGGTGACTGAACCGTCCAATACGGGAATTACAGTCTCTGTCACAGGTGGGACAGACCGTGGTTGAAGGAAAGGGTGGGTGGGACTGGTTTGCCACACGCTCCTTCCGCTGCCTGTGCATGTGTTCTGCATGTTCTCGACGATGAGACTCGAGTTGCTCAGCGCCCTCCAGATGCTCTTCCTCCACTGAGGGTGGTCCTTATCCAGGGACTCCCAGCTGTTGTTGGGGATGTTGCATTTTATGAAGTGGCTTTAAGGTTCCTTAAAACGTTTCCTCTGCTCAGCTGGGGCTCGCTTGCCGTGCAGGAGTTCAGAGTAGAGCGCTTGCTTTTGGAGTCTTGTATCAGGCATGCGAACAATGTGGCCCGTCCAACGGAGCTGGTCGAGTGTGGTCAGTGCTTCAATGCTGGGGATGTTGTCCTGATTGAGGACGCTAACGTTGGTGCATCTGTCCTCCCAGGGGATTTGCAAGATTTTGCAGAAACATCGTTGGTGGTATTTCTTCAGCGACTTGAGGTGTCCACTGTATAAGGTCCACGTCTCTGAACCATACAGGAGGACGGGTATCACTGCAGCCCTGTAGACCATGAGCTTAGTGGCAGATTTGAGGGCCTGATCTTCGAACACTCTCTTCCTCAGGCGGCCGAAGGCTGCACTGGCGCACTGGAGGCAGATTTGAACCTCGTCGTCGATGCCTGCCCTCGTTGATAATAGGCTCCCGAGGTATGCAATTATTCATCCTCTCACAGACCTCACTTATTTTCATGTGATAAACTGATTGAGAATAGGAAGAGGGTTAGTGCTCGGGATCTTAACCACTCGACCACCAAGGGAAAATTATGATAATGGTGTATATTATATATATGTATATATATCGATATTAATAGAATCATAGAATCAGAATGTTTCAGCACAGAGTGAGGCCATTTCGGCCCATCGTGTCCGCGCCGGCCGACCAAGAGCTATCCAGCCTAATCCCACTTTCCAGCTCTCGGTCCAGAGCTCTGTAGGTTGTGGCACTTTAAGTGCACATCCACGTATCTTTTAAATGTGGTGAGGGTCCCTCCCTCTACCACACTTTCAGGCATTGAGTTCCAGACCCCCACCACCCTCTGGGTGATGAAATGTCCCCTCATATCCCCTCTAACCCTCCCCCAATTATGTTAAATCTATGCCCCCTGGTTGTTGACCCCTCTGCCAAGGGAGCAGGACCTTCCTATTCATTCTATGTGGGCCCCTCAATTTTATACACCTCAATCAGGTCTCCGCTCAGACGTCTCTGTTGCAAAGAAAACAGATTCAGCATCTCCAAACTATCCTCATAGCCAAAATTCTCCAGACCAGACAACATTCTAGTAAGTCTCCTCTGCACCCTTTCCAGTGAAATCACATCTTTCCTGTAATGTGGTGACCAGAACTGCACGCAGTACTCCAGCTGTGGTGTAGCCATTGTTTTGTACAGTTCAAGCATAACCTCCTTGCTCTTGTATTCCATGCCTTGACTAATATAGGCAAGTATTCCATATGCCTTCTTAACCACATTAACTACCTGGCCTGCTGCCTTCAGGGATCTGCGTACCTGCACTCCAAGGTCCCTTTATTCCTCTACACTTTTCAGTGTCGTACCATTTAATGTATATTCCCTTGCCTTGTTAAACCTCCCCAAATGCATTACCTCACACTTATCCGGATTGAATTCCATTTACCACAGTTCTGCCCAACTGACCAGTACATTGATCATCATCATCATAGGCGGTTCCTCGATGAGTTCACAGGTGTTTCGATGAAGGACCCGATGTTCCAGTCCTGAATCCAATTGAGGGGGTGGAAGATGCCTTTGTGTGGATTTTTTTAACGTGGGGTGACCGTTGCACATCAGCCACCACACGGGCTTGACAGAGCTAGGTCTTGGTCCAGTGGAAAGGGTTAACCAAGACGACAGGAGACCAGCTCTGCTGCATGGACCCAGTGCACACATATCGCAGTGTGGGCTGGGCCCGTGCTGCCCCTGGGCCCTCGGCTCTTCTGGGCCCCGTCCCCTCATCTGTCACACCTCCTCCACAATCTGTCACCGCGCTTCCAACATAAACATTCACCGCATCTCGCCACAAACACTTGCCGCTCATCCGCCCCGACCTTCCCACTCCTCTGTACCTGGGCCCTGCCGATGTTCTTGCTCACGCTCCAAAATGACGACCAGGGTTAACATAAAACTGTTAACATATATGGAATAAAACTTGAAGCACCTCCCGGAATTCCTTCTAAGATGGGATTATGGTTTGTTGATCCAGATTCCAGAATCCATGGAGAGATGTTACCCGTGGTATAAGGTGGTGTGGCTGGATTCCGATGGACTGCATGGATAGCTTACCAACTTCGCTTGTTGTTTTAGTATCATCGCGCTGGTCCCTCGGAGAACAGTGTGAAGTGGTGGGAGGATCAATGTGGCCAGGATTCGTGTCCTGGTCAATATTTACTCCTCAATCAACATCACAGAGACAGATGATCTGGTTATCATCACACTGCTGCCTATAGGAGCCTGCCGTGTGCAAATTGGCGGCTGTGTCTCCCACACTACAAGAGTGACCGCACTTCAAAAAGTACTTCATTGGCTGCAAAGCGCCTTGAGACGTCCATTGATATCTTCCTGTAGTCCGCCACTTTCTTCTTCATTATCAACCACTCAGCCTATTTTAATGTCATCTTAAAACTTCTTACTCATACCCTCAACATTTCAGTCCAAGTCATTGATGTATACCACAAAAAGCAAGGGACCCAGCACTGAGCCCTGCGGAACCCCACTGGATCACAAAATCACCCATCAACCATTACGCTTTGATTCCTGCCTCTGAACAAATTTTGGACCTAACTTGCCCCTTTGCCCTTGAATCCCATGGGCTTTTACATTCGTAACCAGTCTGCCAAGTGCGACCTTATCAAAAGCTTTGCTAAAGTGCATATACATTACATCATACCACTGCCCTCATCAACCCTCCTGGTTACCTCCTCGAAAAATGCAATCAACTTAGTCAGACCTTCCCTTGACAAATTCATGTTGACTATCCTTGATTAATCCATGTCTTGCCAAATGAAAATTTATCCTGTCCCTCAGGATTTTTACAAATAATTGTAAAAGGTTCGGCTGGCCAGCCTGTATTTACTCAATCCCTTTTTCCCTTTTTAAACAAAGGTACAGCGTTAGCAGTGCTCCAATCCTCTGGCCCTGCAGCTGTAGCCAGTGATGATTGGACAATGGTGGTCAGAGCCTCTGCTATTTCCTCTTTTGCTGCTCTTATCAGCCTGGGATACATTTCATTCTGGCCTGGGGATTTATCCACTTTCAAAGCTGCTAGACCAACACTACTTCCTCTCTCACCATGTTTATTTCATCTAATATTTCACATTTCTCCACCCTCATTGCAAAGTCCACATCGCCCCTCACTTTTGTGAAAACAGATGCAAAGTATTCACAAAGAATCCTACCCAAGTCTTCCGCCTCCGCGTGCAGATTCCCTTTATGGACTCTAATAGGCCCCACTCTTTAACTTGTTATCATCGTGCTCTTAATGTATTTATAAAACATCTTTGGGTTTTCCCAGATTTAATTGCCAACATTCTCTCATGCTCTCTCTTTGCTTTCCTGATATTTTTTTAATTGCACCTCTGCACCTCTAGAGTTTCTGCAGTATTGAGTTATTGGTATCTGTCATAAGCTTCCCTTTTTTTCGTTAACTTTCCCTGTATGTCCCCTGACATCCCAGGAGCTCTAGATTTGTTAGTCCCACCTTTGTTTTAAGGGAACATACTTGCTCTGTACCCTCAGGATCTCCTCCTTGAATGCCTCCCACTGATCTGAGACTGATTTACCAGCAAGTACCGTTCTCAGTCCACTTTGACGAAATTCAATCTCAGCTCAGCAACATTGGCTTTACCCCAATTGAGAACTTTTATTCCTGGTCCCCTTTGTCCTTTTCCATAACTACCCTAAACCTTACTGAGTATGATCACTCGCACCAAAATGCTCTCCCACCGATACCCCTTATACCTGCCCCTCTTCGATCACAAGACCCAGTCCAGAACTGCCCCTCCCTTGATGGGCTTATTACATACTGGATAAAGAAGTTCTCCTGAATGCATTTTAGGAATTCTCCACCATCTGTACCATTCACACTATCATTTTCTCAGTTAATATTCGGGGAGTTAAAATCCTCCACTTTTACAGCTCTAACGGTTTTGCACTTCTCAACATTCTGCCAATATATTTGTTCTTCTATTTCCCGCTAACTGCCTGGGAGTCTATAGTGCACTCCCAGTAGTGTGATCGCCCCTTTTTTGTTCTTTAATTCAACCCACATGGCCTCGTTTGATGACCCCTCTCACACAACTTTCCTTTTCACAGCTGCAGGATCCGTCAATAATCTCACAACTCAACTGAAAGCAGCTGGAATGTACAGCTTTGAGAGGGGCTTTCTGCACCGTCAGTGCTGGAAACTGTAGAGTTTGAATGTGTTCCGAACTGTACAGAGTATTCAACAAATAAAGCAGGGCTGGGAGACATTGTGCTTTGTTAATACTGAACCAGAAATGCACATTATTCAATGCTTCTCATATTTAATTGAACACGTTTTCAGCTGGTTTTGAAACAGGAACCTTTTGCGTGTTAAGCGAATGTGATGACCACTACACTACGGAACCCACGCTTTCAAAGCACACTGCAACCTGAATGCAGCAACTTAGACCGCTCGGCCATCCTGACTGCTCAATATTATGTGTGGCCACCTGCAGTTTGATTTTGAACTTTTGTGTCCTGTCACATGAAGTTAATGAGGACAGCAGGCGTATCTCTGCCTGACACCGGGGAAGCAGTGAGACAGACCTTGGAGCAAGGGTCTGGTTATTGCCAAACAGCAAAGAAAATATTAATTTTGAAAGAACAGTGACCCCGACGTGATTGGGCGAACACATTAATCTGCTGCGAATTTTGAAATTACATAGAACTTTTGCAAAGAAGGACTTGCATTTCTGCAACACCTTTCAGGAACTCATGATGCCCCAAAGCGCTTTACAGTCGTTGAGTTATGTTTGAAGTGTTGTAGTGTGGGGAAAGATGTGCCCAAATCACCCCACACGAACCTCAACTCTTTGCGAAGGAGTTCGGTGCAAATAATCAGGTGCCTTAGGGACTTGGACTTTCTTTGAATGAGTTCTGCTTGTACCTGTATTCAAGCTTGAAACAGCAACTGGGCTTCCAACTCACGGAACAGCGTGTGGCAGTTCGCGAGTAGGTGACGAGGTTTGGGGTTGATGTCCGTCACTTTCAATCTTTGAAATTTCACCAAGCAAAGAAATGATGAATCCAACTGTCCCTGTAATCCTTTTGTTCAGGTTTAATCACAGGAATATCTGCAGTCAGGAGCTGAAAAGTAATCAAAACTAACGACTGGCTTCGGGACAATCAGTATACTTTGTCACAGACAAGGCACCGGAAGGCTGGAAGGTAGATCACACCGGTTGTGGGAGAGCTGGTTGGTGGTGACATGGAAGTGTCTGCAGTGTGCGGGACCAGACTGCTTCCACGCATCTACAATGAATGTCCCACCCTTTATTTGGGAAAAGTCCAACTGAGAGTGGACAAGTTCCATCCCGGTCGGAGCAATCTGAAGCTTTAACTGACTGACACCCTGGTTTGGGATGTCTTACAATTTACATGTAAGTTAGTCTCTGTGGCGCAATGGGTTAGCACGTTCGGCTGTTAACTGAAAAGTTGGTGGTTCGAGCCCAACCAGGGACGATGCCTTTAACTGTTTTTTTCCCGAGGATTCGGTGCCGCACAGTTCCAGGTTGTCATAGTGAGTTTTGGCTGCACGAATATATTCTGCAAACATTGCCAGCTGTGCTGTTATCCAGTGAGTTCCCACTCCCATGCTTTTATGAACATTTAGTTCATGGAAAACGATAAAAAAATTTTACATGGACCATGGTCCTCCATCCAGTCCACGAGAAATAAATTACGTTATTGTGTTTAAAGGAACTGGTGGAAATTGTCTGACCTATCGTTATGGCTTTGCTCAGATTCTGAGAGTCAACAGTTTGCGAAGAATGATCTCATGGCCAATGCCAAGCACGAAAATGTCTCTCAGCATTTGTTCTAGGAATCCCTCAAATTCGCAATGTCCTGCGAGCCGCCTTAATTCGGCGACATAGCGCGCCACTTCCTGGCCGTCCGACCGTTGGCACGTGTGGAACCGATATCTCGCCATCAGATCGCTTTCTTTAGGATTTAGATGCTCGCAGACCAGCGTACACATTCTTCATAGGATTTAGTTGTTGGTGTCACCAGAGCTAGAAGATTCTTCATGAGGCCATAGGTTGCTGCCCCACAGACGGTAAGGAGGATCGCCCTTCATTTGGCAGCGTTCTCGTCCACTTCCAGCTCGTTGGCCACGAAGTATTGGTCGAGTATCTCCACAAAGGCTTCGCAATCGTCCATTTCTGAGAACTTCTCCAGGATACCAACTGTTCCTTGCATTTTTGCGTGGTTGTTCATTGTCTCGTCGCCAATTGATACGCTCATAATAAAGGATGAAACTTAGTATTGTGAATAATGAGTAAGTGTGACCTTAGCTCCTTTAATAAGACTCCAGAGTACAGGTACCTCATGGGTGGCCTGCTTACATACTGTGCTCCCAAGGGATACTGGGATCCCTTGGGACTCCGAAAGGTAGGCCCTCTGGTGGTGGTGTGTACAGGCTGTCATGGGTTAAATACATAACACAAGATGTGTACAGAAATCAACCATCAAAAGCCCTGTCATTAGCCACAGGGGTTTCCTGCAATTTTCTGATCGCAAAGCGCTTTCAGTCCTTGTCCTTAAAATTGCAGACGGAGAAATTGGGGAGTTTAATGACTTTAAAAGGAGGACATTATTGTTTGGTGCCGTTCTGGTCAGAGAAATGTTTGTGAAAGGAACTTTTTGCAGAGAGAGGGATTGAGCATTTCAGCTTGTTCCTGAACACTTCTCTCTGGGCACTGAGCTCAGCAGCAATTATGTCGTGTGGAGGCGATCACATTTCCCTCACACGTGAAAACTTCCCGGTTCAAGCCTGCGCAGAAACATTATTTCTCAAACAAAAACTTGTCTGCAATAAAATTAAATAAAAGCTGTTTTGGATACATTGTTGAATGAGCAATGCACATTTAAAACCAGTCTCCTCAAATACAGATTGTGTAAAATCAGATCAGGGATAAAACTTCATCAAAGATTAAAGTTTCATGAATTATTAAAGTTCACTTATTGAAGTTTTGACTGTCCCTGTCAGCATTTCTTTCATTCTGTGAAACAACACTATCGGTTTACACCAGCAGATCTAAGCTGCATTTGAAACCCGCAAACACCTTATTAATTATTCGCTTTTCCCCAGTTCCAGAGCTCAGAGGGTTATTGTCCATCCCTGGGATGCAAGCTACCTCAGACCCGGGCCAAAGCTCCCCGTGCACCGAGCACAGGCTCAGGAAAACCCCGGGGGAGAGGTTATCCCGGTCACTGGGCCTTCCAGCAGCCCTGAACAAGTGCCCGGTCTGAAACTTTCCAGAGTAATAACTGGTAACTGGAGCATCTAACAGTAAGGACGGCCAAGCGGTCTGAGGCGCTGCTTTCAATATTTGATTAAATTATCAACTCTCCCTCAGTTCGCATTTTTATCATTGTGCAAAATAAGATCATGGGTTCATATCATGATATTTACCCGCGAAAGCAACATAAAGGTTTAATGAAAAGTAAACGCCCAACATGGGGCTCGAACCCACGACCCTGAGATTAAGAGTCTCATGCTCGACCAACTGAGCTAGCCGGGCTTCTCAACATTTACTTTGTCAATCCCCTTCAGAATATTGTCTGTTTCAATGAGATCACCTCTCATTCTTCGAAACTCCAGCAAGTATCGGCATATTCTGCACAATCTCTCACCATAACACAGTCCTCTCATCCCAGGAAACAATCTGGTGAACCTCCGTTGTACCACCTCCCAGGCAAGTATATCCTTCCTCAGATAAGGAGACCAAAACTGTGCGCAGTACAACAGGTGTGGTCTCACCAGGGCCCTGCACAATTGGAGCAAGACTTCCTTACTCTTGCGCTATGGGCGGAATATTAGGTGCTATGGGCCGAATATCCTGTTTTTCTGCTGATTCTACGGTTGTATAAAAAGTTATAAAAATTCAACAGTCACTCAGCAAACATATTTGTATTTCCTTCAGTGTGCAACACATGTGGGTGGATTAATGATGATAACAATTCTTCAGGATCTCACAGACTTTAAATATATTTGTCAGCTTGCTTTGTAAAAATGCTTTCTCTGACCGGGAATCAAACCCAGACCACGACAGTGAGTGTACCAAATCCTAACCACTAGACTACCAGGGAACACTGCTTGCAGCCTCTGCGATAGCTTTAAATATAGTCAGCTTACAATCACAGCTGAGAATTGTGCGGTGACACGGGGTGTAACTGGATTTGCTGGGAGCAGTGTGGAGGCCCCGACCTGCGGGAGAACACCAGCGGCAGGTCGGGGCCATAAAAGGAGCGGTGAGCGGCGGCTGGGAGCAGCGTGGTGGTGTAACACGGCAAGATACAGCGCGAGCTGGTGCAGGAGGGCGACGGCAGCGAAGTGTGATGTCATCAAAGTCCAGATCTGTGATTGGAGCGTGGGCAGGTACAGCAGGAGCAGCGAGAGACTGGGGAGGAATGTGACCGAGGCCCAGGGGCAACGTGAGTTCAGGGCCAGGGGCCCAGGGGCAGCACGGGCCAGCCCACACTGCGATATGTGTGGGCACTGGGTCCGTGCAGCAGAGCTGGTCTCCAGTCGTCTTGGATAACCCTTGCCACTGGACCAAGACCTCGCTCTGTCAAGCCCGTGTGATGGCTGGGGTGCAACGGCCACCACACGTTAAAAAAATCCACGCACAGGCATCTTCCACCCTTCAACATGCAGTTCGGGACCTGGAATATTAGGTCCATCATAGAAACACCTGTGAACTCGACCTTTTTTGGCGTGGAAGCAAGTCATCCTCGCTTCGAGGGACTGCCTATGATGATGATGAACTGGATTTGCTGCAGTCCGCGGGCAGCAGGTGATGAAAGCGGGCGTGACAGGGTGAGTGACAGGTGGGCACTGGGGCCGTGCAGCAGAGCTGGTCTCCAGTCGTCTTGGATAACCCTTGCCACTGGACCAAGACCTCGCTCTGTCAAGCCCGTGTGATGGCTGGGGTGCAACGGCCACCACACGTTAAAAAAATCCACGCACAGGCATCTTCCACCCTTCAACATGCAGTTCGGGGCCTGGAATATTAGGTCCATCATAGAAACACCTGTGAACTCATCCTTTTTTGGCGTGGAAGCAAGTCATCCTCGCTTCGAGGGACTGCCTATGATGATGATGAACTGGATTTGCTGCAGTCCGCGGGCAGCAGGTGATGAAAGCGGGCGTGAGAGGGTGAGTGACAGGTGGGCACTGCTTCTGATGCTGTCTGACCCACGGTGGGAGTGGCCGGGGATTTTAAAGCACTTTCATTGCACCAATGCAGGGTAAATGAAACTGTGTTTCAGGAACCTTCATGTATACAAACATGGGCACTCTGCACTGTAGACCTCGTGGTGCATCGGTAGTGTGTCTGACTCCAGATCAGAAGGCTGCGTGTTTATATCACGTCGGGGTCACTGTACTTTTCCATATTGTTCTTCCGGAATTGAGATTTTCTTTGCTGTGTCATAATTTGCTTTCCCACCCATGTTTGTATCTTCAGCAAACTTGGCTCCATTACACTCGGTCCCTATATCCCTGGGATAGGGGAGGGAAGACACACCGGAGAAGTGTGAGCTTGTGGACCGGAGAAGTTGCAGCTGCTGGAGCTGTGCGTTTTATCGGGGAGGGACGGGAGGAGAGCCCGTCGAGCGACCGGAGAAGCTGAGAAGCTGCTGTGCTTTTCATCGGGTTTGACACTGTTTAAAAATGCCAGAGTGCCAAGTTTTCTCTCCCTACTGCCCATGCGCGAAGGTGCCGGCAGTGTTTTCGGCGCAGGCATTTGGCTCCGCCCCCCACTTCACCATCGACACCACGCCAGGACTCCGGGGACTGTACACAGCGGCCAGGATGGGGCGAGTTTTTCCCCGCGCCGTTTCCAGCGAGCAAAGTCGGTGCGCTTGAGGTCAGTGCGCCGACAAAACTGCTTGGGGAAAATCTAGTCCTTGAAGAGTAAGGAGGACACTGAAGGAAATACAAATATGTTTGCCGAGCAACTGTCAATTTTAATAACTTTTTGTACAACCATCGAATCAGCAAAAAAAACAGGGCACTCGCCCCATAGTACCTAATATATAGCCCACAGTACAAGAGTAAGGAAGTCTTGCTACAATTGTACAGGGCCCTGGTGAGACCACACCTGGAGTACTGCACACAGTTTCGGTCTCCTTATTGAAGGAAGGAAATAATTGCCTGGGAGGCGGTACAACAGAGGTTCACCAGATTGATTCCTGGGATGAGAGGACTGTCTTAAGTTGAGAGATTGTGTAGAATGGGCCGATACTCTCCGGAGTTTAGAAGAATGAGAGGTGATCTCATTGAAACACACAATATTCTGAAGGGAATTGACAGGGTAGATGGTGAGGGTTGTTTTCCCCGAGCTGAGTATCTAGAACCAGGGGGCACAGTCTCAGGTTAAGGGGTCGGCCATTTAAGACAGAGATGAGGAGGAATTTCTTCACTCAGAGGGACATGAATCTTTGGTATTCTCTGCCCCACAGGCCTGTGGATGCTGAGTCTCTGAATATATTCAAGGCTGCGTTAGATAGATTTTTCGAGTCTCGGGGAATCAAGGGATCGAGAGATCACTGGAGTTTGGACGAATGAGAGGGCATCTCATGGAAATATATAAAATTCTGACGGGACTGGACAGGTCCCGATGTTGGGGAAGTCCAGAACCAGGGGTCAGAATCTAAAGGGTAAGGGGTAAGCCAATTCGGTCTGAGATGAGGAGAAACTTCTTCGCTCAGAGAGTTATTAACCTGTGGAATTCTCTGCCGCAGAGTTGTTGATGCCAGTTTGTTAGATATATTCAAGAGGGAGTTAGATGTGGCCCTTATGGCTGAAGTGATCAAGTGGTATGGAGAGAAAGCAGGAAAGGGGTACTGAGCTGAATGATCATCCATGATCTTATTTAATGGTGGTGCAGGCTCGAAGGGCCGAATGGCCTACTCCTGCACCTATTTTCTATGTTTCAATGTTTCTATGTCCTGCTACTGCTTCTTTAATAATGGATTCCAACATTTGCCCAACCACAGATGTTCGGCTAACTGGTCTATAGTTTCCTGCTTTTTGTCTGCCTCCTTTTTTAAATAGTGGCATTACATTTGCAGTTTTCCAATCTGCTGGGTCCTCCTCAGAATCCAGCGAGTGCATGTCCACAGATCACTGAAAGTAGCAGGCCAGGTAGCTAAGGTGGTTGAGAAGAAATATGGAATGGTTGCCTTTATTAGCCGAGGCATAGAATACAAGAGATGGGGTCGGTGGGGCAGGTTTGGCCACTGCTGGAGTACTGCGTGCAGTTCTGGTCGCCATATTACAGGAAGGACATGATTGGACTGAAGATGGTGCAGAGGAGATTTATGAGGATGTTGCCGGGAGTGGAGAATCTTCGCCTTGAGGACAGATTAGATAGGCTGGATTTGGTTTCCATGGAAGAGAGCCTGAGGGGAGACCTCATTGAGGTGTATAAAATTATGAGGGGCCTAGATATAGAGGATAGAAAGGACCTATTTCCCTTAGCAGAGGGATCAACAACAAGGGGGCAGAAATTTAAAGTAATTGGTCGAAAGCTTAGAGGGGAAATTTCTTCACCCAGAGGGTTGTGGGGGTCTGGAACTCACTGCTTGAAAGGGTGGTAGATGCAGAAACCCTCACCACATTTAAAAAGTGCTTGGATGTGCACCTGACGTGCCGTAACCTGCAGGGTTATTGACCAAGAGCTGGAAAGTGGGATTCGGCTGGAGAACCTCTTGTTGGCCGGCACGAACACGATGGGCCGAAATGGCCTCCTTCCGTGATGTAAACTTCTTTGATTCTATGAACTCGTTTGCAAAGAGTTGAGGTGCGTGTGAGGTGATTTGGGAACATCTTTCCTCACATGACAACATTTCAAAGGCAACTCAACGGCTGCAAAGCACTTTCGGTCGTCATGAGTTCCTGACAGATGCTGCAGAAACGCAAGTCCTTCTTTGCAAAATTTCAACGCAAACTCAAGGCTGGTGTGGGATTTGAAACAAGGATTTTTCTGCAAATTTGAAGTAACAACCACAAAGCAAGAATCATACCCCTAGACCAACAAACCACCTACTTAGCAAATGTGGAGATAAGATGTAACCATTATTGAAGCATTTTTAGTGTGTGTTGCTGTTCTTGATCGGAGGAGCACATGAGACGGAATCAGTGACTTTGCCTTTTCGACATGTCTTCTGAAGCGCCGCACGGTCCCACTCCTGCAGTCAATGAGCTGTTGGGACGTTAATGTATCCATCATCATCATCATCATAGGCGGTCCCACGAAACAAGGATTACTTGCTTCCACGCCGAAAAAGGATGAGTTCACAGGTGTTTCAATGAAGTACCCGACCGACATCCCGAAGGGTGGAAGATACCTGTGCGTGGATTTTTTTAATGTGTGGTGGCCGTTGCACCCCAGCCATCACATGGGCTTGACAGAGCGAGGTCTTGGTCCAGTGGCAAGGGTGATCCAAGACGACAGGTGACCAGCTCTGCTGCACGGACCTAGTGCACAGTGTGGGCTGGGCCGTGCTAACCCTGGGCCCCTGGCCCCAAAATCATGCCTCCGCTGGGCCCCGATCACATCCCTCTGCAGTCTCTCGCCGCTCCTTCGCCCCGATCTCGCCGCTCCTGCTGTATCTGCCCACGCTCCAATCACCGACCTGGAACTTGATGACATCACTCTTCGCTGCCGCCGCCCTCCTGCACCAGCTCGCGCTGCTCCCTGGAGTAGTCTCCCGGGACCTCCAAGCTGCTCCCAGAGCCGCTCGCCGTTCCTTTTATAGTCCCGACCTGCCGATGGTGTTCTCCCGTTAGTGTATCCAGGCTGTGGGTGGCCACCCCGAGCGCAGCAGAGGGGTTTCTGCATTAGTTCTGGGTGGGGACAGTATCTTTACCCTTCTCACTTCCTCTTGTCTTTAACCCTGTGCTTTTATTTCCCTATTTATTCCCCATGTCTCAGTTTCTAGCGTTTGAAAGTGAACAAAAGATGAAATGGGTATCACTGTGGAACAATTTCTCTCACTCAAAGTTAGACGCCCTGCTGTTCGCCATGAGGTCTAGGCAGCTAGCCGTTGATATTCAGGTTCATATATAAATATATATAAATATATCTACATGTATCATAACCGTTCCCTGGTGGTCGAGGGGTTAAGATCCAGCGCACTAAACTGGTTTCAATTCTCGATCAATTCATCGCATAAAAATAATTGAGGTCTGTGAGAAGATTAATAATTGCTGTAATCACCATGAATACCAATACTTTCTGCGATAGACCGAGCTTACAGACTATCTGGCTTCTCCTGCCCTTTGCCGGGCACGTGTTTGGGGTTTAATTTAGTAAACTGGGCAAGTTCACTGATGGCGGGGAGACGGTAGGAGCCTCTGTGGCCCCACTGTGAGGATGTGGAAGTGAACACGGTGGCTGGGTGATCCGTGATATTTCTGTAAAGGGCAGAGGAGGAGAAGTATTGAGAACTTTCAGTGTGGGACAGAAGTTGTTTAACGTGAGCCAACACATTCCCAATCAGCACAGAGGGAGCTCACTGGTCAGCTCCCCTCTGTTGGGGCTGTTGTGCCAGAGGTTTGTGTAGTGTAGTGGTTATCACATTTGCTTGATATGTGAAAAGTACCCGGTTTGATTCTGGGTAGAAACATTATGTTTAAACTTGCTATAAGGGAACAATCGGAGGAGAGTTTAGTCTCCTGGAAAATGCTGCCTGACCTGCTGAGATTTCCAGCATTTGCTGTCGTTATTTGCTGTTTATTCTCCTGGTAAAAAGGCTCCCTTATTCCTGAATTGCTCTTTATTTAACCAATAAATAGATAACTTTCAGTGAGAGAAAACGGATCCACCGGGGACATTTCGCGTGTGAGGTCAACGTGATATCCGCTACACTGCAGCCCATCAAAGGGTGAGAAACCACTGAATATAAAGGATGAGCTCACAAATATCAGGGGCAGTGCAGTCTGGTCAATGTCAAACCCTCCTTTCTTCTTTCTTATTCAGCAGAGGCATGATGCCACAAAGTTTAGTTAAAGATACAAATACAAATAAAACTTCCAAATCTTTTCACTGTAAAATTCTTTCACTTTATTTGAAATCCTACTGCGTTGAATCTGAAAATGATCACCATGGGATTTTATCTTCGCTGCTGATTCTAATTTCTGTGCACGGAAGGAATAACCGGTGCTGTTAAATTTGACAAAAGTTGACCCAGATTCCTGGTGACATCGGCAATACAGTGTGTAAAATGGGTTAACATGCTGAAGAACATAAGAACAAAAGAAATAGGAGCAGGAGTCGGTCATACGCCCCTCGAGCCTGCTCCGACATTTAATACGATCATGGCCGATGCGATCATGGACTCAGGTCCACTTCCCTGCCCGCTCCCCAAAGCACAGGACAAATGATTGAAGTATCGACTGTCCCTCAGTTCGCATTTCTTTCATTGTGCAAAAGTAGGTGAGGGGTTAATTAATGCTGCTTTTCCGTGAAAGCAACACAAAAGTTCAAGAAAAAAACATCCGGTGACTGGCAGGTGAGCGTTGCTTCTGACACCTGGTGGGAATGGGCGGGGATTTTAAAGCCCCTTGTATTGTGAAAGCTTCATATAGAGGAACATCTCAAATACATTGTGTAGGCCTCGTGGCGCAACGGTAGCGCGTCTGACTCCAGATCAGAAGGTTGCGTGTTCAAATCACGTCGGGGTCACTGTTCTTTCAGAATTAATATTTTCTTTGCTGTTTGGCAATAACCAGATCCTTGCTCCAAGGTCTGTCTCATTGTTTCCCCGGTGTCAGGCAGAGATACGCCTGCTGCCCTCATTTAATTCATGTGACAGGACACACAAGTTCCAAATCAACTTGCAGGTGGCCACACACACCGCCGAGCGGTCTGAGGTGCTGTGATTAGATCGCAGTTTTCTCTGGAGGTGTGGGTTTGAATCCAACTTCTGACATTTCTTATTTTTAATCATTAAGCGAAACTCATTGTTTGATACCACGACCAACTCCTTAAAACTGGGATTCAGCAGTTTACCTGCTCGCTTCACATCTCCGTCTGACCTGGTGCTGAAAGTGGAGATGTTTCCGCAATGTCGCGGTTAACTCGTTCGCCTCACACGCGAAAGCTCACCAGACGGGAATATTTTCTGTAGCTTTCTCCTCATGCATGCTCAGGGGCGAGTTTGTTCTCCTGTGAAAAATTCATGAGATGATAAGCATGTAAGAATTAGGGGCCGGAGTACGCCATTCGGCCCCTCGAGCCTGGTCCACCATTCAAGAAGATCCTGGCAGTTCCTTGACAGCAGGTTTAAACATCTGGGGCGGAGCCAACAGGCGACTGTCTGCAATCAGTGAGAGAACGGTATGTTTGGCAGAAGCCAGGCGAGCTCAGTCGGTGGAACATAAGACTTTTAATCTCAGGGTCGTAGTTTCGACACCCACATTGGACATTTACATTTTTCACAGAATTATAGAATGATAGAAGTTTGCAGCACAGAAGGAGGCCATTTTGGCCAATCACTTCCACCCCGGCCAACAAGAGGCGATCCAGCTTCATCCCACTTTCCAGCTCTGGGTCCATAACCCTGCAGGTTACGGCACTTCAGGTGCAGATCTAAATACTTTTTAAATGTGGTATCTGCCTCCGCCATTCTTTCAGGCAGCGAGTTCCTGACCCCCACAAACTTCTGCATGAAGAATTTTACATTCAAATCTTCTTTAAACCTTCTCCCAATTGCTTGAAATAGATGCCGCCTGATTGTTGACCCCTCTGCTATCCACTATATCTAGGCCCCTCATAATTTTATACATCTCAATGTTGTCTCCCCTCAGCCTCCTCTGTTCCAATGAAAACAAACCCAGCCGATCCAATCTGTCCTCATAGCCAAGATTCTCCACGCCTGGCAACATCCTCGTAAATCTCCTCTGTACCTTCTCGTACAATCACATAATTCCTGTAATACGGTGACCAGAACTACATGCAATATTCCAGCTGTGGCCGAACCAGTGTTTTATACATTTCAAGCATAACCAACCTGCTCTTCTATCCCATGCCTCAGCCAATAAAGGTAAGCATTCCATGCGCCTTCTGACCCACCTTATCCAACTGGCCTGCTACCTTCAGGGATCTGTGGACATGCACTCCAAGGTCCCTTTGTTGTTCCACACTTCTCAATGTCGGACAATTTAATGTGTGTTTCTTTCCTTGTTTGCCCTCCCGAAATGCACAGCCTCACACTTCTCTGGATTAAATTAGTATCACCTGAAAATGTTTTATATTTAAGTTTAGATCATTGATGTTGCCACTAAAAGCCAGGGACCTAGCACTGAGCCCTGTGGAACCTCACTGGAACCATCCCAAACACTCCCATCAAACATTACCCTTTGCTTCCTGCCTCTGAGCCAATTTTGGATCCAACTTACCACTTTGCCCTGGATCCCATGGGCTTTTACTTTTGTGACCAGTCTTCCATGTGGGAACTTGGCGAAAGCTTTGCTAAAATCCTGAAACACTACATCATACGCACTGCCCTCATCAATCCACTTGGTTACCTCCTCAAAAAATTCAATCAAGTGAGTCAGACAAGACCTTCCCTGAACAAATTCATGCTGACTATCAGTAATTAACCCATGTTTTTCTAAATGCAGAAATTAAATAATTGATAAATTTTATCCTGCTTTCACGGGAAAACAACATTAATTAACCGATGATCTTTGTTGTGCATGTATAAAATAAGTATAGACCCTGTACACTCAATGTACAGTTACATAAGACCACTGGATGTATCTTCACACTGTATGCACTATGCTTGAACCACCAGAGGGTGCAACTGGTGGAGACCTCGGGGTCAACTAGACACGACAGGTAACCAGGTATAAAAGGGAGCTCACAGTACTGTACCCTCACTCTGGAGCTGCAATAAGTGGACTAAGGTCACCACAGTTCAAGTACAATACCTTACCTCGTGGAGTCATTACGAGAGTGCTTACAGACACAATAACTGGTGACGAGAATAGGAATTTCCATGTGACAATGGCTAACCTTGGCACGTTTGAAAAATTCGCCAATGGGGAAGATTGGGAGGCCTTTGTGGAAAGGCTCGAACACTTCTTTATTGCGAATGACATGGGCGGAGACGACCCGACCTCGCTGGCTGATAAGTGCAGAGCTATCCTGCTCAGCAGTTGTGGGCCCACCGTCTATGGCCTTGTCAGGGACCTGCTAGTCCCAGAGAAGACAATAAAATATGTGGAGCTCATAACGCTGGTACAGGAACAGCTCAAACCTAAAGAGAGCATCCTCACAGCCAGACACCGGTTCTCTCCCCACTGGTGGATCCGAAGGCCAGGAAATCACAAAATATGCTGCAGACCTGAGACGATTGGCCGTACCATGTGATTTTAGCGATCACCTCACCGAAGCACTAAGGGACATCTTTGTAATTGGAATCGGTCACGAGGGCCTTATCCACAGGCTGCTCTCTGCGGACACCATGGTCACCCTGCAGAAGGCAATTAATGTGAGCCAGGCGTTCATGATCTCGGCCTGCGATTCCAAGTGGATGTCTCACCCCCAGGAGTCTAACCCAGCAAGCACTGTGAACCGACTGGTGCCTTTTAGAGGCAGGGCTGCTGCTAGCAGTCTCTCTCAGGGAAGAGAGAACAGAACCCCGAGTCCCACAATCTTGAGTCCGCCACATGTGGCCAACCGGCCAACCCCATGCTGGCGCTGTGGAGGAAATCACAGGGCCCACCAGTGCCGCTATAAAGACTATACTTGCAAAGGCTGTAACATGAAGGGCCACCTCCAGCGAATATGCAAGAGAAATCGTACTCACCGAGTCGATGAAGAGTTGGCAGATCAGCCGGAGTCCAGCGACGATGAGGTGTACGGAGTGTTTACCTGCACCACCGAGAGGTCCCCGGTGAAAATGGAAGTTGAAGTCAACTATGTTCCAGTCACGATGAAGGTGGACATAGGGGCGAGCCAGTCACTGATGAATCAGGCAGCCTTTGAGAAACTCTGGGACAATCCAATCGAACGACCTAAAATGATCCCGATCGAAGTGAAACTGCTCACCTACACAAACGATACATCCCAGTCGTTGGCAGCGTGGATGTCCAGGTGTCCCATGGCGGCGAGATGCACAGGTTACCTTTGTGGGTCGTTGCTGGGGATGGTCCAAAGCTATTAGGAAGAAGGTGGATGAAAAAGATCACTTGGAGCTGGGAATAGCTCCAACATTCAGCGATCGACATCCTCCATGACCCCGAAGTTGGATCCAGCACAACACCTGAAAAACCAACCGCCCAACTCGACTGTGAGGCGACGACACAGACCGCTCAACCTAACGGCGAGATGATCCAGCCCAAACAACCAGACCTCACCTTCCAGGCTCCAGTGGCAGGACTCCAGAGAAGAAAATTCACGCAGAAGATAACTTCCTGGCTTCCGTGGCAGAACCTGGGGAGAAAAGGATCACCGCAGCCTACCTCATGGAGAGAAAGAAGATGGCGTCTGAACCACGAGGTGAAGGACCTGAAGTCAAGATGGCGGCAGCCAGACCACAAGGGAGCAACACGTGATGCCGAGCGGCGAACAGGATTGGGGTAAAGATTGAAAGACCCTCTTAAAGGAGACCGGCAACCCATCACAATTAAAGGGACAGTTCCACTCTTTACACAGCGATGATGGTGATACAAATGTAAAAGATGTAACTGACAATTTCAAGTTTGTAAATGTAACTAATCATGATAAGTCGGGCAATTGCGGTCAGAACCAATGTATTGTGAGAGTAAACGAAGTGATGACGTGCGATTTACATGTCTGCCGACAAAACCAAGGGCAACCTCCCGTCAGCACCCAGGTCCAGCGATCATGTAGCCTGCCCCTCCGGGCCCAATGTGATACCCCAGGGAGTGTGGCCACACACAGAGGGAGCATACCAGCTGCAGGGCCAGTGATCAGCGGACGTCAAAGGCACCACGACCGTTACCCTGCCCCCGATCGGCTCTAACTCTCTGGCCGCCAGGGCCAGTACTGGGAGCGAGCGGATAGCACACTCCTGCCCTCCCAACGGGACCTGGGATGACCAGGCTCCCATTATCGCTGAAGAGCAGCAGGGAGACACCGCAGCCTTCAAAGGAGGAAAAGGAGGCCACACACTCCTGTGGCTCTGCCCATCACTAGGCAATGGCAAAGGCTCTGAGACTCAGCCAGGTGAGCGATCTGAGCCCACCCAGCTGGCAGGGGACACAGCGCCGTCATCAGACAACCTGGACACAGACTGGTTACTCTGGAACTAGTGTCCTCACCCACCTGCACCTACACAACCCAGGGGCAAGACTGTGATACCACGTATATACCTTACCTGTAAAATGTACTTGTTCCACTACTGCAGAACCCAAACAGTGATGTAAAGAATCCGATGTTTTTTTGTTCTTTCTGTCTGTACAGGTCTGCACATGCAGGTGTTGAGCCACACACATGGTCTATGTATGGGGGGGGGGAGGGTGCAGGGGGGGAATGGATGTATGAAGCCATGGACACACATGGATCACACCCAGAACCCACTCAACCCCCACTGCAACCTTCAACCATCCACTGCTGAACATTTCCCAATGTCGTGGCAATAAGGACTTGGGGGTCCACAAGGAGAGAACCAAGCCAAAGCATAGACAAGGTGCAAGGGCTTTGGGCACTCAAGTCTTGGGCCAGAGCACACAATGCAAAGGCCAGTGGCACAAGATTTAGGGGAGAGTGATGTTGTGTATGTATAATATAAGTATACTCCCTGTACACTCAATGTACAGTTACATAAGACTACTGGATGTACCTTCACACTGTATACACGATGCCTGTACCACCAGAGGGTGCAACTGGTGGAGACCTCGGGGTCACCGGTACACGACAGGTAACCAGGTATAAAACGGAGCTCACCATACTGTGCCCTCACTCAGGAGCTGTAATAAATGGACTAAGGTCACCACAGTTCAAGTACAATACCTTGCCTCATGGAGTCATTACTTGAGTGCTTACAGACACAATAGAAGGAGATTAAACATTAAATGGTAGGACATTGAGAATTGTAGACGAACAAAGCGACCTGGGAGTGCATGTCCACAGATCCCTTAAGGTAGCAGGCAAGGTGGATTAGCTGGTTAAGAAGACATACAGAATGCTGGCCTTTATTAGCCGAGGCCTAGAATAAGAGAGCAGGTGGATTATGCTTGAATATAAAACACTGGTTAGGCCACAGCTGGAGTACTGCGTGCAGTGCTCGTCACCACTTTACAGGAAGAAGACTGTGATTGCACTGGAGACTTACAGAGGAGAGTTCGAGGATGTTATCGGGAGTGGAGAATCTTAGCTATGAGGACAGATTGGATACGCTATATGACCCATGTAAGAAACTTGTGTTAACGTGCGATCTGTCGTCCTATGGTGTCGGGTGTGTGTTGCAGCATGTCAATGCTAAGGGTCAGTTACAGCCGGTAGCTTATGCCTCCAGAAGTCTGTCCCAGGCAGAAAGGGGCTACGGGATGGTAGAAAAGGAAGTGCTCGCATGTGTATATGTGGTAAAGAAAATGCACCAGTACCTGTTTGGCAGGAAATTTGAGCTGGAGACTGATCACAAACCCCTAACGTCCCTTTTGGCCGACAACAAGGCTATAAATGCAAACGCATCGGTCCGCATACAGAGGTGGGCACTCACGTTAGCCGCCTATGACGACACAATTCGGCACAGACCGGGCACTGAAAACTGCGCTGATGCACTCAGAGGCTCCCACTAGCCACCACTGAGGGGGCTACCGAGCATGGTGCTGAGATGGTCATGGCTGTTGAAGCTTTCGGAAGCGAAGGCTCACAAGTGACAGCCCGTCAGATTAAAGTCTGGACAAATAGAGACCCGCTATTGTTTCTAGTCAAGAAATGTGTCCTGAATGGGGACTGGGCAGCCACGTACAGGGCATGCCCTGAGGAATTTAAACCATTTCACAGGGGCAGGGATGAACTCTCGATTCAAGCCGATTGCCTACTGTGGAGAAACCGCGTAGTCATGCCCCAGATGGGCAGAGTGGTGTTCATCAGAGAACTCCACAATGGGCACCCGGGCATTGTCACGATGAAGGCAATTGCCAGGTCACACGTTTGGTGGCCAGGGATAGACGCAGATCTGGAACTTTGTGTTCGCAGGTGGAACACATGTGCCCAGCTGGGCCATGCGCCCAGGGAAGCCCTCCTTAGCCACTGGCCAAGCCTTGGTCATGCATCCATGTGGACTACGCAGGTCCTTTCATGGGGAAAATGTTTTTGTTTGTAGTAGACGCGTACTCCAAATGATCGAGTGTGACATTTTAAATTCAAGCACATCCTCTGCCACGGTAGAAAGTCTACGGGCAATGTTCGCCGCCCACAGTCTAGCGGACATCTTGGTCAGTGACAATGGCCCGTGCTTCACAAGCACTGAATTCCAGGACTTCATGGCAGGCAATGGAATTAACCATGTTAGAACGGCACTGTTCAAGCCGGCCTCAAACAGCCAGGCAGAACGAGCAGTGCAGATAATCAAACAGTGGATGCTCAGATTCCAAGGGGGTTCCCTACAAACCCGCTTATCACGCCTCCTCTTGGCCTATAGATACCGACCACACTCGCTCACAGGGGTTCCACCCGCAGAGCTACTAATGAAAAGGACGCTCAAAACCCGATTATCCCTTATACACCCCACCATGAAAGAAATTGTCGAGAGCAGGCGCCAGTCACAATATTACTACCATGACAGGAATGCGAGGGCATGATGTATTGATGTAAATGATCCTGTTTTTGTCCTCAACTACGCTGCAGGGCCCAAATGGCTCGCAGGCACTGTGGTTGCCAAAGAGGGAAATAGGTTTCTGGTAGTTAAACATACCAATGGACAAATCTGCCGCAAACATGTGGATCAAACAAAAAGGAGGTTCAGTAACCCCATAGAAGAAGCAGGGGAAGAGAACGATATAGAGTTCCCTCCACCACAGGTGACCGAACACCGGAACCAAAGGGAGGAGAGCCCAGTCACTGTGGGCAGTCCGGACAGGCCTGAGCACTGCAAACAGCAGACACTCTGCCAACGCCCAACAACTGGAGCCCCAACTCAGGCGCTCTACAAGGGAGCGTAAACCACCAGAGAGACTGAACCTGTGATCCCAATAAGACTTTGGGGTAGGAGGTGATGTCATGTATTCAACCAGCATTGTAACCAATGTATAAACTGACCTAAGTTGTACACCGTGAGAACACTGACCACGAGGTGGGAGATACTCCGAACCTGGACCTTCAGGTATAAAAGGGGAAGCTCCACCCACCTTCATCACTTGAGTGCGAAGGAATAAAGGACAGGTCACAGACTGACCTTCTCTCAAGCTTGGGCCTCGTGTGTATTTATACTGTGTAGTAAGGACGTATCAGGCATTTTCTGTGTAAAGCGATGCTGCCTCTTCATGCTTTAGGCAATCTCTCTGAATTAAACTCTGAAATATTCCCGGAGCCTTTCAATTATATCCTGTGGGCTCCCCACTGGGACAGTCAAGATGCAACAGAGTTGAAATTAGTTTCAGTTGTTTGAACAAACACATTACGGCCGCTGATTTGAGTCCCTCATGACATAGAATATGTTTAAATGCAAAATTCCGAAATTGAAGCTAAACGTCCCAAAACTGGAAAATGTTGATCAGACTTATTATATAATGTAATTTGAAACGATGCTCTCTCTCCAATGGCCGTGTTCCTTCAAACACAATCAGACACATTGTATTGATTGTATATTGTTCTGATGAATGTTTTGCACTCTTCTGTGTTAATTCAGTGTTTACTTTCCAAATGTTAGCTGAGTCTCTCGGGTCTGCTCTACTTCACTGTGGTATGCGGCTGCCTACTATAACTCTGGATATGTAATTCTCAATTAAAGTGCAGTGCTCATTTTACTGTCGAACACTCATTTGTTCTAACTTAGAATCAGCAATGAGTAAGGATCCATTTTTCCACAGCACCTCAAACAAATACAGTATGTCACCCAATTAATGAAACACCTCGAACTAATAAAATAAGGTGCAATTTTCCCTCATAGTATAAATCTTAAATGTACGGTTTCATTCTGGATAATCTGCGATATACGCCTTCAAAGGCAATGGGAAAACATCGCCAGGGTGCAAAATAATTTGTTCTGGGCTCTGCATGTTTGTAATGTGGACAAATTTGCTGCTGATACATAGATATGGTGGAAAAGCAAGTTGTTAGGAGGATACAAACAATCTGCAAAGCGATATAGATAGGGTCAGTGAGTGAGGAAAAAATTGGCAGCTGCAATATAATGTGGGAAATATGAAGTTATCCACTTTGGTCGGTAAAACAAAAAAAGCTAATAATTACTTAAATGGGGAGAGATTACAAAATGCTGTGGAGCAGAGTGATCTGGGAGTCCTTTTACAGAAGAACATAATAAATAGGAGCAGGAGTAGGCCATACGGCCCCTCGAGCCTACTCCGCCATTCAATAAGATCATGGCTTATCCGATCATGGACTCAGCTCCACTTCACTGCCCGCTCCCCATAACCCCTTATCCATTTATCATTTAAAAAGCTGTCTATTTCTCTCTTAAATTTATTCAATGTCCCAGCTTCCACAGCTCACTGAGGCAGGGAATTCCACAGTTTTACAACCCTCTGAGAGAAGAAATTGCTCCTCATCTCAGTTTTAAATGGCTGGCCCCTTATTCTAAGATCATGCCCTCGAGTTCTAGTCTCCCCATCAGTGGAAACATCCTCTCTGCATCCACCTTCTCAAGCCCCCTCATAATCTTACACGTTTCGATAAGATCACCTCTCATTCTTCTGAATTCCAATGAGTTGAGGCCCAACCTACTCAACCTTTCCTCATAAGTCAACCCCCTCATCTCCAGAATCAAACTAGTGAACCTTCTCTGAACTGCCTCCAAAGCAAGTATAGCCTTTCGTAAATATGGAAAACAAAACTGCATGCAGTATTCCAGGTGTGGCCTCACCAATACGTTATACAGCTGTCGCAGGACTTCCCTGCTTTTATACTCCATCCCCTTTGCAATAAAGGCCAAGATACCATTGGCCTTCCTGATCACAAAAAGTTAGCATGCAGATACAGCAAGTAATTAGGAAGGCAAATGGAAAGTTGGCCTTTATTTCAAGGGGGATGGAATATAAAAGTACGGAAGTCCTGCTACAACTGTACAGAGCACAGGTGAAACCACACCTGGAGTACTGAATACAGTTTTGCTCTCCTCATTTCAGGAGGGATAAACTTACATTGGGGGCATTTCACAGAAGGTTCACAAGGTTGTCTTATGAAGAATGGTTGAACAGGTTGGGATCTACCTATTGGAGATTAGCAGAGTGAGAGATGATATCTTTGAAAGGTGTAAGATTCTGAGGGGGCTAGACAGGGTAGATGCAGAGAGGATGTTTCCCCTCGTGGGGGAATCTAGAACGAGGGGACATAGTTTCAGAATAAGGGGTTGCCCATTTAAAATGGGGATGGGGAGGAATTTCTTCCCTCAGAGGGACGTGAATCTTTGTATTTCTACCCCTAAGAGCTGTGGAGGCTCGGTCATTGAATATATTTCAGGTGGAGGTAGACAGATATTTGAACGATATGGGAGTCAAGGGTTAGGCGGAGATGGTAGGGAAGTGGAGCTGAGGCCAAGGTCAGATCAGCCATGATCTCACGGAATGGTGGAACAGGCTCGAGGGGCTAAATGGCCTCGTCCTGTTCCTATGTCCCTCGTGTAAGGTCTGGGAAACACACGGTGGTGATCTGTGGAAACTTCAACTAAATGGTGTTGTTTTAAAGGGGATGCAGAAACAGAGTGACCGAGAGATTTACACACAGCAATATTTAAAGGTGGGTAGACAAGTTGATAAGGTTATTAAAAAAGAATACAGGACCCTTGGCTTTATAACGTGAAATAGATTAGGAACTTACACCAAAGCTTTATAAATCCCTGCTTCGGCCTCAGTTGGATCCTGTTTACAGTTCTGGGCACCACAATTTAGGAAGGATATCGAGGATTTGGAGAGAACATAAGAAATATATAAGAAACATTTTCTGTTGTTATTGAAAACACAAACACAGGTATTCATTGAAATCCAATCTATCGTTGGCCACACACAGATTGAAGAGAGCCAGGGAGACCGACAGGATCAGGAAACATCGGCAAATGGACAAGAGATATTGACAAGGACTAAAACCGCTTTGAGAACAGACAATTGCGGGAACCCCTGTGGTTAATGAAAGGGCTTTGGATGGTTGATTTCCTGGCACACTTGTAATGTGGGGAAAGATGTGCCCAAATCACCCCCACATGGACCTCAACTCTTTCAGAAGCAAGAGAGTGTGTAACCTGGGTCTATAACATAAAGTAATGGGGTCCGTAACCATTAAAGCCCATTATTAATTCTCTCACACACTTCAATTATGTTTATGGAATGAATTGATGGAAACTTCAAGAACTGAACTTTAATGAGTTAGGGAACTTTAATCATTGATGAAGTTTTATCCCCTATCACTCATGATACAAGGAACCTGGGGCTACTTTTAAAAAATATATTCCACAGAAAAATATTCTCCAAAACAATGTTTCTGTCCGTGCTCAAACCGGGGATATTTCACATGTGTGGCGAACGTGATAACCGTTACACGACGGAAACCTCTGCTTACACCTCGAAAAAAAGCATCCTGCAGCGCTGCCTCACTTCCCAGCAGCAGATCAAAGCTGCAAACAAACCAATCGATTATTCCCACTTCCCCACCTCCACAGATACTGCCCGACCTGCTGAGTGTTTCCAGCATTTTCTGGGGTTGATGTGCGTCGCTTTCAATCTTTGAAATTTCACCAAGCAAAGAAACGGTCATTCGAACTGACCCTGTAAGCACTTTGTTCGCGTTTATTCACAGGAATATCTGCAGTCGGGAGCAGAAAAGGAATTAAAACCGAATACCGTCTTCGGGACAATCAGAATACTTCGTCACAGACAAGGCACCGGAAGGCTGGAAGGTAGATCACACCGGTTGTGGGAGAGCTGGTTGGCGGTGACATGGAAGTGTCTGCAGTGTGCGGGACGAGACTGCTTCCACACATCCACAATGAATGTCCACCCTTTATTTGGGAAAAGTACAACTGAGAGTGGACAAGTTCCATCCCGGTTGGAGCAATCTGAAGGTTTAACTGACTGACACCCTGGTTTTGGATGTCGTGCAGTGTGCACTTGCGTCAGTCTCTGTGACGCAATGGTTTAGCGCTTTGGGCTATTAACCTAAAAGTTGGTGGTTCAAGCCCACCCAGAAGCAAAGTTTTTAACTGTGTTTTCCCTGAGGATTCGGTGCTGCACGGTTCCAGTTCGTCATTGCGCGTTTTGACTGCACGAACATATTCCGCAAACATTACCAGCTGTGCTGTTATCTTGTGAGTTCCCACTCCAATACTTTTATGAGCATTCAGTTCAAGTGTCGAGTTTGAGTGTATACAGAACTGTACAGTGATATCAGAAAATTTTACAAGGTTGTGGGACATTGTGTTTTGTTAATATTGAACCACGAATATGAATCAATCCATTTTTTCCAATATTTAATTGAGCAAGTTTTCAAAATGTTTCCACCCAATTTTGAACCAGGAACTTTTCGCGTGTGAGGCAAATGTCACAACCACTACACTACGGAAACACTGCATTTGAAGTAATGTTAGGAACATAACCAGAGCTTTAACCTACACAGCTGGACCATACTTCAGGAGCTGGTTTTACGAGAATAGAAAGACGGTGCTATATTTTGGAAGGCTGTGAGTGTGGTAGGAATTGATCCAGTGTTTCCCAGACTTTACACATAGGAACAGGAGCTGGCTATTCAGCAGCGAGTGGTTCGGATCTGGAATGTTCTGCAGGCAGACTCAATCTTATCTTTCAAACAGGAGTTGGATAAGTGTCTGAAGGAAAAACAATTGCAGGCCTCAGGGGAAAGAGCGGGGGAGTGGGACTCGCTGAGAGTCGGCACGGGCTCGACGGGCCGAATGGCCTTCCGTGCTGTAACCATTCCATGATTCTATAAGTTAGTGGCACATTTCATAGTGTGGGTGGAAGCAGAACATTGCAAAGGCACATGGATTGAGTCGGCAAAACAAGATGCATCTGATTCAGGAGATTCTGGGGGTGTGGAAATTCGGGAGTTTAATGAATTTGAAAGGAACATTTTTGTTTTGTGCAGTTTTGGTCAGAGAAATGCTTGTGAAAGGAATTTTTTGCACAGAGGAATGCAGCATTTAATCTTCTGCCTTAACACTTCTTTCTGTGTGTCGGGGTCACATTTCTTTTCGATGTCATTCTTCCAGAATTGATGTTTCACAATTACCAGACCCTTGCTCTAAAGTCAGTCGCACGTTTTCCCCAGTCTCCTGTTGATGTTACCAGCAATGAACATTTTGAATCAGATCCCTAAAGCACAGTGTGTAAAATGGGACATGTTTTAACAATTAACGTGGGGCTCACACCCCTGAATCCAAGATTAAGATTCTCATGCTCGAGCTATTGACCTCGCCGGGCTTCTGCCAAATGCACCTTTTTGTCGCTGATTGCAGCCAGGCGCCTATTGGCTCCGCCCCAGATGTTTAAACTTGCTGTCGAGGAACTGCCAGAATCCTCTTGAATGGTGGACCAGGCTCGAGGGGCTGAAAGGCCTACTCCGGCTCCGAATCCTTACATGTTTATGATCTTATAACCTTTCACAGGAGAACAAACTCGCCCCTGAGCATGCATGAGGAGAAAGCTCCAGAAAATATTACCACCCTGTGAGCTTTCGCTTGTAAGTGTAAAGTCCTGACCCTGCAGTACAGACTCAGACGAGGCACATGCTGAAGTCAAGGTCACTCTGGACCTGCACCTTTATTTCACAGCTCTCATGTGCCACACTTGCCTGAGACCTGCCTTTAGAAACCTGTGTGGAACAGGTATGCAGTGTCTCCTGCAAGTGCACCCCTGGTGGTAACGTATGCTTGTGGTTACAGGTCATATCTAGTTACAGTCTTGTATAGCATGGTAAGATACAGTTATATACAGGAGTGAGAGATACATGACATCAAACTCCCCCAAGGTCTTATTGTCTTTATAGATTCAGACTCTCAGGTGGTCTACGCTCTCGCGTGGAGCGTCTTAGTTGTGGTTCAGTTGTTTGCCTTGGTGCCTGTTTTTCTTTCAGTGTGATTGCTGGTATCTCGCCTGGGCTGTCTGTTGAGACTGCCCTTTCCTCAGGTTGTTCCCTCTGTCTGTCCACCAGGTGTGGTGTGAGTTCCATACTGTAGTTTGCCTCTCGTCCTGCAGTATTGTTGGTGAATCTACTTTTTACTTGGTCTACATGCCTCCGACAGGTTTGCCGATTGTCCATTTGTACAACCAGTAGCCTGTTTCCTTCCTTGCCTGTTACTATCCCTGCACGTCATTTAGGACCCCTGCCATAGTTTAGCACAAGCACTTTGTCCCCTATCTCATTCCACCTCCCCCTCAAATTTAGGTCATGGTACTCAGTTAGCTTCCGGCGCTTAGCCTCAACAATTTCATGCATGTCTGGGAGGATTAACGAGAGCCTGGTCTTTAAGGTTCATTTCATCAATAGTTGCGCGGGGGAAACCCCAGTCAACGAATGTGGACGAGATCTGTATGCCAGCAGCAGTCGCGACAGGCGGCTCTGCAGCGTGGGACCTTGGATTCTGAGCATGCCTTGTTTAATGATCTGCACTGCTTGCTCCGCCTGGCCATTGGAGGCCGGCTTTAACGGTGCCATCTTAACGTGATTTATGCCGTGGTCAACTATAAATTCTTGAAATTCTGCGCTAGTGAAGCACGGACCATTATCACTGACCAATATGTCAGGAATTCCATGCATTGCAAACAAGGTTCTCCGGCTCTCCACAGTGGTGGAGGTAGTGCTCGAGTTTAAAATGGTGAACTCGATCCATTTCGAAAATGTATCAACGGCTACGAGGAACATTTTGCCCATGAATGGGCCCGCATAGTCTACATGCACCAGCGACCACGGTTTTTGTGAGCCAGGGCCAGGGGCTTAGGGGGGCCTCCCTGGGGTCATTACTGAATTGGGCACAAATGGTGCACCGACAATGCAGAGCTCCAAGTCCGCGTCAATGCTAGGCCACCAGACGTGGGATCTGGCTATGGCCTTCATTAGGACGATCCCCGGGTGCTCGCGGTGGAGCTCCCGGACAAACGCCTCTCAGCCTTGCAAGCGCATAACTACTCGGCTGCCCCACATCAGGCAGTCTGCCTGTAGTGATAGTTCATGCCTGCGCCTATGGAAAGGTTTGATCTGCTCGGGGTAGGCATCGCGGGTCTCTGCCCAGTCACCAGTTAAAACGCATCTTTCGTCCAGGCTCTGATTTGGTGCGACATCATGGGCGAACCTGTGGATTCAAAGGCACTGATTGCCATGACCATCTCACAGTCCTGTTCGTCCGAACCTTCTGTGGTCGCCAGGGTTAGCCTGCTAAGCGCATCGGCACAGTTGTCTGTGCCTGGCCTGTGCCTTATTGTGTAGTCGTAAGACACCAGCATGAGTGCCCACCGCTGAATGCGTGCCGAGGCTTTGGCGTTTATTGCCTTGCACTCAGATAGCAGGGACGTGAGGGGTTTGTGGTTGGTTTCTAACCCGAACTTGGCCACGAAAAGGTATTGGTGCATCTTTTTGACACCGTACACGCACGCGAGCTCCTCCTTCTCAACCATACCGTACCCGCACGCCGCCCGCGAAAGTGACCTGGAGGCATAAGCAATGGGTTGTAATTTAACCGCATCATTGACGTGCTGTAAAACACACCCGACCCCGTACGCTGACGCATCACATGTAAGAACTAACTTTTTACCTGGGTCAAAAAAGGCTAAAACACTGTTGTAACATAGAAGATTGAGTTCTTTATTGAAGGCGCGTTCTTGGGCGTCCCCCCAAAACCAATCGCACCCCTTTCTGAGTAGCATGTGGAGAGGCTCCAGCAGCGTGCTCAAGTTCTGCAGAAAGTTCCCAAAGTAATTGAATAGCCCGAGAAAGGCGGGCAGTTCCGAGATATTCCAGGGCCTGGGTGCCAGACGATTTGCTTCGGTTTTTGATTCTGTTGGGCGGATTCCATCAGCGGCAATCCTTCTGCCCAAAAATTCAACCTCAGGCGCGAGAAACAGACACTTGGATTTCTTAACTCTTAGGCCTACTCGATCCAATCGACTTAGTACTTCCTGCAAATTGCGGAGATGGGAGTCGGTGTCCCTGCCCGTGATGAGTATTTCATCTTGAAACACAACCGTCCCCAGGATGGACTTGAGCAGACTCTCCATGTTGCGCTGGAATATAGCAGCTGCCGACCTGATGCCGAATGGGCATCGATTGTACAAAAAAGGCCTCGATGTGTGTTGATGGTGGTGAGTAGTTGAGACTCTTCGATCAGTTCTTGCGTCATATACGCAGACGTAAGATCTAGTTTCGAGAAAAGTTTTCCTCCAGCCAACGTGGCAAATAGGTCCTCTGCTCTGGGCAGCGGGTATTGGTCCTGCAGGGAGACTCTGTTTATGGTAGACTTGTAATCCCCACAGATTTGTACGGATCCATCAGGCTTCATGACGGGGATGATGGGACTTGACCAGTCGCTGAATTCCACAGATGAGATAATGCCATCCCGCAGGTCCAGTTCGTGTTCAATCTTTTCCCTCATCACATAAGGCACAGCTCTAGCCTTGTGATGGACCGGTCTGGCATCCTGTGTGATGTAGATTATAACTTTAGCCCCTTTGAAGGTACACACACCTGGCTGAAAGAGATGTTCAAAATGACTTAGAACTGCAGAGTAGTGTGAGATACATGACAGTAAGGTGAACGTGTTAACGGCCACACTGCGGAAACATCTCCACCTTCAGCACCAGGTCAGACGGAGATGCTGAGCGAGCAGGTGAACTGCAGAATCCCACTTTTTAGGAGCTGATCGTTGTGCCAAGCAAATGAGTTTTGCTTAATGACTAAAAATAAAAGGTGCTAGAAGTGGGATTCAAACCCACACTTTCAGAGCAGACTGAACACAACAGCTCAGACCGCTCGGCTGTCCTGACTATCCAGTGCTGTATATGGCCACCTGCAGGTTGATTTTGAACTTTTGTGTCTTGTCACAAGAAATAAATGAGGGCAACAGGTGTTTCTCTGACTGACACCGGGGAAACAGTGAGACAGACCTTGGAGCAAGGG
This sequence comes from Pristiophorus japonicus, assembly GCF_044704955.1. Lineage (NCBI taxonomy): Eukaryota > Metazoa > Chordata > Chondrichthyes > Pristiophoridae > Pristiophorus > Pristiophorus japonicus. The sequence continues at coordinate 15,408,236 of NC_092004.1, read as the reverse complement.
TCTGGTTATTGCCAAACAGGAAAGAAAATATTAATTCCGGGATTACCCAAAAGAGCAGTGACCTCGATGTGATTTGAACACACAACCTTCTGATCCGGAGTCAGACACACTAATGTTGCGCCACAATGCCTACACATGGAACTTGAGATGTTCGTCTATATGAAGATTCCGCAATACAAGGGGCTTTAAAATCCCTGCCCATTCCCACCAGGTATCAGAAGAAGCGCTCACCTGCCAGTCACCATATGTTTTTTGTTTAACTTTTGTGTTGTTTTCACGGGAAAACATCTTTAATTAACCCGTCATCTTCTTTTGTACACTGAAAGAAATGCTGACTGAGGGACAGTCGATACTTCAATCATTCGTTCTGTGCTTTGCATGTTAACTGTTAAACCATATCCCATTTTACACACTGAGTTTTAGGAGTCTGGGTCAAAATCCTCATCGCTGGCGACACCAGGAATCTGGGGCAACCTTTGTCAAATTAAACAGCACCGGTTATTCTGACACGCCAAAGTTCCCTGGTGGATCCATTTTCTCTTGCTAAAAGTTATCTATTTATTGGTGAAATAAAGAGCAATTAAGGAATAAGGGAGCCCTTTTGCTAGGAGAATAAATAGCAAATAAAAACAGCAAATGCTGGAAATCTCAGCAGGTCAGTTAGCATTTGCCAGGAGACGAGACTCGCCTCCGATTGTTCCCCTATAGGAAATTTCAACACAATGTTCTCGCCCGGCAACGAACCGGTGACCTTTCATGTGTAAAGCAAACGTGATAACCGCGACACTAAGGAAACCTCTGGCACAGTGATCTCAACAGACGGGAGCTGACCAGTGAGCTCCCTCTGTGCTGATCACCACTGATTTTTAATGTGGAAGCAAGTCATCCTCGACTCCGGGATTACCTAAGAAGAGAGGAGGATCAGGAATGTGTTGGCTCACCTGAAACAACTTCTGTCCCACACTGAAAGTTTTCAATCCTTCTCCTCCGCTGCCCTTTACAGAAATGTCACGTGTTCACTTCCACATCCTCACAGTGGGGCCACAGAGGCTCCGACCGTCTCCCCGCGATCAGCGAACTCGCCCAGTTTGTAAAGTTAAACCCGGGACATGTGTCCAGCAAAGGGCAGGAGAAGCGGGAGAGTGTGTAAGCTCATTCTGTACCAGATAGTAGTGGGGTTATTAACGGCGATTACAGCAATCATTAATCCTCTCACACACCTCAATTATGTTTCTGCGATGAACTGATTGAGAATGGAAAGGGTTAATGCTCGGGATCTTAACCACTCAACCAGGGAACAGCTTCGATAATTTGTATCAATATAAAAATATATATTTATACATGAACCTGTATGTCAACGGCAAGCTGTCTAGACCTCATGGCACAACGGTCGTGAATCTAACTTTGAGCGAGAGAAATTGTTCCACAGTGACACCCATTTCATCTTTTATTCCCTTTTAAACACTAGAAACTGAGACAGGGGGAATAAATAGAGAGATAAAAGCACAGGGATACAGACAAGAGGAAGAGAGAAGGGGAAATACTGTCCCCACCCAGAAGTAATGCAGAAACCCCTCTGCTGCGCTCGGGGTGGCCACCCACAGCCTGGATACACTAACGTCCCAACAGCTCATTGACTGTCAGAGTGGGACCGTGCGGCGCTTCAGAAGACAGGTCGAAAAAGCAAAGTCACTGATTCGGTCTCACGTGCTTCTCTAATCAAGAGTAGCCACACACAAAAACTTGCTTTTATAATGGCTATACATTACCATTCTGATTGTCAAGCAGTTGGTTCATTGATCTAAAGGTGTGACTTTAGATGAGTCGAAGTTAAATGAAATTTGTGAGAAGTCCTGGATGAGTCCATTATTTTGCCGGCGAGTTTTGAAATTGCATAGAAATTTTGCAAAGGAAGACTTGCATTTCTGCAGTGCCTTTCAGGAACTCATGACGCCCCAAAGCGCTTTACAGCCGTTGAGTTATGTTTGAAGTGTTGTCGTTAGGGGAAAGATGTGCCCAAATCACCCCACACGAACCTCAACTCTTTACAAAGGAGTTTGGTGCAGATAATCAGGTGCCTCAGGGACTTGGACTTTCTTTGAATGAGATTTGCATTCAAGCTTGAAACAGCAACTGGGCTTCCATCTCACGGGAGGAGCGTGTAGCGGTTAGCGAGTAGGTGACGAGGTTTGGGGTTGATGTGCGTCACTTTCAATCTTTGAAATTTCACCAAGCAAAGAAATGGTGAATCCAACTGTCCCTGCAAGCATTTAGTTCCCGTTTAATCACAGGACTATCCGCAGTCAGGAGCTGAAAAGGAATTAAAACCTAATACTGGCTTCGGGACAATCAGAATACTTTGTCACAGACAAGGCACCGGAAGGCTGGAAGGTAGATCACACCGGTTGCGGGAGAGCTGGTTGGTGGTGACATGGAAGTGTCTGCAGTGTGCGGGACCAGACTGCTTCCACGCATCCACAATGAATGTCCCACCCTTTACTTGGGAAAAGTACAACTGAGAGTGGACAAGTTCCAACTGGTCGGAGCAATCTGAAGCTTTAACTGACGGACGCCCTGGTTTGGGATTTCTTGCAGTATACACTTGTGTCAGTCTCTGTGGCGCAATCAGTTAGCGTGTTCGGTTGTTAACCAAAAAGTTGGTGGTTTAATCCCTCTCAGGGACTTCAACTGTTTTCCCCGAGGATACTGTGCCGCACAGTTCCAGGTTGTCATTGTGTGCTTTGGTGTCACGAATATATTCTGCAAACATTGCCAGCTGTGCTGTTATCCAGTAAGTTCCCACTCCAACACTTATATGAACATTCAGTTCAAGTGTCGAGTTTGAGTGGATACAGAACTGAACATAGATATCAGAAAATTTAACAAGGCTGTGGGACATTGTGTTTTGTTAATATTGAAACATTAATATGAATAAATCCATTTTTTCTAATATTTAATTAAACGGGTTTTCAAAATGTTTCCGACCAGTTTCGAACCAAAGATCATTCGCGGGTGAAGAAAATGTGACAACCACTACACTACGGAAACACTGCAATTGAAGTGATGTTAGGAACATAACCAGAGCTTTAACCCACACAGCTGGCCTACACTTCAGGAGCTGGTTTTCCGAGAATAGAAAGATGGTGCTATATTTAGGAAGGCTGTGAGTGTGGCAGGAATTGATCGAGTGTTTCCCAGACTTTACACATAGGAACAGGAGATGACCATTTAGCAGCAAGTGGTTAGGATCTGGAATGCACGGCTTGAAAGGGTGGTGGAGGCAGACTCAATCTTATCTTTCAAACGGGAGTTGGATAAGTGTCTGAAGGAAAAACAACTGCAGGCCTCAGGGGAAAGGGCGGGGGAGTGGGACTCGCTGAGAGTCGGCACGGGCTCGACGGGCCGAATGGCCTTCCGTGCTGTTACCATTCCATGATTCTATAAGTTAGTGGCACATTTCATAGTGTGGGTGGAAGCAGAACATTGCAAAGGGACATGGATTGAGTCGGCAAAACTAGAGGCATCTGATTCAGGAGATTCTGGTGAAGCGGAAATTCGGGAGTTTAATGACTTTGAAACGAACATTTTTGTTTTGTGCAGCTTCGGAGAGAGAAATGTTTGTGAAAGGAATTTTTTGCAGAAAGGGATGCAGCATTTCATCTTCTGTCTTAACACTTCTTTCTGGGTGTCGGGTCTCATTTCCTTTCGATGTTATTCTTCCAGAATGTATATTTTCTTTGGTGTTTCACAATAACCAGACCCTTGCTCTAAAGTCAGTCTCACTGTTTCCCCAGTCTCCTGTTGATGTTACCAGCAATGCACATTTTGAACCAGACCCCTAAAGCAGTGTGTAAAATGGTTTATGGTTTAAGAGTTAACTTGTAGAGCATAGATAAATTATCCAATTATGGACTCTCCTTCAGTTAGCATTTCTTTATTTGTGCAAAAGAAGATCATCGGTTAATTAACGATGTATTCCCGTGAAAGCAACATAAAATGTAGTTAAAAAGTAATCAACAAACTTGGTGTGCGAACCCGAGAATCTGAGATTAAAAATCTCACGCTGTATCAACTGAGCTCGCTGTGCTTCTGCTAAAGCAAACGTTTTTGTCACTGATTGCAGCCAGGCGCCTGTTGGCTCCGCCCCAGATGTTTAAACTTGATGTCGAAGAACTGCCAGGATCTTCTTGAATGGTGGACCAGGCTCGAGGGGCCGAATGGCCTACTCCAGCTCCTAATCCTTACATGTTTATGATCATATGACCTTTCACAGGAGAACAATCTCGCCCTGAGCATGTATGAGGAGAAAGTTCCAGAAAATATTCCCACCTGGTGAGCTTTCGCGTGTGAGGCGAACGTGTTAACCGCTACACTGCGGAAACATCTCCACTTTCAGCACCCGGTCAGATGGAAATGTTAAGCGAGCAGGTGAACTGCTGAATCCCACTTTTAAGGAGCTGGTCGTGGTGCCAAGCAAATGAGTTTTGCTTAATGACTAAAAATAAGAAAAGGGATTTGAAACCGCGCTTTCAGAGCAGACTGCAAACTGAACGCAGCACCTTCGACGGCTCGGTCATCCAGACTGTCAGTTCATTTAAATTTTGAACTTTTGTGTCTTGTTGCATGAAGTAAATGAGGGCATCTGGCATATCTGTGCCTGACACCAGGGAAACAGTGAGACAAACATTGGAGCAAGTGTCAGGTTATAGCCAAACAGCAAAGAAGTTTGCAACTTTTGAAGAACAATGATCCCGACATGATTTGAATACACAGCCTTCTGATCGGGAGACAGACACACTACCGTTGCACCACGAGGTCTACACTGCAAATTGTCCATGTTTGGAAACATGAAGGTTCCTGAGACACAGTTTCATTTACCCTGCATTGGTGCAATGAAAGGGCTTCAAAATCCCCGGCCGCTCCCAGCGTGGGTCAGACAGCATCAGAAGCAGTGCCCACCTGTCACTCACCCTCTCACGCCCGCTTTCATCACCTGCTGCCTGCGGACTGCAGCAAATCCAGTTCATCATCATCATATGCAGTCCCTCGAAGAGAGGATGACTTGCTTCCTCCCCAAAAAAGGATGAGTTCACAGGTGTTTCAATATTCCAGGTCCTGAAATGTATGTTGAAGGGTGGAAGATGCCTGTGCGTGTATTTTTTTGACGTGTGATGGCCGTTGCACCCCAGCCATCACACGGGCTTGAGAGAGCGAAGTATTCTTCCAGTGGCATAGGTTAAACAAGACGACTGGAGACCAGCTCTGCTGCACGGACCCATTGTGCACACATATCGCAGTGTGGGCTGGCCCGTGCTAACCCTGGGCCCCTGGCCCTGAACTCATGCCTCCTCTGGGCCCCGATCAGGTCCCTCCACAGTCTCTCGCCGCTCCTTCGCCCCGATCTCGCCGCTCCTGCTGCACCTGCCCACGCTCCAATCACCGACCTGGACCTTGATGACATCACACTTCGCTGCCACCATCCTCCTGCACCAGCTCGCGCTGCTCCCTGGAGTCGTCTCCCAGGACCTCCAAGCTGCTCCCAGGGCCGCTCGCCGTTCCTTTTATGGCCCCGACCTGCCGCTGGTGTTCTCCCGTTCGTGTATTCAGGCTGTGGGTGGCCACCCCGAGCGCAGCAGAGGGGTTTCTGCATTAGTTCTGGGTGGGGACAGTATCTTTCCCCTTCTCTCTTCCTCTTGTCTGTATCCCTGTACTTTTATTTCTCTATTTATTCCCCCTGTCTCAGTTTGTAGTATTTAAAAGGGAACAAAAGATGAAATGGGTTTCATTGTTGAACAATTTCTCTCACTCAAAGTTAGTTGCACTGCTGTTCGCCATGAGGTCAAGGTAGCTCGCCGTTGATATTCAGGTTCTTATATAAATATATATAAATATATCAACATCGATCATAACTGTTCCCTGGTGGTCGAGGGGTTACGATCCGCCGCACTGACCTGGTAACGATACTCGATCAATTCATAGCATAAAAATAATTGAGGTCTGTGAGACGATTAATAATTGCTGTGAGCACCATGAATACCAATACTTTCTGTGATAGACCGAGCTTACAGACGATCTGGCTTCTCCTGCCCTTTGCCGGGCACGTGTTCCGGGTTTAATTTTGTAAATTGGGTGAGTTCGCTGATCGCGGGGAGATGGTAGGAGCCTCTGTGGCCCCACTGTGAGGATGTGGAAGTGAACACGGTGGCTGGGTGATCCGTGACATTTCTGTAAAGGGCAGTGGAGGAGAAGGATTGAGAACTTTCAGTGTGGGACAGAAGTTGTTTCAGGTGAGCCGACACATTCCCGATCAGCGCAGAGGGAGCTCACTGGTCAGCTCCCCTCTGTTGGGGCTGTTGTACCACTGGTTTCTGTAGTGTAGTGGTTATCATGTTTGCTTTACATGCAAAAGGTCCCTGGTTCGATCCCAGGCAGAAACATTTTGTTGAAACTTGCCAAATGGGAACAATCGGAGGCGAGTTGAGTCTCCTGGCAAATGCTGCCTGATTTGCTGAGATTTGCAGAATTTGCTGTTTTTATTTGCTATTTATTCTCCTGGCAAAAGGGCTCCCTTATTCCTGAATTGCTCTTTATTTAACCAATAAATAGATAACTTTCAGTGAGAGAAAACGGATCCACCGGGGACCTTTCGCGTGTGAGGCCAACGTGATATCCGCTACACTGCAGCCCATCAAAGGGCGAGAAACCACTGGATATAAAGGATGAGCTCACAAATATCAGGGGCAGTGCAGTCTGGTCAATGTCAAACCCTCCTTTCTTATTCAGCAGTGGCATGAACGGGTCTCAGACGCCACAAAGTTTAATTAAAGACACAAATACAAGTAACACTTCTAAATCTTTTCACTGTAAAATTCTTTTACTTTATTTGAAATCCTGCTGCATTGAATCTGAAAATGAGCACCGTAGGATTTTATCTTCACGACTGATTCTATTTTCTGTGCACGGTCGGAATAACTGGTGCTGTTAAATTTGACAAAAGTTGCCCCAGATTCCTGGTGTCATCAGCAATAAAGATTTTGAACCAGACTCCTAAAATACAGTGAGTAAAATGGGTCAACATGCATAAGAACATAAGAAGATAAGAAATAGGAGCAGTTGTCGACCATACGCCCCTCGAGCCTGCTCCGACATTTAATACGATCATGGCCGATGCGATCATGGACTCAGGTCCACCTCCCTGCCCGCTCCCCAAAGCACAGGACAAATGATTGAAGTATCGACTCTCCCTCAGTTAGCATTTCTTTCATTGTGCAAAAGAAGGTGAGGGGTTAATTAATGATGCTTTCCCGTGAAAACAATAGAAAAGTTTAAGAAAAAAACATACGGTGACTGGCAGGTGAGCGCTGCTTCTGATACCTGGTGGGAATGGGCGGGGATTTTAAAGCCCCTTGAATTGTGAAACCTTCATATCGCCGAACATCTCAGACTTCATGTGTGGACCTTGTCAGGCAATAGTAGCACGCCTGACTCCAAATCGAAAGGTTGTGTGTTCTAATCATGTTGGGGTTGCAATTATTTTCAACATTGTCCTTCCAGAAAATATTTTCTTTGCTGTTTGGCAATAACCAGAACCTTGCTCCAAGGTCTGTCTCACTGTTTCCCCGGTGTCAGGCAGCGATACGCCTGCTGCCTTCATTTATTTCATGTGTCAGGACACAAAAGTCCAAAATCAATCTGCAGGTGGCCACATCTAGCATTGAATACTCAGGGTGGCGAAGTGGTTTAAAGTGCTGTGTTCAGATCGCAATCTCCTCTGGAGATGCATGTTCGACTTTGACATTTCTTATTTTTAATCATTTAGTGAAACTCTTTGTTTGACACCACGACCAACTCCTTAAAAGTGGGATTCTGCAGTCCACCTGCTCGCTTCACATTTCTGTCTGACCTGGTGCTGAATGTGGAGATGTTTCCGCAGTGTCGCGCTTAACACGTTCACCTCACAAGCGAAAGCTCCCTGGCCGAGAATATTTTCTGGAGCTTTTTCCTCATACATGCTCAGGGGCGCGTTCTGTCCTGAACACACAAGCTAAAGTGCTGAGTTCATTGCCCATGTTGTTAGCAGCCTGCCAGTGAATCTGTTTAAGATGTTCAAACAGATTCCTGACAAAGCTGTCCCGGCTCGCTTCCCGCAGACACCGTGGTCACCAGTGCCCCAGTTTCAGTGGGTCAGCCCCGGGAGGTTGGCAATCCGTTAGAGAATACCCAAGATCAGGGATCAGTCTACGGAAAGGGATCCCCAGCCGGCAGCCTTCGGCGGTGAGGGACTCACAGGAGAGGTCGTGGTGGACCAGCCACTAACTGAGAGTCCCCAGCCTACAGCCACCGGCTGTGCAGAATCCTCATTTAATGAAATGAACTCAGCAGCCACACCTGAAGGGGAAGTGTGTTGTTGCCCCAGAGGGGCCATTCCCCGGATAATGTGGGACTCAGGCAGAACACTCTGGGTCCTGCGGTACAGACCGCCTTACCGCCGGCCACACAGGCAAATCGGAGGCTGAATAAGGGAAGGAGAAGAACAGGGATTAACTTGGCCAGTCGGAGACGGGTGGCAGATGTATATAATAGCACGATATGAGTTTAAGAATGTTGAAGAGTTCTAGTTTTAAATTAAGATTTTAGAAATTTCAGGTCACCACAACGTCACGAGGAATCCAAGGGTAAAGAAGTAGTGAGAGGAATAGGATCGGTTATGAAGGAGTTGTGGCCGGCAGTGTAAGGGGTGGTGTGCAGGGGGTCAGCTTTCCCTTCTGACCTTATATGAGTGGTTCCGAATCGCTCGCTGACCCTTGGTTCTCGACACTGGAATTATGAAGGTACTGTGACAGACTTGGACAGACAATCGGTTTCAAGGTAGGAATAAGGTATGGCTTTATTGTGTTTATAAAGAAGTAAAAGGCACACCTTTAATAACACACACAGACCAATACACACTGAGGGGTACAACACATTGAATAAATTGTCAAATTACAGCCTGTGGGGAAAAGAATACAGCTTAAACTCTAAATGGAGTAAAGAGGAGAATGCAGATACATTTACACAAGTTATCCCAGCCTCCCACCTCCCAATTCCCTAACTAACTAAGTTATAGCTCTGAGGGTTCAGGGGCTATGCTCACCAATCCCTTTAGACAGTTGCCGGTGATTCGTGCTTTCGGGGTTCGCTGAACTTGGCCTTCTAGGCGAGCCGTACCCCGGACAGAGGAGAGGACTTCGGACTGCGTAGTCTTCGGTTGGGTTGCGTCCGTTGATATGCTAAGTTGCGTTTTGGATGTATGGGGTACGTACCCACTTTCTTTGGTTAGGAATAGTTTTAGTTAGTCCCTTTTGGTAATTTCTCTCCCGTTGGGTCGTTCAGAAGTAGATTGTAGAGTGATTGTCAATTTGGTTGCTGACAACCTTCCGTTTCGTGGGCCTCGTGCTCGGTCAGTTCTTGATGAGTTCTGGTAGTTTCCTTCACTGTTCCATTTCTTCACTGCAGAGGAAGCAGGCTGCTTGTGTCTGTGTCTGTGTTCCAGTCTATGTCCTTGTTCGAGTCAGTGCGAGTTCCAGTCTGTGTTCTGTTAGTTTCTCCTTGTAAAACTGGGGGATAGATATATCCCCCAAAAAAGGCTTTGTTAACTCCCATCAGATCTCTTGGGCTCTGTTTAAACTGTTCTGTCCATTGATTTTCAAATGTCTCCTTTGTCGGCAGTAATTCGATTAGGGTGTGAGAATGTGCTGTCACTGGTTTTGCATTGTTTGAGGATTGTCCAGTTTTCCTGTCCATGATTTCCATTGTGCTTGATTGGGTAATTCGATTATCTCTTATGGGGTGAATAGTTCCCCCCAGACAGTCTGGGATCCTTAATACATGAATTTGCTTCACAGAGTTTAGCCCCATCTTCTGTACTCGGTAACACTTTTTCGCAGCCAAAATGTTGTAGAATCTTAAAATTGATCTGCTCCTTTCCATAGATGTTTAGGGGATCTCAGGCTTCTGAAATTTAGGTCCATTTTGAATTCTCTTTCCTATGAGTCCAAACACTGTGGGGGGGGGGGGGGGGGCGGGGGTCTCGATGAATGCATTCCCTTTTATCCCCTGCAGGCGACGTCTGCCACTTTAAACTCATTTTAAAAGCCCAGAAAGGAATTCTTCTCCTCTGCAGGGGAAAGGTACCAGGCATCTTTGCGAGATATTGGTAAATTCTGCATTCCCCCGCTGTGATACCATGTCATTTATGGTATCATCTTACAGGTGAGCAAAGTTACTGGCTCCCAAGAAATAACCTTCCCTGTAAATTAACTAAACTAATGCCAAAATATGCATTACACTTATGCAACATCACCACAGATACACACTTTTCCCTTTACAGGTACAAACTTTTTACGTTTACACCCTCCCAGCTTGGAGGGGGTTCCATCCCTAAAATTGCATTTCAGCACAGTTACATTTCATTTCAATTACATTATATTCACCAGCATGTAGTCAACGTACAACCACATTACAGAAGGAAGAAAATAGATTAAAATTAAACAACATCAATTGGTCTCCTGAGGTTTTTCCATCACCTGGTAATGTCTGGATCCTGCCCTTGAGAACTGCTCTCAGGCTGGCTGACACACAAGACAAACTCAAAACAATCACCTAAACATTACTGCAACATTACCCTCAATTCTAAACTAAACCTTAAAATGTAAAATGGTGCAGTCAGCTACCTTAGACTAAAAATTAGAGCTATGTACAACCGCCACCCGTCTCCGGGTGCCCTGGTTAGTCCCTGTCAGGCCCATGCCTGGTGCGGTCTGATAGCCGCCTGGATGCTAGGGTTTCCCCGCAGCCGGTGTGCTGGAGACCCTTGTCTCTGGGACAGCTCGATGCTACTGCTCCTGTGAGACCCTCACCGCTGGAGGCAGCTGGCTGGGGGTCCCTACTCTGAGCGGCCTCTGTATTTCTGACCTTCGGCCTTTCCTGTCAGGCTGCCCTTCTCCTAGGGCAGAATCGCTGAGGCTCAGATTCCGGTGACCACGGTATATTTGGCCGTGGTGTACGGAGGGTCCTTCTCAGGGCTTGGGTTACTGGGGGTGCGTCCGAATCCCAAACGATGGGTGGGATAGCCCCTGCAGTACTGCAATTCACCGTCCCTATAGGCACGGTTTCTGAGCATGCCACATTCCCTGTGGGCCCTCCACCATCGTGGGCGGCCAACGGAGGGTCCCTGGCCTGAGGACAGTTCACACATCCCGGCTCTCCTCTGTGCTTGGCTGACCTTGGGTTGTACAGCTTGCACTGGTTGATGTGGAACCACTTAGTACAGCGGGGCAGCTTTATGGCATAGACCATCGGGCTTGCCTTGTCAACAATGCTGTATGGCCCCATATATAATGTTTCAAAAACCCCGACCCGAGCATGGTTCCTCACCATGACCTGGCCTCCTATCTCCCATTCGTGGTGTTTGCTGGGTTCTAGCAGCAATCGGTTACTCTGATGCTGTCTGCCCATGTTACGAGCAGCCTGCCAGTGAATCTGTTTGAGGTGTTCAAACAGGTTCCTGACAAACCAGTCCCAGTTCACCTCTCTGAGCTGACCTTCTGTGAGTACCGGGGCTAGGACATGGGTGGGGGTCCGCATGATCCGGACAGACATGAGCTCGCATGGGGAATACACCGTGCTCTTTGACAGGCTGGCTCGGATCCCCATTAGGACCAACGGTTAGACCTCCACCCATTTTTGGGGTGAGTCTCCTGTCTCCTTCCGCAGCCTTTCTTTAATGGTGTAGTTTAAAAGCTCCACATTACCCGATGACTGTAGATTGTGGGCAATGTGCCATTTCCCCTCAATGCCGAGCAGGTTAAGGGTTGCCTGCAATAACTGCCCGGTGAAATGGCTCCCCTGGTCCGACTCCACATACTGTGGGAGTCCCCACCGGGAGAACACTTCCCTCACTAGAATCTTAGCTGTCCCTAGTGCGGTGGCTGTTCGGCAGTTGAAGGCTTCAACCCATTTTGAGAACACATCCACCAGGACTAGGCAGTATTTGTAGCCTCCCTGGGCGGTGGGTAGGGGCCGATGTAGTCAATTTGGATTGACTGCCATGGTCCCTCTACCCTCCTGACGTGTCCTAGGGACACCTTCCTTTTCTGGGGGTCAGAGTTGTTCGCAGACACACCAGGCAGTTCGTACAGAACCCACGGACATTCTCCCTGAGTCCCGGCCACCATCCTGCCTGTTCCACCCGTTGCCAGGTGGTCTCAGGCCCGGGGTGTCCCGCTCCTGGACCCTCATGGGCCAGTTTTAGGAATTCCCTCTGGTGCTGCTGTGGCACGACCCATTGTCCCTCTTTAAACAGCAGCCTTCCTTAACTGTAATGGCTGCTGAGCCGTACGGACCTTCTACTCTCTCTCCTCTAGCTAGCGCGTTCAGGACAGCTTTCAGGACCGGTTCCGGTGCCTGAACTGTTTTTAAGTCCGGGGCCAAAGCTATCCCTGAACTCTCTGCTGCCCTGTTCATATTCTTGACCGCTGCTATGCGGCCAGTGTCATAGGGGTCCCAGAACTGTACCGTGCGAGCACCTTCTTTGGCCAGTTTGTCAGCCTGTTGGTTTCCCTCTGCACGGGGTTTGGTTTTTGAATGGTCCTTCACCTTATGTATGTAGACCTTTCCTTCTTCCCCCACCGCTGTCATGATTTTCTCCAGCAGGGGCTTGATTGCCAGGGGTCTCCCGTCAGCGGACGTGTATCCGCGACGGGACCATATAGCCAGGTACTCTGTACACGAATTGCAGGTGAACATACTGTCCGAGCAAATCGTGTACGGGGTAGGGAATTCCTCGGGGTGGGACACCACGTACATTACGGCGAACAGTTCAGCATGCTGGGCGTTCATGATTCTGCGGAGATTGATTGCCAGGGCAATACCTGCCCTTGGGTCATAGGCTCCGCACTCAGTGAGTCGTTTGCCAGCAGATACCATGCTGGACCCGTCCACGTAGATGTCCCGGCCTGTCGGGTGTAACCCAGCCCGAAGGCCAATGTTCACCTCCCATACCCCTTCTACGGCGCACCTGTGGGCTTTCCCTGGGTAGATTAGGTTGGCTGCGAGCCTTGGCTCATGGGGGCCTTCTACTCTGAGGTCCATCTGGGAGAGGAGCAGGGTCCAGCGAGCAATGCGGGCACTGCTCACCGTCCCGTCCTTAATCATCCCATCTAGGAGCATCTGAGTAGGTGTGTGGTGGTTTGGGAGTGTTAGAGGAGACCCTCCCGTGAAGATCAAGGATCTTTTCACTGCCCAATGTGTGGCTTGGAGGTGTCTCTCACAGTTGGAGTACCTCTTCTCCACATCTGTGAGGATCCTGGAGGAGTAAACCACCGGTCTCAGCTGGCCGTGCCGCTCTTGAAGCAGCACTGAGCTCAAACTGTCCCCGCTGGCTGCCACCTCCAGGAAAAACTCCTTTCCTACGTCTATCGCTCCTAAGGCTGGCGCGGTCTGCAAGTCCTTCTTGAGCTGATTAAATGCTGCGTCACAAACCCTCCTCCCAGTCCCACTCTACCCCCTTGTGTAGGAGCCTGAGCAGAGGGGCTGCGGTGGCTGCATAATCCTCAATGAAGTCTCTGCAGTACCCAGTGAGCCCTAGAAAGGATCTTACCCCTTTCACTGTGTTGGGGGCTGGTAACTCCTGTACTGCCTCCCTTCTAGCCTTGTCTATGGCCCTTTCCCCAGCGCGCACAGTCAGCCCCAGGAATTTGACTTCCTTCTGGCCGATCTGTGCCTTATTCGGCTTTACTTTAAACCCTTCTTCTTTTAGCAGCTCCAGCAGCTCGGTCAGCAGTGGGCCATGGTCCTCCCCCTGATCGGTGAACAGGAGCAGGTCATCCACATACTGCACCAACTGCTGGGGTCTGCTGAAGCCCTTTAAACAGTTCGCCATGCATTGCTGAAAAATGCTGGGGCTGTTGTGGAAGCCTTGGGGAAGACAGTTCCACGTGTATTGTTGGCCCTTAAAGTTAAATGCGAACTTGTACTGGTACTCCCGATTTAAAAGAATGGACCAGATCCCATTTGAAATGTCCAACACCGTGAAAGTGGTGGCGGATGCTGGAAAACTCCCTCTGAGATCCGCTACGGCTGCTACAGTGGGAGCACAGGCAGGGCTATTCTTATTTAGTACTCGATAGTCCACGGTGGCCCTCCATGAGTTGTCCCATTTCTTAACCGGCCACAGTGGAGAGTTCACATGGGTTGCTATCGGTCTTAACACCCCTTGCTCTACCAGTGATCCCAGCGCCGTTGTCAGGACTACCTCTGCCTCCCTGGGGAAGTTATATTGCTTTTGTGGTTGGGTCATGGGGTCCCCTTCCATACTAACTTCCACCCCCGTTACCCTGCCACAGTCATGTTTGTGGGTGGCGAATGTTGCAAGGTGTGCCCGTACATATGCCTGGTACTCCACTGGGGTGTTACTGATCATTAATTCCAAGTCATAACTCTCCTTTGGCTTCACGGTACACAACGTTCCCTTGGCCTTTTTTTCTGGGATCACCGCCACCTCACCTTCCCTGTCTGTCTCTATGGCTCCCCATCGACAGTGATTCCTCAGATCCAAAAGGATCTAGTGGCTAATGATAAAATCAGCCCCCAGGATACATTTTCCCTCCTGCATCCATTTCATCAGGACACACTTCCATTTGGTTTTGACTGTCTATAACTGAATGGTGAGCAGGATGGGAAACGAACCAGTTTGCTCGTTGCCTGTGAACCCCACTAGACTGTACGGGACCCCATTCGATAGAGGTGAGGTAGCCGGGTTATCTGCATGTACAAGGGTGCAGGAAGCACCAGTATCTAGCAGGTAGGTCCCGTTCATTTTCTCCACCTCCATTGTAACGCACGGTCTCATCCAGGCATCGTACTCTAGGGAACACAGGTACACAGGCTGCGCTGGCTCTAGTCATACACATGGGTGGGTTGGAGCAGAGGGATTTACCGTACCGGCTACCGGTTGCGGTCGCTACTGCTCCCAGTCCATTTATAAGTGTCTGTAGGGCGGCTACGAGTGTCTCATATGAGTCGGGTGTTCCTGCCCCGGCCTTACGGGCTGGGGTTGGAGCGGCCTTTCCCTTACTCTCTTTCCATGGGTTCCTACAGTCCTTCCTCCAGTGCCCACTTTTCCCACACCCAAAATATTCACCCCCTTTGTGGGGAGGGTTCCCACCTTCCTGATGCCACTCTCTCTTGCCTTGGCTGGGTTTAATCTCATGGACCTTCCCGTTCCGGTAAGCCAGGGTCAACTGTCTGACCACTGCCTCCTCGGTGGTTCTGGGCTCTCTTGGATCGAACCAGACCTGGCCTTTTGCCTTTGTTCCAGGTAAGCTGTTTGCCACCAGGCTGCGGAGCCAGTGAGCCAGCTCGTTAGGGGCCAGGTGGGCCCGGTCAAGAACCCCACTACAGGCCCTTTCGTAGACCGGCCACAACCTGTCGGCGAAAGCCTGTGGAGTCTCCCCATGGAGCTGTACTGTTTTCTCCACTCGGGAGAAAGGACTCCCGTCGTTCATACCCATGGCCTCTAGAACCTCCTCCTTAACTGTAGCGTACGTGTTTCGCCCCTTTCTGCTGTCTGCAGAGAGGGAATGGCACAGCTTGGTGTCTCGTGAGAAGAGCAACAGCTTAGCCTACTCTGAATCATTGCACCCGTTAATATCCCCTGTGTGTTCCACTTCCAGGAAGTGTACCCCTGTTGGTGAGCTTAATTAGGTGGCCTATCATAGCGCTCAGTCTTTGGGTGTCATGGGGGCTATGAAATTGCTGACTAGGAGTCCTGCTGCCCCATTTGCACCAGGTGGGCCAAACGTCTGCTGCCGGACTGAGTGCATTGGCCCTGGTTCCAGCCCTCCTTGTATTGGCTTGCCTGCTTCCCCCTGCTACCAAACCGATTTAAAACTCGGGGCCGCCGTTGTTGGTAGTTCGCAATCGTTACCTGCCCTGCACTCTGGTTGACACCCCCGCTGCTCTGGGCTGTTCCCGGGAGCTGCAGGCGGTGACTGCGTGGTTTCTCCTTGCTCTACCAGGTATTCCTGGGCTAAACCCGGGTTTATCAGGCACACCATGCCTTTAGCCCGGGATAGAGCAAGATTCAAGCCTTGGATCAGCTGCTGGCGGGGGCCATGGTCACCAGCCTCAAATTCCCTGGTACTGGCTACCTTATAGGCTGCCTGAATGTCTTTCACCCTCTCCCCATAATCTTTAACTTGCTTGGCGAGGCAGGAATTATATTCCCGCAATGCAAGTTCGCTATTCTTGGCTTCAATAATCTGACACTGTAAAAGGTCCAGTTGGGTTTTGTGCCTTTCTTTAGTGAGCTCTCTACTTTACTTTCAC
This sequence comes from Pristiophorus japonicus, assembly GCF_044704955.1. Taxonomy (NCBI): domain Eukaryota; kingdom Metazoa; phylum Chordata; class Chondrichthyes; family Pristiophoridae; genus Pristiophorus; species Pristiophorus japonicus. The sequence goes on along the minus strand of NC_092004.1, from coordinate 15,391,868 downwards.
TGTCCCACCTCAGTCCACAGCCTTTCCCCGACTGTGTCCCTTGCACTGGTCCTCTCTTCTGCCTGCCTCAATACTCCCTTTAATTTCTCATTCTCCTCATCTAGAAGCCGGATCTGTCGCTGAAGGCGAATTAGTCAAATGGCCTTCTCTATTGACTTTTTATGGTCCTTGCTCTCGGTCCATTGAGCTGCAGCATCTTCTGCACGCTCAGCATACAATAGATCGAGTACCCACTCCTTAGCCACATTTACCCTCTTAAACACATACGAGGAAATCCCCTCTTCCATTTTGCTTCTTTTCATGAAACCACTCTCTCTCTTATCACGTCCCTTGCCCCAGAGGCCCTTGGTGGTCACCATTATGTAAGGGGTGGTTTTCGGAGTGTCGGCCTTCCCTTCTGCCCTTAACTGAATCGCTCCCACACCCTTGGTTCTCGATACTTGAATTATAAAGGGGCTGTGACAGACTTGGGCAAACAATCGGTTTCAAGATAGGAAGCAGGTATGGCTTTATTGTGTTTAAAAGGAAGTAAAAGGCACATCTTAAATAACACACAGAATAGTAATAGCAATAGACACTGAGGGGTACAACACGTTTAATAAATTGTCAACATACAGCCTATGGAGAAAAGAATACAGCTTAAACTCTAAATGGGGTAAAGAGGAGAATGCAGATACATTTACACGAGTTATCCTAGCCTCCCCCGCTCTCAATTCCCCTGACTAACTAAGTTATAGCTCTGGGGGTTCAGGAGCTATGCTCACCAATCGCTTTTGACAGTTGCCGGTGAATCGCGGTTTCGGGGTTCACTGCACTTGGCCTTCTAGGCGAGCCGTATCCCGGACGGAGGAGAGGACTTCAGACTGCGTAGTCTTCAGTTGGGGTGATGCAGTAAGTTGAGTTTTGGATGTATGGAGTAAGTACCCACTTTCTTTGGTTAGGAATAGTTTTAGTTAGTCCTTTTTGGTAATTTCTCACCCGTTGGTCGTTCAGAAGTAGATTGTAGAGTGGAAATAAATGTCGATTCTTCGGTTTTTGCTGAGTTGGTTTCGGTTGGTCGTTTCGCTGGTTGTGGTGGCCCGGATTGTCAATTTGGTTGCTGACAACCTTCCGTTTCGTGGGCCTCGTGCTGTTTGCATGCTCGGTCGGTCCTTGATGATTTCTTGCAGTTTTCTCCACTACTCCATTTCTTCACTCCCCACCTCCGGCTGCTTGTGTTCTTTTCCTTGTAAAACTGGGAATATATATATCCCAAAAAGGCTTCCTTATCACCCACCAAATCTGGCCCAGCTCTTTGTTTCAAGGGAGCTGCTCATTAGTTTTGAGCTCTCTTCTTTTTCAGAATATGTCGGGCTTGTTCAGCAGTAATTTGATTGAGTTGTGTCATTTAGATAATGGTTGGTAATTTGATTATCTATTAGGGGGTGACTTGATGTTGCATGGTCCCCCCAGACAGTCTGGGATCCTTAATACACGAATTTGCTTCACAGAGGTTAGCCCCATGTATTCGGTAACTCTTTTTTCGCAGCCAAAATGTTGTAGAATCTTAAAATTGATATGCTGCTTCCCAGAGATGTTTAGGGGATCTCAGGCTTCTGTAATTTAGGTACAAATTAAATTCTCTTTCTTATGAGTTAAACACTGTGGGGGCTCCATGAATGCATCCCCTTTTATCCGCTGCAGGCCTCGTCTTCCTCTTTAAACTCATTTGTGTCCCGAAGTTTGTCCTTCCATTTTAAAAGTCCAGAAAGGGATTCTTCTCCTCTGCAGGGGAACAGGTACAAGGAATCTTTGCGAAATATTGGTAAATTCTACATATCCAAAGCAAGTAAAGCAGTATTAAATATGGAAATCAAAACTGCACGCAGTATTCCAGGTCTTGCCTTACCAATCTCCTTTATAACTGCAACAAGACTTCTCTGCTTTTCTACTCCATCCCCTTTGCAATAAAGGCCAAGATTCCATTGGCCTTCTGATCAATTGCTGTACCTGCATGCTAACCTTTTGTGTTTCATGCACAAGTACCCGCAGGTCCCGCTGTTACTGCAGCACTGTGCAATTTTTCCCCATTTAAATAATAACTTGTCTTTGATTTTTTCTGCCAAAGTGCATAACCTTGCACTTTCCAACATTATACTCCATCTGCCAAATTTTTGCCCACTCACTTAGCCTGGCTATGTTGTTTTGCAGATTTTTTGTGTCCTCCTCACACATTGCTTTTCCTCCAATCTTTGACTACGTTACACTCGGTCCCTTCTTCCAAGTCGTTAATATAGATTATAAATAGTTAGGGTCCCAGCACTGATCCCTGCAGCACCCCACTAGTTACTGTTTACCAACCAGAGAATGAACCATTTATCCCGACTTTCTGTTTTCTGTTAGTTAGCCAATCCTCTATCCATGCTAATATATTACCCCCAACCCCGGGAACTTTTATCTTGTGCAGTAATCTTTTATGTGGCACCTTGTCAAAATGCCTTCTGGAAGTCCAAATACACCACATCCCCTGGTTTCCCTTTATCCACCCTGTTCATTACATCCTCAAAGGATTCCAGCAAATTTGTCAAACATGACTTCCCTTTCATAAATCCATGCAGACTCTGCCTGACTGAATTATTTTTTTCCAAAAGCCGGAGGAGCAGTGACCGGAGGAGGTGTGAGCAGCCGCCTATAAAGGCCCAGCGGGAGTCCGGGGATCGGCGGCAGTCGGAGGAGCAGCGGCTGGAGGAGCAGCGAGCAGCGAGCTACAGCTGGTGCAGTGTCAAAAGTAAGAAAGAAGTCACAAGTAATCAAAGGGTGACGTCACAGCCAAGAGGGTAAGTGATTGGCTGGTTGAGTGGTGAGTAGTTTTCTGTTTCTTTGTCTTTCTTCTTGTTCTTAGTAGCAAGAAACCTTTGGCATGTTGCCAAATTAAGTAATCTAATGGTTAAGTCATGGCAGGAGAGCTCGGACACGTGTCATGCTCCTCCTGTGCTATGTGGGAAGTCAGGGGCGCTTCCAGTGTTCCTGATAACTACATGTGCAGGAAGTGTATCCAGCTACAGCACCTAACAGGCCGTATTGCGGCACTGGAGCTGCGCATGGTGTCACTCTGGAGCATCCGCGATGCTGAGGATGTCGTGAATAGCACGTTTAGTGAGTTGGTCACTCCGCGGGTAAAGATTACTCAGGCAGATAGGGAATGGGTGAACATCAGGAAGAGCAGTGGAAGGAAGGTAGTGCAGGAGTACCCTGGTGTCATCCCCCTGCAAAACAGATACACCATCTTGGGTACTGTTGGAGGAGATGACTCATCAGGGGAAGGCAGCAACAGCCAAGTCCATGGCACCAGGTGTGGCTCTGCTGCACAGGAGGGCTGGGAAAAGAATGGGAGAACTAGAGTGATAGGGGATTCGATTGTAAGGGGAAAAGATAGATGTTTCTGCGGCTGCAATCGAGACTCCAGAATGGTATGTTGCCTCCCTGGTGCAAAAGTCAAGGATGTCTCGGAACGGCTGCAATGTATTCTGGAGGGGAAGGGTGAACAGCCAGCTGTCGTGGAACATATAGGTACCAACGATATCGGAAAAAATGGGATGAGGTCCTACAAGCTGAGTTTAGGGAGCTAGGAGTTAAATTAAAAAGTAGGATCTCAAAGGTAGTAATCTCAGGATTGCAACCAGTGCCACGTGCTAGTCGGAGTAGAAATTGCAGGACAGCTCAGATGACTATGTGGCTTGATGAGTAGTGCAGGGGGGAGGGATTCAAATTTTTGGGACATGGGAACCGGTTCTGGGGGAGGTGGGACCAGTACAAACCGGACGGTCTGCACCTGGTCAGAACCGGAACCAATGTCTAGGGGAGTGTTTGCTTGTGCTGTTAAGGAGGGCTTAAACTAATATGGCAGGGGGATGGGAACCTATGCAGGGAGATAGAAGGAAGTAAAATGGGTGCAGAAGCCAAAGATAGAAAGAAGAAAAATAAAAGTAGAGGGCAGAGAAACACAAGGCAAAAATCAAAAAGGAACACATTACAGCAAAATTCTAAAGGGAGAAAGTATGTTAAAAAGACAAGCCTGATGGCTCTGTGCCTCAATGCGAGGAGTATTCGTAATAAGATGGACGAATTAACTGCATCAACAGCAATTAACAAATATGATATAATTGGGATTACAGAGACATGGGTCCAGGGTGACCAAGGCTGGGAACTCAACATCCAGAGGTATTCAACATTCAAGAAGGATAGACAGAAAGGAAAGGGAGGTCGGGTAACGTTGCTGGTTAAAGAGGAAATTAACGCAATCGTAAGGAAGGACATTAGCTTTGATGGTGTGGAATCTGTATGGATAGAGCTGCGGAACACCATAGGGCAGAAAACACTCATGGGAGTTGTGCACAGACAACCAAACAGTAGTAGTGAGTTTGGGGACAGTATCAAACAAGAAATTATGGATGCGTAAAGGTACAGCAGTATCATGGGCAACATTAATCTGCATAGACATTGGGCTAACCAAACCGAGAGGCGGGAGTGCGTGGTTGGTGAGGCCTATAAAGACCCAGCGGCAGTGAGACGCGGCGGCAGTCCGAGAGGCGGGAGTGCGTGGTTGGTGAGGCCTATAAAGACCCAGCGGCAGCGAGAGGCGATGGCAGTCCGAGAGGCAGGAGTGCGTGGTTGGTGAGGCCTATAAAGGCCCAGCGGCAGCGAGAGGCGGCGGCAGTCCGAGAGGCGGGAGTGCATGGTTGGTGAGGCCTATAAAGACCCAGCGGCAGCGTGAGGCGGCGGCAGTCCGAGAGGCGGGAGTGCGTGGTTGGTGAGGCCTATAAAGACCCAGCGGCAGCGAGAGGCGGCGGCAGTCCGAGAGGCGGGAGTGCGTGGTTGGTGAGGCCTATAAAGGCCCAGCGGCAGCGAGAGGCGGCGGCAGTCCGAGAGGCGGGAGTGCGTGGTTGGTGAGGCCTATAAAGACCCAACGGCAGCGAGAGGCGGCGGCAGTCCGAGAGGCGTACCTGTGCAGCTGCAGCGGGGAGAGAAGGCAAAAAAGAAGTAGAAAGAAATCAAAAGGTGACGTCACAGCCAAGAGGGTGAGTGATTGGTGAGCAGTTTTTCTCTTTTCTTTTTTCTCTTCTATATCAGTGAGTAACTTTTAACATTGTTGTTGCCAATTTAAGTGTATCTAAGGGTTAAGTCATGGCAGGAGAGCTCGGTCGGGTGTTATGCTCCCCCTGTACCATGTGGGAACTCAGGGACGACTCCAGTGTCCCTGACGACTATATCTGCAGAAAGTGTATCCACCTAAAGCTCCTGACGGTCCGCGTTGCGGAATTGGAGCTGTGGGTGGATTCACTCTGGAGCATCCACGATGCTGAGAATGACGTGAGTATCACGTGTAGCGAGTTGGTCTTACCGCAGGAGAAGGGTCCACAGCCAGCTCGGGAATGGAAGGCCAGCAGGAAGAGTAGTGCAAGGAAGGTAGTGCAGGAGTCCCCTGTGGTCATCCCACTGCAAAACAGATACACTGCTTTGGGTACTGTTGAGGGGGATGACTCATCAGGGGAGGGCAGCAGCAGCCAAGTTCATGGCACCGTGGCTGGCTCTGTTGCACAGGAGGGCAGGAAAAAGAGTGGGAGAGCGATAGTGATAGGGGATTCGATGGTGAGGGGAATAGATAGGCGTTTCTGCGGCCGCAACCGAGACTCCAGGATGGTATGTTGCCTCCCTGGTGCAAGAGTCAAGGATGTCTCGGAGCGGGTGCAGGACATTCTAAAAAGGGAGGGAGATCAGCCAGTTGTCGTAGTGCACATTGGTACCAACGACATAGGTAAAAAAAGGGATGAGGTCCTACAAAACGAATTGAAGGAGCTAGGAGCTAAATTAAAAAGTAGGACCTCAAAAGTAGTCATCTCGGGATTGCTAACAGTGCCACGGGATAGTCAGAGTAGGAATCGCAGGATAGCGCAGATGAATACGTGGCTTGAGCAGTGGTGCAGCAGGGAGGGATTCAAATTCCTGGGGCATTGGAACCGGTTCTGGGGGAGGTGGGACCAGTACAAACCGTACGGTCTGCACCTGGGCAGGACCGGAACCAATGTCCTCGGGCGAGTGTTTGCTAGTGCTGTTGGGGAGGATTTAAACTAATATGGCGGGGGATGGGAACCAATGCAGGGAGACAGAGGGAAACAAAAAGGAGGCAACAGCAAAAGACAGAAAGGTGACGAGGAAAAGCGGAGGGCAGAGAAACCCAAGGCAAAGAACAAAAAGGGCCACTGTACAGCAAAATTCTAAAAGGACAAAGGGTGTTAAAAAAACAAGCCTGAAGGTTTTGTGTCTGAATGCAAGGTGTATCCGCAATAAGGTGGATGAATTAACTGTGCAAATAGATGTTAACAAATATGATGTGATTGGGATTACGGAGACGTGGCTCCAGTATGATCAGGGCTGGGAACTCAACATCCAAGGGTATTAAACATTCAGGAAAGATAGAATAAAAGGAAAAGGAGGTGGGGTAGCATTGCTGGTTAAGGAGGAAATTAAGGCAATAGTTTGGAAGGACATTAGCTTGGATGATGTGGAATCTATATGGGTAGAGCTGCAGAATACCAAAGTGCAAAAAATGTTAGTGGGAGTTGTGTACAGACCTCCAAACGGTAGTAGTGATGTTAGGGAGGGCATCAAACATGAAATTAGTTGTGCGTGCAATAAAGGTGCAGCAGTTATAATGGGTGACTTTAATATGCACATAGATTGGGTTAACCAAACTGGAAGCAATACGGTGGAGGATGTTTTCCTGGAGTGCATAAGGGATGGTTTTTTAGACCAATATGTCGAGGAACCAACTAGGGGGGAGGCCATCTTAGACTGGGTGTTGTGAAATGAGAGAGGATTAATTAGCAATCTCGTTGTGCGAGACCCCTTGGGGAAGAATGACCATAATATGGTGGAATTGTGCATTAGGATGGAGAATGAAACAGTTAATTCAGAGACCATGGTCCAGAACTTAAAGAAGGGTAACTTTGAACGTATGAGGCGTGAATTAGCTCGGATAGATTGGCGAATGATACTGAAGGGGTTGGCTGTGGATGGGCAATGGCAGACATTTAGAGACCGCATGGATGAACTACAACAATGGTACATGCCTGTCTGGCGTAAAAATAAAAAAGGGAAGGTGCCTCAACCGTGGCTATCAAGGGAAATCAGGGATAGTATTAAAGCCAAGGAAGTGGCATACAAATTGGCCAGAAATAGCAGCGAACCAGGGGACTGGGAGATATTTAGAACTCAGCAGAGGAGGACAAAGGGTTTGATTAGGGCAGGGAAAATGGAATACGAGAAGAAACTTGCAGGGAACATTAAGACGGATTGCAAACGTTGCTATAGATATGTAAAGAGAAAAAGGTTAGTAAAGACAAATGTAGGTCCCCTGCAGTCAGAATCAGGGTAAGTCATAACGGGGAACAAAGAAATGGCAGACCATTTGAACAAGTACTTTGGTTTGGTATTCACTGAGGAGGACACAAACAACCTTCCGGATATAAAAGGGGTCGGAGGGTCTAGTAAGGAGGAGGAACTGAGGGAAATCCTTATTAGTCGGGAAATTGTGTTGGGGAAATTGATGGGATTGAAGGCCGATAAATCCCCAGGGCCTGATGGACTGCATCCCAGAGTACTTAAGGAGGTGGCCTTGGAAATAGTGGATGCATTAACAGTCATTTTCCAATATTCCATTGACTCTGGATCAGTTCCTATCGAGTGGAGGGTAGCCAATGCAACCCCACTTTTTAAAAAAGGAGGGAGAGATAACAGGGAATTATAGACCGGTCAGCCTGACATCGGTAGTGGGTAAAATGATGGAATCAATTATTAAGGATGTCATAGCAGTGCATTTGGAAAGAGGTGATATGATAGGTCCAACTCAGCATGGATTTGTGAAAGGGAAATCATGCTTGACAAATCTTCTGGAATTTTTTGAGGATGTTTCCAGTAGAGTGGACAAGGGAGAACCAGTTGAAGTGGTATATTTGGACTTTCAGAAGGCTTTCGACAAGGTCCCACACAAGAGATTAATGTGCAAAGTTAAAGCACATGGGATTGGGGGTAGTGTGCTGACATGAATTGAGAACTGGTTGTCAGACAGGAAGCAAAGAGTCGGAGTAAATGGGGACTTTTCAGAATGGCAGGCAGTGACTAGTGGGGTACCGCAAGGTTCTGTGCTGGGGCCCCAGCTGTTTACACTGTATATTAATGATTTAGACGAGGGGATTAAATGTAGTATCTCCAAATTTGCAGATGACACTAAGTTGGGTGGCAGTGTGAACTGCGAGGAGGATGCTATGAGGCTGCAGAGCGACTTGGATAGGTTAGGTGAGTGGGCAAATGCATGGCAGAAGAAGTATAATATGGATAAATGGGAGGTTATCCACTTTGGTGGTAAAAACAGAGAGACAGACTATTATCTGAATGGTGACAGATTAGGAAAAGGGGAGGTGCAACGAGTCCTGGGTGTCATGGTACATCAGTAATTGAAGGTTGGCATGCAGGTACAGCAGGCGGTTAAGAAAGCAAATGGCATGTTGGCCTTCATAGCGAGGGGATTTGAGTACAGGGGCAGGGAGGTGTTGCTACAGTTGTACAGGGCCCTGGTGAGGCCACACCTGGAGTATTGTGTACAATTTTTGTCTCCTAACCTGAGGAAGGACATTCTTGCTCTTGAGGAAGTGCAGCGAAGGTTCACCAGACTGATTCCCGGGATGGCGGGACTGACCGATCAAGAAAGACTGGATAAACTGGGTTTGTATTCACTGGAGTTCAGAAGGAGAGGGGACCTCATAGAAACGTTTAAAATTCTGACGGGGTTAGACAGGTTAGATGCAGGAAGAATGTTCCCAATGTTTGGGAAGTCCGGAACCAGGGGACACAGTCCAAGGATAAGGGGTAAGCCATTTAGGACCGAGATGAGGAGGAATTTCTTCACCCAGAGAGTGGGGAACCTGTGGAATTCTCTACCACATAAAGTTGTTGAGGCCAATTCAGTAAATATATTCAAAAAGGAGTTAGATGAAGTCCTTACTACTAGGGGAATCAAGGGGTATGTTGAGAAAGCAGGAATGGGGTTCTGAAGGTGCATGTTCAGCCATGAACTCATTGAATGGTGGTGCAGGCTAGAAGGTCTGAATGGCCTACTCCTGCACCTATTTTCTATGTTTCTATGTTTCTAAATACAGTGGAGGAGGATTTCCTGTAGTGTATTAGGAATGGTTTTCTTGACCAATATGTCGAGGAACCAACTAGAGGGCTGGCTATCCTAGACTCGGTGATGTGGAATGAGAAAGGACTAATAGGAATCTTGTTGTGCGAGGCCTCTTGGGGAAGAGTGACCACAACATGGTACAATTCTTTATTAAGATGGAGAGTGGCACAGTTAATTCAGAGACGAGAATCCTGAACTTGAGGAAAGGTAACTTCAATGGTATGAGATGTGAATTGGCTAGAATAGACTGGCAAATGAGACTTAAAGGGTTGATGTGGATAGGCAATGGCAAACATTTAAAGATCATATGGATGAACTTCAACAATTGTACATCCCTGTCTGGAGAAAAAAATGAAACGGGGAATGTGGCTCAACCGTGGCTAAGAAGGGAAATTAGGGATAGTGTTAATTCCAAGGAGAGGCATATAAATTGGCCAGAAAAAACAGCAAACCTGAGGACTGGGAGAAATTTAGAAATCAGTCGAGGAGGACAAAGGGTTTAATTAGGAGTGGAAAAATAGAGTATAAGAGGAAGCTTGCAGGGAACATAAAAACTGACTGCAAAAGCTTCTGTAGATATGTGAAGAGAAAAAGATTAGTGAAGACAAACGTAGGTCACTTGCAGTCAGAATCAGGTGACTTTATAATGGGGAACAAAGAAATGGCAGACCAATTGAACAAATACTTTAGTTCTGTTTTCACGAAGGAAGATACATATAACCTTCCGGAAATACTTGGAAACCGAGGGTCTAGCGAGAAGTAGGAACTGAAGGAAATCTTTATTAGTCAGGAAATTGTGTTAAGCAAATTGATGGGATTGAAGGCCAATAAATCCATAGGGCCTGATAGTCTGCATCCCAGAGTATTTAAGGAAGTAGCCCTAGAAATAGTGGATGCATTGGTGATCATTTTCCAACAGTCTATCGACTCTGGATCAGTTCCTGTGGACTGGAGGGGAACTAATGTAACAACACTTTTTAAAAAAGGAGGGAGAGAGAAAATGTATAATTATGGACCGATTAGCCTGACATCAGAAGTGGGGAAAATGCTGGAATCAATTATTAAAAATGAAATAGCAGCACATGTGGAAAGCAGTGACAAGATCTGTCCAAGTCAGCAAGGATTTATGAAAGGGAAATCATGCTTGACAAATCTTCGAGAATTTTTTTAGGATGCAACTAGCAGAGTGGACAAGGGAAAACCAGTGGATGTAATGTGTTTGAACATTCAAAAGGCTTTTGACAAGGTCCCACACGAGAGATTAGTTCGCAAAATTAAAGCATATGGTATTGGGGGTAATGTATTGACGTGGGTAGAGAACTGGTTGGCAGACAGGTAGCAGGGAGCAGGGATAAATGGGTCCTTCTCAGTATCGCAGGCAGTGACTAGTGGGATGCCACTGGACTCAGTGTTGGGACCCCAGCTATTTACAATATACATCAACGATTTAGATGGAATCAACGGAATTGATTGTAATATCTCCAAGTTTGCAGGTGACTCTAAGCTGGGTGGCGGTGTGAGCTGTGAGGAGGATGCTAATCGGCTGTAGGGTGACTTGCACAGGTTCGGTAAGTGGGCAAATACATGGCAGATGCAGTATAGTGTAGATAAATGTGAGGTTATCCACTTTGGTGGCAAAAACGTGAAGGCAGAATATTATCTGAATGGTGACAGATTAGGAAAAGGGGAGGTGCAACGTGACCTGGGTGTCATGGTACATCAATCATTGAAAGTTGGCATACAGGTACAGCAGGCGGTGAAGAAGACACATGGCATGTTGGCCTTCATAGCTGGGGAATTTGAGTATTGGAGCAGGGAGGTCTTACTGCAGATTTAAAGGGCCTTGGTGAGGCGTCACCTGGAATATTGTGTAGCAGTTTTGGTCTCCTAATCTGAGGAAGCATGTTCTTGCTATTGAGGGAGTGCGGCGAAGGTTCACCAGACTTATTCACGGGATGGCAGAACTGACATCTGAGGAGAGACTGGATCGACTGGGCTTGCATTCACTGGAGTTTAGAAGAATGAGAGGGGATGTCATAGAAACATATAAAATGCTGATGGTACTAGCCAGGTTAGAGGCAGGAAGAATGTTCCCGATGTTTGGGGAAGTCCAGAACCAGGGGTCAGATTCTAAGGGATAAGGGGGAAGCCATTTAGGACCGAGATGTGGAGAAACTTCTTCACTCAGAGAGTTGTTAACCTGTGGAATTCGTTGCCACAGAGAGTTGTTGATGCCAGTTCGTTAGATATATTCAAGAGGGAGTTAGATGTGGCCCTTAAGGCTAAAGGGATCAAGAGGTATGGATAGAAAGCAGGAAAGGGGTACTGAGCTGAATGATCAGCCATGATCTTATTGAATGGTGGTGCAAGCTCGAAGGGCCGAATGGCCTTCTCCTGCACCTATTTTCTACGTTTCTATATTTCTATGTCCTGCTACTGCTTTTTTAATAATGGACGCCAACATTTTCCCAACCACAGACGTTAGGCTAACTGGTCTATAGTTTCCTGCTTTTTGTCTTGCTCCTTTTTTAAATAGGGGCATTACATTTGCAGTTTTCCAATCTGCTGGGTCCTCCCCAGAATCCAGGCAGTGCATGTCCACAGATCCCTGAAAGTAGCAGGCCAGGTCGATAAGGTGGTTAAGAAGGAATATGGAATGCTTGCCTTTATTATCCGAGGAATAGACTACAAGAGATGTGGTTGGTGGGGCAGGTTTGGCCCCTGCTGGAGTACTGCGTGCAGCTCTGGTCGCCATATTACAGGAAGGACATGATTGCACTGAAGAGGATACAGAGGAGATTTACGAGTCTGTTGCCGGGAGTGGAGAATCTTAGCCATGAGGACAGATTGGACAGGCTGGGTTTGTTTTCCATGGAACAGAGACTGAGGGGAGACTTCATTGAGGTGTATAAAGTTATGAGGGGCCTAGATATAGTGGATAGAAAGGGCCTATTTCCCTTAGCAGAGGGGTCATCAACAAGGAGGCATAAATTTAAAGTAATTGGTAGAAAGTTTAGAGGGGAAATTTCTTCAAGCAGAGGGTTGTGGGGGTCTGGAACTCACTGCCTGAAAGGGTGGTAGAGGCAGAAACCCTCACCACATTTTAAAAGTGCTTGGATGTGCACCTGAAGTGCCGAAACCTGCAGGGTTATGGACCTAGAACTGGAAAGTGGGATTAGGCTTGAAAGCCTCTTGTTGGCCGACGCGGACACGATGGGCCGAAATGGCCTCCTTCCGTGCTGTAAACTTCTATGATTCTATGATCTCCTTCACAAAGAGTTGAGGTGCGTGTGAGATGACTTGGGCACATCTTTCCTCACGTGACAACATTTCAAAGGCAACTCAACAACTGTAAAGCACTTTGGGGCATCATGAGTTCCTGACAGACGCTGCAGAAATGCAAGTCCTTCTTTGCAAAAGTTCGATGCAAATTCAAAATTCGCGGCAAAATGAGGGCTCGTCCGGGATTTGAACCCGGGACCTCTCGCATATTTCAAATAACAACCCCGAAGCGAAAATCATACCTCTAGACCAACAAGCCAACTATGTAGTTTATTTGGAGATAAGATGTAACCATTATTAAGCATTTTTAGTTTGTTGCTGTTCCTGATTGGAGGAGCACATGAGACGGAATCAGTGACTTTGTCTTTTTGACATGTCTTCTGAAGCGCCACACGGTCCCACTCCTGCAGTCGGGACGTTAATGTATCCATCATCATCATCATCATAGGCGGTCCCTCGAAATGAGGATGACTTGCTTCCACGCCAAAAAAGGATGAGTTCATGGTAGTATGGTGTTACTCCTCCCTGTGCGATCCCCAAGTTTGGCCAGGGAGCGTACAGCCTGACCTGACGGCCTCTGCGTTTCACTCAACAAGTGAGACACCTTAAGTAAAGAATAATCGCGAGTTGACAGACAACCAAAAAGTGGGAAGCTATTCTGATCCCGGCAGGAACTTCTATATTTCTGAAAATGTCCCACCAAGGTGGAATTGTGATCTCTAGAATCTTTCTCCCGATCTCAATTGTTTTCTGTTCTCGAGAATCAAAATGTTTTTGTGAGATTACTACAGCTGCTAGCAGAGCAGTAAGTTGTTCGGGGAGTGGGGGAATTTCATCGCCAAATGTAAAACATAATCCTGCAGGTTTGTGATGTTTTCTCTCACAGTGAGGTGAACAGTGGAGGGTTCAGGAATGGGGACAATCCGATCCTGGGACACTTGAACTTCTGCCTCGGGTTTAAAGCAAAAACTGCTGTCACTGACCGGACACCAGAAGTGTCCATGTTGGTAGTGGGGCGCACTGGTGGTGACACAATATGTCCCACCCCCGATGTATGCTCCCTGTGGAGGGACATGGTTTTGTGCCATTACCTCCATGGTACAGTTGATAGACTGTGCACCAGCAGCTTTAAACCCACACTGTGGTTTAGAATAGGTGTTCAAGTGCTGGGGACACAGTATTATGTGTGCACCCGGAGAGGTCAGTACCTGTCACAGCGTGTTCCCACTTTATGACATAGGGTGGGACTGCTGTGAAATGAACATGTGCAGCTCCTTGAATGACTCCAATGTTCTCCACCCTGTATACAGTGTGGGAAGGGCTGTCCCACCCATGACCGACATCCTTAGTACTATCCCCATGATGGTGTGATTAGAACATCGCGATCGACTGGGACAGGGTAAGTTTCAGAAGCTAGGCCGAGCTGGCACGGGCTTAGTGAGTTACTGTACGGGTGGAGGGCTGCGAGGTTCTTGTTACTGATCCAGTAGGGGACTAAACCTTGTTTTAAATCCTCCAGGTTGTTGCGGCCCTCGCCCAACAACCATGCCCCGTACAGCACACACACCTCGTTCTGTGCAACCTGGTCAGAAGCATTCCTATCCTCCCGTATGAGTGTATTCCCTGTCTGTGCATGTTTTTCCAGCTCAGCCACGATTTCCTTTCAATGGATCATCATAGCCTGGTCCTCGTGTAGCTCTGAGCCTTCTCCTGTGTTTTCTTCTTTCATGATGTTTCTCAGTTGGTTCTTTAGACCATTTATCTGCATGTGTAGTTCTATATCGTCCAGGCTATTTATCACAGAGGATCCTGCATGATATGCAGTTAAATTGTCGTTCAAGGTGCCCCTTCTAGGTCTTCCCGTGCCCATGGTGTCCCTACCGTATAGGATGTATATATCTGTTTTGTCTACATTCTCAAATTCTAACTCATAAAAGTTCTTGAACATTTCTCTGAGTAGGGCCTGGTATAGCTGCTCTGTTTCCTTCGGGCACCAGTCAGGTATATGCACCTCGGTAAAGTTTAAAATAACTGAAGCTATAGCATAATGTAGTCCCTGGTATAACACCTTTTCGGTTGGTACCAATACTAATCTGTTCCCGAGTCACTTGGTGGTGGTCGGACACCTTTCTATTATTGTTCTCACTGGCGGGGTCGTGGGTAGGGTTTTCTTAATGTGTGCTATAAGTTCGGTGGTGTTAATTGGGAGTGGGGAGTGTGGGACCACACACCCGTGTAGGCTGGAATCCCACACCATCCCTTCCCCCTCATCTTGCCATTGCCTGGCAAAGGTGATTGATATGCCTGCAGGACAGATCTCCTCTGACCACCACATGCAGACGTAAATTCCCTGTTCAGACTCCCACCACTTGTTCTAACACACCTTCACTCCTCCCCGTGTCCCCGTGATGGTACGGTACGTGTCATTCCCGAGTCTTTCCCAGTCAGAGTGCTGATCCCCCACATCCTTGCTCAGCTTCCTGAGCCAGCACCATCTACCCAGGGGAATCTTTCCTTTACAAGTCAAACATACACGTTTTCCCTCCGTGACACTGACCCATGCAGCAACGACCCGTATCCTGGGGCATGGAACGGAGGCCTCCCCAGAGGTAAACCCTTCCTGGCTGGAGTAGTGGGTGGAATGAGACCCCATCCACCCTGGCCACCTTCCCTCGTGGGCGTACACGGCGAGCTCTCTCACCCCCTGCAGTCACGATCGGTGCTCTCTCTCCTGAGACCGTAAATGGGGGATTCTTCCACGTCTCATCAGCAGTCGCTGCTCATCCTTATCAGGGTGAGCAGGAACAGGACCCTGTTCATGTTGTTATCGATCTTGTAGTGCCTCTTTTACTGCCGACAAGGTGGGGTCTTTTCCTTTCCCCAATACATATGTCACTATTTAGTCACCGGCTGTCGGCTGAAACTCTTAACTTCTATATTCATAGAAACATCCTTAACCTATTCTACTCGTTTCACACCTTCCATACGTGTGGTTTCTTTTCGGTTGTGGTGCCCTGAAATTATTACACGCATAATCTATACTACGCTAGATTCTTACTAAACATACCTTAACACATATCGTATTATTTATGTACATCTGCCACCCATCTCCGGGTGGCCAGGTTAATTTCTGTCCTTCTCTTTTCTTCTCCGGCCTCTGGGTTTCCAGCGGGGCCGGTAGTAGGTCGGACTGTACCGCAGGACCTGGAGTGTCCTGACCGGAGGTGGGTCTGAGTCCCACACTATTGGGGGAATGTCCCCTCCAGTGATACAGCACACCGCTCCTTTGGGGGTGGCTGCCTGGTTCATTTTGTCCCCTGGGGGTTCTGCCTGGTTGAGGGCCGTGGGCTGGGGACCCCCAATTAATGGCTGGTCCACCACTATCTCTTCTGGGGCTCCCTCGTCGCCCGAGGCTACCGGCTGGGTGTCCCTGCTCGCAGGCTGGTCCCTGATCTTAGGTACCCTTTCACGGCAGGTCCCTCTCCCGGGGCTGAACCACTTAAATTGGGGCGCTGGTGACCACGGTGCCTTCGGCCGTGGCGTGCGGAGAGTCCTTCTCAGGGTTTTGACCCCTGGGGGTGCGTCCAAGTCCCAAATGATTGGGGGGATAGCTCCTCCAGTAACTCAGTCCATCGCCCCTCTGGTACAGTCTGTGGGTCTGCCACGTCCCCTGTGGGATTTCCACAGTCGGGGGCTGCTGGCTGAGGGTCCCTGCCTTTAACACGGTTCTCTGTTCCTGGCTGTCCCTTACGTTTAGCTGCTCTCCCGGGGTTGAAAAGTTTGCACTGGTTTATGTGGAACCACTTTGTACGGCAAGGTATTTTCATGGCACAGACCATGGGGCTTGCCTTGTCGACAATGTGGTACGGCCCCATGTACAGTGCCTCATAAACCCCTACTCGAGCGTAGTTGCTGACCATAACCTGGTCCCCTATCTCCCATTCGTGGTGTTTGAGGGGCTCTAACAGCAGTCAGTTGCTCTGATGCTGTTTTCCCATATTGTCAGCAGCCTGCCAGTGAATCTGTTTAATGTGTTCAAACAGGTTCCTGACAAAGCTGTCCCTGCTCGCTTCCCTAAGCTGACCTTCCGTGAGTACCGGGGCTAATACATGGGTGGGGGTTCACCTGGCTCTGCCGGTCATGAGCTCATACAGGGAGCACCTCGTGATCTTTGACTGGCTGGCCCGGATCCCTATGAGGACCAGTGGTAGGACCTCTACCCACCTCTTGGGTGAGTCCCCTGTCTCTTTTCGCAGCCTTTCTTTGATGTTGCGGTTTAAACGCTCCACGGGCCCGGATGACTGCGGGTTGTGGGCGACATGCCATTTACATTTAATGCTGAGCACCTAAATGGGTCTCCTGCATCACCTGCCTGGTGAAGTGACTCCCCTAGTCGGACTTCACGTACTGGGGTAGTCCCCATCGGGAGAACACCTCCCTGACCAGGATCCTGGCTGTTCCCAGGGCAGTGGCTGTTCGGCATGGGAAGGCTTCCACCCATTTGGTGAATACATCCACCAACATGAGACAGTACTTGTAACCTCCCTGGGCAGTGGGTAGTGGCCCAATGTAATCGACCTGGATCGACTGCCAGGATCCCTCTAACCTCCTGATATGTCCCATAGACACCTTCCTTTTCTGGGGGTCGGGGTTGTTGGCAGCGCAAACCAGACAGCTGGCACAGAACTCGCGGACGTCTTCCCTGTGTCCCGGCCACCACCCTGCCTGTTCCACCTGTTGCCAAGTGGTCTCAGGTCCAGGGTGTCCTGCTCCTGGACCCTCGTGGGCCAGCTGGAGGAATTCTCTCCGCTGTTGTTGGGGTACTACCCATTGCTCCCCCCTGAACAGCATTCCTTCTGTACGGGCCGTCTACCCTATCCCCTTTTTCTAGCGTGTTCAGGACAGTTTTGGGGACGGGGTCTTGGATCTGAACCGTTTTTAGGTCCGGGGACAATGCTACCCCTGCCCTCCCTGTCATCCCAATCCTGCCCCTGACTGCTGCGATGGGGCCTGGGTTGTACAGACCCTAGAGCTTGCCCGTGCGCGCACCTTGCTTGGCCAACATGTCAGCCTGCTGGTTTCCCTCGCTACGGGGTTCAGTGGTGGAATGTGCCTTCACTTTATGTATATAGATCTTCCCTTCCTCCCCCACGGCTGTCATGATCTTTTCCAGTCGGGGCTTAATTGCCAGGGGTCTCCCGTCTGCAGATGTGTATCCGCGACGGAACCAGATCGCCAGGTACTCCAGACACGAATTGCATGTGAACATACTGTCCGAGAAAATCGTGTGTCGGCTGGGGAATTCTTCGGGGTGTGTGACTACATACACCACCGCAGACAGTTCAGCGTGCTGGGCACTCATCGTACTGGTGAGTTTAATCACCAGGGCAATGCCTGCCTCTGGGTCATAAACTCCACAGCCTGTGAGTCGTTCACCTGCAGATCCGTGCTTGAATCGTCCACAAGGTTCTCTCGGCCTCTGCGGTGTAACCCAGCCCGAAAACCTATGTTAATTTCCCACCGTACACCGGTGGGCAGTCCCTGGATAGATCATGTTGGCTGCGAGTCTTGGCTCGCAGAGACCCTTTACCCTCAGGTCCATCTGTGAGAGGATTCGGGTCCAGCGAGCAATGCGGGCACTGCTCTCTGTCCCGTCCTTGATCCGACCATCCAGGAGCATTTGGGTGGGCGTATGTTGGGGAAGAAGTGTGATTGGGGACCCCCCCTGTGAAGATCAGTGAACTTTTCACAGCCCAGTGAGTGGCTAGGAGATGCCGCTCACAGTTGGAGTGTCCCTTCTCCACATCCGTGAGTATCCTGGAGGAGTAGACCACTGGTCTGAGCCGGCCATGCCACTCTTGGAGCAGTACTGCACTCAGGCTGTCCCTTCACTTGCTGCTACCTCCAGGAAAAACACTTTTCCCCCATCAATAGCCCCTAGAGCTGGTGCGATCTGCAGGTCTTTCTTGAGATGGATAAATGCTGCCTCTCAGCCTTCGTCCCATTCCCACTCCACTCCCTTGTGTCGGAGTCGGAGCAGAGGGGCTGCTGTGGCTGCATAATCCTCAATGAGATCTCTGCTGTTCCCGGTTAGCCCGAGAAAAGTTCTTGCTTCTGTTACTGTGTCGGGAGCTGGTAACTTCTGCACTGCTTCCCTTCTAGCTTTGTCAATGTCCCTTTCCCCAGCGCGCACAGCCAGTCCCAGGAATTTTACTTCCTTCAGGCCGATCTGTGCCTTTGTGGGATTCACTTTAAACCCTTCTTCTTTCAGCAGCTCCAGCAGTTCAACCAGCAGTGGGCCATGCTCCTCCCCCTCATCGGTGAACAGGAGCAGGTCGTCCACATACTGTACCAGCTGCTGGGGTCTGCTGAAGCTCTTTAAACAGTTGGCCATACATTGATGGAAAATACTGGGTCTGTTGTGGAAGCCCTGAGGGAGACAGTTCCAAGTGTATTGCAGTCCTTTAAAGGTAAAAGCAAACTTGTACTGATCGTTCCTTCTTAAAGGTATGGACCAAACCCATTGGAAATGCCCAGCACTGTGAAGGTGGTCGCGGAGGCTGGGATACGTCCAATGAGGTCGACGACAGCAGCAACAGTGGGTGCACAGGCGGGGATGTTACGGTTGAGTACTCGATAGTCTACAGTGGCTCTCCAGGAGTTGTCCTGTTTCTTAACCGGCCACAACGGAGAGTTCACATGGGTAGCCATTGGTCTCAATACCCCTGTTTCACTAAAGAACCCAAGGCTGTTTCCATGTCTGCCTCCGCCTCCCTGGGGAAGTTATACTGTTTCTACAGTCGGGTCATAGGGTCCCCATCTATGCTAACCTCGACCACGTTTATCCTCCCACAGTCATGTTTGTGAGTGGCAAAAGCTGCAAGGTTTCCCTTACATACTTTTGGTACTCCATCGGAGTGTTACTGACCAGTGATTCATGGTCGTAACACTCCTTTACCTTCATGGTGCACACTGTCCCCTTTCCCCGTTTTTCTGGGATAACCATTACCTCACTCTCCTGTCCCGTACAGACTGACCCCCAAAGACAGTCGTTTCTTAAATCTACTAGGATCCCGTGGCCGAGAATAAAGTCAGCCCCCAGGATCCCTCTCCCTTCCTGTTCCCACATCATCAGGACACAAGTCCACTTGGTGTGGAGTGTTCCTAAATGAACAGAGAGCGGAATGGAGAATGAGCCAACCTGCCCGGTGCCTGTGAAACCCACTAAGCTCTAGGGGACCCCGTTAGACAGAGGTGAGGCGGCGGGGTTATTTACATAGACAAGGGTGCTTGATGCACCGGTATCCAGCAGGTCAGTCCCTTTCACCTTCTCCACTTCCATCTGAACGGTCGGTCTCCCCCACGCATCGTACTCGAGGGAACACAGGTGAACAGGCTGTGTCTGTTCTAGTCACTGTTTTGGCTGGGATGGGGCAGATGGGATTTCGGTACCGGTGGCGGTGGCTACCCTCCCAGAGCCATCCAGCATTGTTCGCAGCGCAGTCAGAAAGGTATCAAACGTGTGGGGAGGGGCTGGCTTCTCGGTCTCGGTCTTTTGGGTAGGGGCAGGAGAAATCTTCCCTGCGCTACTCTTCCATGGGTTTCTACAATACTTTCTCCAGTGCCCACTCTTTCCGCACCCAAAACAGGTACGTTTTGTACCGGAGGGGTTGCCCCCCTCGTGGCACCATTCCCTCTTGTCCTGACTAGGTCTGATTTCGAGGACCCTTGGGTGGGTGCTCTTCCATCCCCCTGCAGTTTCAGTAGGCTCGGGTCAGTTCCCTGACCACTCCCTGTTCGGTGGCCTGGGGATCTCTCGGGTCAAACCAGGCCTCAGCCTTTGTCCTTATACGTGGTAAATTGTTTGCCATCAGGCTTCGGAGCCAGTGGGCTCTCTCATCCCGGCTTCGGTGATTCCGGTCAAGGTCCCCTCCACAGACGCTCTGGTACACAGGCCACAGCCTGTCTGCGAAAACCTGTCGGGTTTTCCCTGTGAGCTGCACTGTTGGGACTCCCATCATTACAGTTCATGGCTTCTAGAATATCTTCCTGGACAGCGGCACATGTCCTCTGCTCCCTTTTACTCTCTGCAGAGAGGGACTGGTACAGCTTGCTGTCCAGTGAAAGGAGGTGCATCTTGGCTATCTCAGCATCATCACACGCGTTAATATCCCTTGCCTGTTCCACTTCCATAAAGTGGACCGAGGTGTCCCCCTTTGGGGTGAGCTTTCCCAGGTGACTTATCATAGCCCTAAGGTGTTGGGTCATGTGGGGAACCACAAACTGACTTTCCAGGGGCCCCAGACTCCCAGCACCGGTGGGCGGGCCAAACGTTTGTTGCCGGACTGGGCACATTGGCCCTGGTTCTGGCCCTTCCTGTTCTGGCTCGCCTACCCCTCCTCTCTGCTGCCAAGCCAAGCTGAAACTCGGTGCCACAGGTGGTGGTGGTCCGCTATCCCTGTCCGCCCCACAACTCGTTCACCCTCCTGCTGCCGAACCGGTATAGTCACCGGCACCACAGGTGGTGGTTGAACAGCTTCCTCCTTCTCTTCCAGGTTTACCCGGGCCATACCCGGGTTTATTAGGAATACCTTGCCTTTTGCCTTGCACAGAGCAAGGGTTAAACTTTTGTTTGTTGCTGGCAGGGACCGTGGTCTCCTGACTCAAACCCATTAGTGCTGGCTACTTTATAAGCTGCTGTACGTCTCTGAACTTATCCTCCAGCTCTTTTACTTGAAGGGTGAGGCGAGTGTTTTCCTCCCACAGTATCTTTTCATTATTCTTAGCCTCGGTAACCTGACACTGAAAATAGTCCTGCCTGTTTTTGAACCTTTCCATTCGCTGTGTCTTTCCATGTTTTAGTTTACGGAGTTCCCCCCACACCTTTCTTCTGCCATAGCCCTGTCATGTGATGTTTCTGCACATTCACATTGTTCTGCCTGCAGTGACTCGATGTTCTTATCTAGGGGTTGGACCTGTTGCTGTCGTCAGGACAACCAAATTGCCTTTTCTACTGATTCCTTATGGTACTTGCTGGCTGTCCACTGGGCTGTAGCGTCTCCTGAACGCTCAGCGCGCAACAGACCAAGCACCCATTCCTTAGTGACATTCACTTTCTTATACCCATAGGAGGAAATCCTCTCTTCCATCTTTGTTCTTTTCTCCAAAACAGCAATCTCTGCATCACATCCTTTATACCAGAGTCCTGCCGTGGTCGCCATTCTGTCGGGCGTGGTGTGTGAGGTGAGGTTCACCTCTGACCTTCTGAGCGGTTTGAATCGCTCGCACTTTCTGGGTTCTAGACTTTGGATTTATTTGGGGATGTGACAAAGTGCAAGAGACAATTGGTTTTGGTGCAAAGAACCTCAATTTTATTAAGGGCAAGAACGTAAAATGTCGAGCTTGTAATTACTCGAATAAAAAAACACTTACACACTTTAAAGGGGTTACAGAAAAATAATACACCTCCCACCTCCCAATGCCTAACTCTGACTCGGTGAAACTCGAGGGCAAACAGGGATTATGCTCACCAATCCTCTTATTGTCAGTTGGCGGTGGTTTGCAGTTTCGAGGTTCGCTGGACTCTGTAAGTTCTGCTTGCCGTTCCCCGAACATGGTGGAAGACTTCTTACTGCGTAGTCTTCACTTGGGTGGTGTCTGCTGATGCGGTAGGGTGCATATTGGATTTATGGGGTGAGTACCCACTTTCCTCAGTCAGCAGTAGGTTTTAAAGTCTCTTTAGGTAATGTTTCACCTGTTGGTATCGAGGAACAGATTGTAGAGGGGAAACTTTCGAAGCTTCGGTTTCTTCTTGAGGACTTTTGTTCTTAGAATTTGCCGATCGCGGTGTTTTCGATGTTACCACGTTGGCTGTGGTCAGTTGCTGCCGCGATGATGATGTCCGAAGTTACTGGGACCTGCTTTCTCTGCTGTGATGTTGTTCTTCCTTCTCCTTCGGTAGCAGGGCAGTGTGGTCCAGGAGTGTCGTCGAGGCTGAAGATGTTGGAGCTCAGAAGATCTGTATAGGAGTCTCTGTAGCAAACTCTCTGGAAGGCTTGTTACAAACTGCTGCGGCGATCTCTCTCCTTTTTCCTCCTTCCAGTTCTCCTTCTTTCGTTAAAAAACAAGGCCCCAGTTATACTTTGGGAGCCGTTCTAATCTGCGTGCAAAATGAGCCCCGATTCTTTGTTTTAATTTTGGCGGGCTTGATATCTCTTTGTTATATTTTGGCGGGCCCATTAATGGTAACCTGTCTCAGATGTGTTGATCTTTTGAATTTGTTTCTTGATTGGGAAAATTAGATTTTTGGTATTTGCAATGTCAGCCGAGGCCTGGGTTTTCCATGCGGGCTGGATGGGCCATTTTCATTATGTATACGCTTGATGGGTTTCCTGCTCAGAGTGATGGCTGGCTATCTCTGGGTTGATTGTTGCTATGTTAATGTCTCCCGGGGAGATGGGTTTTTGAGTTTACACAATTCCCCAGACAATTTGTTCAGCTTCAATATCCCAGACAGCTTCAATATCCAAACTGGTTTCTTTGAACGATCCTTTAGTTCTCAGCCCTTTCCACACGGACCCAATCTGCCTTGTAAAATTCCAAATTCTATTAAAACTTGTAGTTTCTTCCATGTGCACTTTAGGATCCCAAACTTTCTGGTTGATAGTTCCAAATTAAATTTCCTTTCCAATGAGTCCACACACTGTGGGGTTGTCCAACGAATTTTTGCAATCCTACTCCTGCACCAATTTTCTATGTTTCTATGTTTCAAAAACTTTGGCATGATTGGTTCCATGGTGTAATGGTGAGCATTCTGCACTCAGTAAACCAGTGATCTGAGTTCACATTGTGGTGGAACCTCAATTATTGCTGTCCCAGCTGCTGAAAATTTGGGACAAACAAGTGAAAGACACCTGGTGTTGGTGGGCAGTTTTGTTGCCTTTGTCAGTGATGCTTGATCTGCAAGTCTAGTTGTCAAATCGTGTGTTCAACAATCAGTTACCTGTTACAAATCAGCGGAGGAGAAACCAGTGTTTTTATCTAATGCTGCCTTTACCTGCACAATGTGTGCTGAGATTATCTGTGCAATAAGCTTTGAGCAGAATGAATAAAAGCAACGCTTTTTGAAATGCAGGCACTGCATGTTTTGTACTCGAAAAAATTTGCATTTCCTTGTCTGGGGTAAAAATAAAAAAGGGAAGGTGGCTCAACCGTGGCTATCTAGGGAAATCAGGAATAGTATTAAAGCCAAGGAAGTGGCATACAAGGTGATGTGGAATCTGTATGGGTAGAGCTGCAGAACACCAAAGGGCACTGTGTACAGACCTCCAAACAGTAGTCGTTGGGGAGGGCATCAAACAGGAAATTGGGGGTGCATGCAATAAAGGTGCAGCAGTTATAATGGGTGACTTTAATATGCACATAGATTGGGGTAGCCAAACTGGAAGCAATACGGTGGAGGAGGATTTCTTGGAGTGCATAAGGGATGGTTTGCTAGACCAATATGTCGAGGAACCAACTAGGGGGGAGGCCATCTTAGACTGGATGTTGTGTAATGAGAGAGGACTAATTAGCAATCTCATTGTGCGAGGCCCCTTGGGGAAGAGTGACCATAATATGGTGGAATTCTGCATTAGGATGGAGAATGATACAGTTAATTCGGAGACCATGGTCCAGAACTTAAAGAAGGGTAACCTTGAAGATATGAGGCGTGAATTGGCTAGGATAGATTGGCGAATGATACTGAAGGGGTTGACCATGAATGGGCAATGGCAGACATTTAGAGATCGCATGGATGAACTACAACAATTGTACATTCCTGTCTGGGGTAAAAATAAAAATGGGAAGGTGGCTCGACCGTGGCTATCTAGGGAAATCAGGAATAATATTAAAGCCAAGGAAGTGGCATACAAATTGGCCAGAAATAGCAGCGAACCTGGGGACTGGGAGAAATTTAAAACTCAGCAGAGGAGGACAAAGGTTTTGATTAGGGCAGGGAAAATGGAGTACGAGAAGAAGCTTGCAGGGAACATTAAGGCGGATTGCAAAAGTTTCTTTAGATATGTAAAGAGAAAAAGGTTAGAAAAAACAAACATAGGTCCCCTGCAGTCAGAATCAGGGGAAGTCATAACGGGGAACAGAGAAATGGCAGACCAATTGAACAAGTACTTTGGTTCAGTATTCACTAAGGAGCACACATACAACCTTGCGGATATAAAAGGGGTCAGAGGGTCTCGTAAGGAGGAGGAACTGAGTGAAATCGTTATTAGTCGGGAAATTGTGTTGGGGAAATTGATGGGATTAAAGGCCGATAAATCCCCAGGGCCTGATGAACTGCATCCCAGAGTACTTAAGGAGGTGGCCTTGGAAATAGCGGATGCATTGACAGTCATTTTCCAACATTCCATTGACTCTGGATCAGTTCCTATCGAGTGGAGGGTAGCCAATGTAACCCCACTTTTTAAAAAAGGAGGGAGAGAGAAAACAGGGAATTATAGACCGGTCAGCCTGACCTCAGTAGTGGGTAAAAGGATGGAATCAATTATTGAGGATGTCGCAGCAGCGCATTTGGAAAATAGTGACATGATAGGTCCAAGTCAGCATGGATTTGTGAAAGGGAAATCATGCTTGACAAAGCTTCTGGAATTTTTTGAGGATGTTTCCAGTAAAGTGGACAAAGGAGAACCAGTTGATGTGGTATATTTGGACTTTCAGCAGGCTTTCGACAAGGTCCCACACAAGAGATTAATGTGCAAAGTTAAAACACATGGGATTGGGGGTAGTGTGCTGACGTGGATTGAGAACTGGTTGTCAGACAGGAAGCAAAGAGTAGGAGTAAATGGGTACTTTTCAGAATGGCAGGCAGTGACTAGTGGGATACCGCAAGGTTCTGTGCTGGGGCCCCAGCTGTTTACATTGTACATTAATGATTTGGATGAGGGGATTAAATGTAGTATCTCCAAATTTGCGGAAGGCACTAAGTTGGGTGGCAGTGTGAGCTGCGAGGAGGATGCTATGAAGCTGCAGAGTGACTTGGATAGGTTAGGTGAGTGGGCAAATGCATGGCAGATGAAGTATAATGTGGATAAATGTGAGTTTATCCACTTTGGTGGTAAAAACAGAGAGACATACTATTATCTGAATGGTGACAGATTAGGAAAAGGGAAGGTGCAACGAGACCTGGGTGTCATGATATATCAGTCATTGAAGGTTGGCATGCAGGTACAGCAGGCGGTTAAGAAAGCAAATGGCATGTTGGCCTTCATAGCGAGGGGATTTGAGTACAGGGGAAGGGAGGTGTTGCTACAGTTGTATAGGGCCTTGGTGAGGTCACACCTGGAGTATTTTGTACAGTTTTGGTCTCCTAACTTGAGGAAGGACATTCTTACTATTGAGAGAGTGCAGCGAAGATTCATCAGACTAATTCCCGGGATGGTGGGACTGACCTTTCAAGAAAGACTGGATCAACTGGGCTTGTATTCACTGGAGTTCAGAAGAATGAGAGGGGACCTCATAAAAATGTTTAAAATTCTGATGGGTTTAGACAGGTTAGATGCAGGAAGAATGTTCCCAATGTTGGGGAAGTACAGAAGCAGGGGTCACAGTCTAAGGATAAGCGCTAAGCCATTTAGGACCGAGACGAGGAGAAACTTCTTCACCCAGAGAGTGGTGAACCTGTGGAATTCTCGACCACAGAAAGTAATCGAGGCCAATTCACTAAATATATTCAAAAGGGAGTTAGATGAAGTCCTTACTACTCGGCGGATCAAGGGTATGGCGAGAAAGCAGGAATTGGGTACTGAAGTTTCATGTTCAGCCATGAACTCATTGAATGGCGGTGCAGGCTA
The DNA here is from genome assembly GCF_044704955.1 of Pristiophorus japonicus. NCBI lineage: Eukaryota > Metazoa > Chordata > Chondrichthyes > Pristiophoridae > Pristiophorus > Pristiophorus japonicus. The sequence continues at coordinate 15,365,519 of NC_092004.1, read as the reverse complement.
GAAGGGCTGAATGGCCTGCTCCTGCACCGTGTTTCTATATTTCTATGTTTCTAAAAAACAGGGCACCAGTTATACTTTGTGAGCCGTTCTAAACTGCGCGCCTAATGAGCCCCGATTCTTTGATTTAATTTTGGCGGGCTTGATATCTCTTTGTTATATTTTGGCGGGCCCATTAATGGTAACCTGTCTCGGATGTGTCGATCTTTTGAATTTGTTTCTTGATCGGGAAAATTAGATTTTTGGTATTTGTAATGTCTGCCTAGGCCTGGGTTTTCCATGCGGGCTGGATGGGCTATTGTTATTATGTATACACTAGATGGGTTTCCTGCTCAGAGTGATGGCTGGCTATCTCTGGGTTGATTGTTGCTATGTTTATGTCTCCCAGGGAGATGGGTTTTCGAGTTTACACAATTCCCCAGACAATTTGTTTAGCTTCAATATCCAGACAGCTTCAATACCCAAACTGGTTTCTTTGAACGATCGTTTAGTTCTCAGCCCTTTCCACATGGACCCAATCTGCCTTGTAAAATCCCAAATTCGATTAAAAATCGTAGTTTCTTCCATGTGCACTTTAGGATCCCAAACTTTCTGGTTGATAGTTCCAATTTAAATTTCCTTTCCAATGAGTCCAAACACAGGGGAGGTTGTCCCATGATTTTTTGCAATCCTACTCCTGCACCTATTTTCTATGTTTCTATGTTTCGATGTTTCTATGTTTCAAAAACTTTGGCATGATTGGTTCCATGGTGTAATGGTGAGCATGCTGGACTCAGTAAATCAGTGATCTGAGTTAAAATTGTGGTGGAACCTCAATTCTTGCTGTCCCAGCTGCTGAACGTTTGGGACAAACAAATGAAAGACACCTGATGCTGGTGGGCAGTTTTGTTGCCTTTGTCAGTGATGCTTGATCTCCAAGTCTAGTTGTCAAATCGTGTGTTCAACCGTCAGTAACCTGTTACAAATCAGCGGAGGAGAAATCAGTTTTTTATCTAATGCTGCCTTTACCTGCACAATGTGTGCTGAGATTATGTGTGCAATATGCATTCCGCAGGATGAATAAAAGCAACGCATAGAAACATAGAAGCACAGAAAATACTTGCAGGGGTAGGCCATTCGACCCTTCGAGCCTGCACCATCACTCAATAAGATCATGGCTGATCATTCACCTCAGTACCCATTTCCTGCTTTGTCTCCATACCCCTTGATACCTTTAGCCGTAAGGGCCACATCTAACTCCCTCTTGAATATATCCAACGAACTGTCATCAAAAACTCTCTGCAGTAGTGAATTGCACAGGTTAACAACTCTCTGAGTGAAGAAGGTTCTCCTCATCTTGGTCCGAAATGGCTTAAACTGTGTTCCATGGTTCTAGACTTCCCCAACATTGGGAACATTCTTCCTGCATCTAACCTGTCCAGTCCCATCAGAATTTGATATGTTTCTATGTGATCCCATCTCAGCCTTCTAAACTCCAGTGAATAAAGGCACAGTCGATCCAGTCTCTCCTCATATGTCGGTCCTGCCATCCCGGGAATCAGTCTGCTGAACCTTCGCACTCGACAAAACGTTGCATTTTCTTTTCATGCCAAGCATTTTACATTAATGCATTGCAATGCCATCGCACTTTTTACCTGGCAAGATTGAAGTACAAGCTGTGATGAACAGTGTGAAACAGAAACAGCTGCTTGAGAAACCACATCGACGGCATCTATGTGAATTGCTCTGTGCCGATAATTAGCAGAGCGTAAGGAAGGGAAACTGATGCTATACATGAGAAAAGGCCGAGCCAAAGTGTAATGTTGGCGATTTTGAGAACTATTTCAATGATTTTTGTGTGATTGGTTCCATGGTGTAATGGTGCGCACTCTGGGCTTTGAATCCAGCAATCTGATTTCAAATCTCAGTAGAACCTCAATTCTTGTTGTCCCAGTGGCTGAAAAAGTGAAAGATACCTGGTGCTGGTGGGCAATTTTGTTGCCTTTATCATTGATGCTTGATCTCCAAGTCGAGTTGTCAAATCCTGTGCTCTGTGTTAGCACAGTCCCGCATTGCTGAACTCTTTGCTTCAGCACGCAGTCTGAAGTTTGGATTAAAAAACAGGAAGTTTGAAGTTTGGATGGAAAATAGACTGTTGGACAATGTGGTGCCTTCAGCCAGTGAGATGAGTAACTTGTTATTGTCTGGATGTTATACATTTGAGTACCTTGTTACGGTGGGAATAATGGAAATTCAGGACTAAACGATTTGATGATGTCTGCATGTTCTGTATTTGACTGTAACCTTGTTACTATATAATGAGATCTGTAGGTTAAACAAGCAACATTAAGTCTGTCTGTTAAACGATTCAGAAAGCAGTTCGTCAGGATTGTCTGAATGCAAAGAATAAGAGTTCAAAGGCTTTTTCAGTATAAAGATGAGACTTTTATGGACTGCAGAGACACAGACAGCAGAGACACTGGACATTTGGAAGGTGTGTGTCTCAAGCAGCCACGGAAATCGAAGCAAGCTGCCTTTGTGAAGTGCTCTCAGTGACTTTCATACTTGGTTTGTTGAGTATGAATGTTTAAATAAAAGACCCGATCCTGCCTTTACTACAACGGAGTGTGCGCGGGTAATTCGACGTTAAAAGCAACAAAGCGAAAAGAGCAAGACAGCTGTTTACAACATTTTGGTGACCCCGACGTGATTTTCGAAAGTTCGTTGGCTTCTTCGAAGTCCCCAACGTGAAGCAGAAAGTTGGCTGAGTTGTTGGAAGAAGTGTTTCCCACACATCAGTTAAAGTGGTGAGCATTCTCTTCGTTGTCGTGATTAAAGGGATCTTCAGTTAGTAATGGGAGGCTCAGGGGATATTCCAGTTGAAGTCCGGTTATTTCTTAATGAGTGGATTGAGTCGAAAGGGGGACCTTATGGGATAAGACAGGAAACAATGACAGGAGATGGACAGAGACACGGCAGTCCTTAGTGGAGAGTGTCCAGTTAAAAAAGATTAAAGTGTTTGGGTTAAAAAGTGATAAAAAGAGAATAGCGTTAGTGTTGCAGTGTCTCATGCTGGGGATTCAAACGTAAGGAGAAGAGGCTGAGGCTCGAGATAGGGAAGTCTCAGAACTCAGAGAGCAGCTAACAGCAGTGAGTAAAGAAGTAGATAATTGGTGATTTCAGGCACTCGGGGCAGCCAGGACTGTTCTGACACTGGATCAGCATCTTGCTGATGAACAGAAGCGTAATCAAGATCTAGAGAAAGGAATATCTAAGCTGCAGCAGATGGTGGTATTAGGTTGCCCACGGAAACAGCAATTGATAAAGCCGGGTGGTATTCGGAGGATTCCCTGGGTCTGAGAGTTGAAAAGGGGTTTAAAGGACAGGGAGAATGCCCACCGATCCCATCCACAGCTCCTTTGTCTTCTCTGAATTCGGAGCCTCGAACCCTTGTGGTTCACGTGTCAACGTTAGGTACGGAGGCGGAGCAGTCAGATGCCTCTTAGGTTACTCAGACGCTTAACACCCCACAGCATTACACACGACCTTCCGGTAATGTGGAGAGTGGGGGAAGCACGCTCGAGCGGACAAGGCGAGAGCAGGATCATGATTCCTCTACTCCCTGTGGAGCTCGTGGAGGGAACATGACCTTAAGTGGTTTTGGGGATACCTGGTATGAGCGAGGAGGGGTAAAGTAACAGGACATGAGAGCTATCCTTCGTGAAGTGGGACCCGCACACCTTCAGGATCTTGATAAATTTGCCTAGTGGTGGTGTAATATTCTGGGATGGTGGCAGTCAGGGAACATATCAGAGAAACCGAGGGTTCATATGGTTCTGTGAGCTTTAGCGAATCACCGGGGAAAGGTAGTAGGTTTTGAAACAACTTCCAGGTCTCATGCTTGGTAGAATAATAGCTGCAATCTTTGTTACTCACTCAGGGCCACAGTTAATAAAGCGGCTTGCATTATTACCAGGGGAAGGACCCAGGGAAGCTGGGGAATGTATATTCCAGTTGAGTAAAAGTTTGGGAAGTAATTGGATTGATATCAGTCATTACGGGGATGGTACACATAGAGAGATCATTTTGACTCTCCTATCCCCGTCAGTAGTTCTGGAAGTAGATGCCTGGGGTGGGACAAACGTTTTGATAAATGGTTGGCAAGGGTAGAAAGCTTGTATCAGGGAGCTGCAGGAATTTCAGTCATGGAAGTGAGACAGGGGTTACAGCGATGGAAGGCAGAAGGGCCTGAGTGGATGAATCCCGCGAGGAGTCACATAAAAGGAGCAGGACCAGGTGGTGGCCGTCAGTTGATAGAGGACAGGGATAGACTGGCTAAAGAATTAGAAAAGTTAAAAGAAATGTTGAAGAATCAGGAAAGAGAAGCTGGAGACACAGACAGGAATGATACCTCGGTTCAGTTGCTGAGGTCGGTGGTAGATTCCGCAGATGAGGGAGGATCCCTATAGGGATGCCGTGCCTCAACAACACATGTCGTTCCTTTAGGACCCTTACTTCAGGATAGGGGTGGCCATACCCTTATCGAGGCTTGTGTGGAAGGGCAGCGGGAAATGGACACAGGGTCTGCCGGACAAATGAAGGTGCTCCTGGAGGAAGGGGATTCCCCTCTTCAGAGACAGTTCCCTAACACCCCAGATACACGAGGAATAGTTACTGAACAGTCAGAGATGAAAGCAGTGGGAGAAGCTTGTTCAGAAACATTTAAAGTTTCTGCAGGAATGGGCTGTCTCAGAACTGATGAGATGTTCAGTGAAAAGCTCAAATGTGGGAGTTACAAACATGATCTTAAAGGATGTGAAATAGAAGTTGGATCGTTGCAAATGTCGAGAGAGTGAATTACAGCAGTTCCGAAGGGTGAACTGAGTGAAGGACTGGGTCTCTCGACTGACTATTCAGCATTTCCGTCATCCTTTACTGTATGTTGTTACACTTATCCCACAAAGCAGAGGAAATTGTTAAAACCTGTGCAGAGGGTAACAGACTTGTCGAAGACACCGATTGTGAGTTTACATTTCTGAATGTAAACAGCATGGAATTCAGTTGGAAACATCAAAAATTTAAAATTGACTTTTAAGTAAAAATGGATATGGTGATCACAGACCAACAGACTTTAAAATGGCATCCTGAGAATCTGAATCTACAACAACTCTACTTTGACCCGAAGCGTGCTGCTATTTGGAAGAAGGAAATACGGAAATGGAATACAACATTTCAACAGCTACAGAGTTTGAATCAAGCAATCGTTGTGGACATTAACCATCACACTGCGGAAATCTAGAACGTGCACACAACTTTGGACCAGATTGGACATGTAAGCTGGTGGGAGTCATTGTTGGGATGGAGCCCGATGGCAACAAGCGTGATGAACACAATGATACACCCTGTCCTTATGCTGGTGCTGGTTCAGCTGATCGTGCTGGTCATTTTGATTTACTGCGGATGTCGTTTTGGAAAACAAGGATTACAACTGGACAATGCTGTTGAACGAGCTCGAGCCACCATGCAAATGTATGTTACCCAGATAAGACCTGCAGAGAGGCGAGGAGAAGAAGTGGGGGAATGTGGGAGCACACTCCCACATTGCTGAACTCTTTCCTTCAGCACGCAGTCTGAAGTTTGGATTAAAAAACAGGAAGATTGAAGTTTGGATGGAAAGAGACTGTTAGACAATGTGGTGCCTTCAGCCATTGAAATGAGTAACTGGTCATTGTCTGTATGTTAAATATTTGATTGTACCTTTGTTACTATTGAATGACATCTGTAGGTTAAACAAGCAATATTAAGTCTGTATGTTAAACAATTCACAAAGCCGTTAGTTGTGATTGTCTAAATGTAAAGAAATAAGAGTATAAAGATGAGACTCACACTCGCAGACACCAGAGACACTGAACATTCGGAAGGTGTGTTTGTCAAGCTGCCACGGAAATCGAAGCAAGCTGCCTTTGTGAAGTGTTCTCAGTAACTTTCATACTTGGTTTGTTTGGTATGAATGTTTAAATAAAAGACGAGATCCTGCCTTTACGACAACTGAATGTGTGCGGGTAATTCGTGATTAAAAACAACGAAGCAAAAAGAGCAAGACAGCCGTTTACAACATTTTGTAACAGGTAACTGATGGTTGAGCACACGATTTGATAACTAGACTTGTAGATCAAGCATCGATGACAAAGGCAACAAAACTGCCCACGAGCACCAGATGTCTTTCACTTGTTTGTCCCAAATTTTCAGCAGCTGGGACAACAAGGAATCAGGTTCCACCGAGATTTGAACTCAGATCCCAGAGTGCTCAGCATTACACTATGGAACCAAACATGGTAAAATATTTTGAACAATTCTCAAAAACAACAAGATCATCTCCAACAGTACACTTTGGCTCGGACTTTTCTCATCCACACCGTCAGTTTCTTCTCTTTGCTCTCTGCTAATTATCGATGCAGACCAATTCACACAGATGCCATCGAGGCTATGGTTTTTCAAGTAGCTGTTTCTGTTTCACACTGTTCATCACAACTTGTACTTCAGTCTTGCCAGGTAAAAAGTGCGTTGGAATTGCAATGCATGAATGTAAAATGCTTGGCATTGAAAGAAAATGCAAACTTTTGTCGAGTTAGCGAGTAGGTGACGAGGTTTGGGGTTGATGTGCGTCGCTTCAATCTTTGAAATTTCACCAAGCAAAGAAACGGTGAATTGAACTGTCCCTGTAAGCATTGTGTTCGCGTTTAATCACAGCAATATCCGCAGTCAGGAGCTGAAAAGGAATTCATACCTAATACCTGCTTCGGGACAATCAGAATACTTCGTCACAGACAAGGCACCGGAAGGCTGGAAGGTAGATCACACCGGTTGTGGGAGAGCTTGTTGGTGGTGACATGGAAGTGTCTGCGGTGTGCGGGACCAGACTGCTTCCACACATCCGCAATGAATGTCCCATCCTTTACTTGGGAAAAGTACAACTGAGAGTGGACAAGTTCCATCCCGGTCAGAGCAATCTGAAGCTTTAACTGACTGACACCCTGGTTTGGGATGTCTTGCAGTGTGTAATTGCGTCAGTCTCTGTGGCGCAATGGGTTAGCGCGTTCGGCTGTTAACTGAAAGGTTGGTGGTTCGAGCCCACCCAGGGACGAAGCATTTAACTGTTTTTCCCCGTGGATTCGGTGCTGCACGATTCCAGGTTGTCATTGTGCGTTTTGGCTGCGCGAATATATTCCACAAACATTGCCAGCTGTGCTGTTATCCAGTGAGTTCCCACTCCAGTATTTTTATGAGCATTCAGTTTGAGTGTATACAGAACTGAACAGAGATATCAGAAAATTTAACAAGATTGTGGGACATTGTTTTTTGTTAATATTGATCTACTATTATGAATAAATCCATTTCTACAAATATTTAATTGAATATGTTTTCAAAATGTTTCCGTGCAGTTTTGAACCAGGGACATTTCGCGTGTGAGGTGAATCTAATAACTACTACCTTACGGAAACAGTACAGCAATATTTGGAACATAACCAGAGCTTTAACCTACACAGCTGGCCTATACTTCAGGACCTGGTTTTATGAGAATAGAGTGGTGGTGCTATATTTAGGAAGGCTGTGAGTGTGGCAGCAATTGGTCTAGTGTTTCCCAGACTTTACACATAGGAACAGGAGGTGGCCATTTAGCAGCGAGTGGTTAGGATCTGGAATGTACTGCTTGAAAGGGTGTTGGAGGCAGACTCAATCTTATCTTTCAAACGGGAGCTGGATCAGTGTCTGAAGGAACAACCATTGCAGGGCTACAGGGAAAGGGCGGGGGAGTGGGACTCGCTGAGAGTCGGCACGGGCTCGACGGGCCGAATGGCCTTCCGTGCTGTAACCATTCCATGATTCTATAAGTTAGTGGTACATTTCATAGTGTGGGTGGAAGCAGAACATTGCAAAGGGACATGGATTGAGTCGGCAAATCTAGAGGCATCTGATTCAGGAGATTCGGGGGGCGTGGAAATTCGGGAGTTTAATGACTTTGAAAGGAACATTTTTGTTTTGTGCAGTTACGGTCAGAGAAATGTTTGTGAAGGGAATTTTTTGAACAGAGGAATGCAGCATTTAATCTTCTGCCTTAATACTTCTTCCTGGGTGTCGGGGTCACATTTCTTTTCGAGGTTATTCTTCTCTAAAAGGAGTTTGATGTAGTCCTTCAGACTAGGGTGATCAAGAGCTATGGCGAGAAAGCAGTAATGGGGTATTGAAGTTGCATGTTCAGCCATGAACTCATTGAATGGCGGTGCAGGCTCAAAGGGCCGAATGGCCTAACTCTGCACCTATTTTCTATGTTTTCTATGTTTCTTAAATTTATATTTCCTTTGGTGTTTCACAATTACCAGACCTTTGCTCTAAAGTCTTTCTCACTGTTTGCCCAGTCTCCTGTTGATGTTAGCAGCAATGAACATTTTGAACCAGACACCGAAAACACACTGTGCAAATTGGGAAATGCTTTAACAGTTAACGTGGGGCTCGAACCCCCAAATTCGAGATTAAGATTCTCATGCTCGACCGATTGATCTCACGGGGCTTCTACCAAATAGACGTTTTTGTCGTTGATTGCAGCCAGGCGCCTGTTGGCTCCGCCCCAGATGTTTAAACTTGCTGTCAAGGAACTGCCAGGATCTTCTTGAATGGTGGACCAGGCTCGAGAGGCCGAATGGCCTAATCCGGCCCCTAATCCTTACATGTTTATGACCTTATGACCTTTCACAGGAGAACAAACTCGCCCCTGAGCATGCATGAGGAGAAAGCTCCAGAAAATATTCCCACCCGGTGAGCTTTCGCGTGTGAGGCGAACGTGTTAACCGCTACACTGCGGAAACATCTCCACTTTCAGCACCCGGTCAGACAGAAATGTTAACGAGCAGGTGAACTGCTGAATCCCACTTTGAAGGAGTTGGTCGTGGTGTCAAACAATGAGTTTCACTTAATGATTAAAAATAAGAAATGTCAGATTTAAACACAGACCTCGAGAGAAGACTGCAACCTGAACACAGCACCTGAGACCGCTCGGCCATCCTGACTATTTAATGATGTATGTGGCCATCTGCAGGTTGATTTTGAACTTTTGTATCCTGTCACATGAAATAAATGAGGACAGCAGGCGTATCTCTGTCTGACACCGGGGAAAAAGTGAGACAAACCTTGGAGCAAGGGTCTGGTTATTGCCAAGCAGCAAAGAATATATTAATTCTGGAAGAACAATATCTAAAAGTACAGTAACCCTCATGTAATTTAAACACGCTACCTTCGGAACTGAAATCAGTCACGCTACCATTGCGCCACGAGGTCTACATCATAAAACTCAGATGTTCGTCTATATGAAGGTGTCACAATACAAGGAGCTTTAAAATCTCCGCCCATTCCCACCTGATGTCAGAAGCAGCGCTCACCTCCCAGTCACTGTATGTTTTTTTCTTAAACTTTTGTGTGCTTTCACGGGAAAGCATCATTAATTAACCCCTCACCTTCTTTTGCACAATGAAAGAAATGCTAACTGAGGGACAGTCGATACTTCAATCATTTGTCCTGTGCTTTGGGGAGCGGGCAGGGAAGTGGACCTGAGTCCATGATCGGATCAGCCATGAACGTATTAAATGTCGGAGCAGGCTCGAGGGGTGTATGGCCGACTCCTGCTCCTATTTCTTATGTTCTTTTTTTATTCTGCATGTTGACCCATTTTACACACTGTATTCTAGGATCTGGTTCAAAATCTTCATTGCCGATGACATCAGGAATCTGGGGCAACTTTTGTCAAATTTAACAGCACCGGTTATTCCCACCATGCACAGAAAATAGAATCAGCAGTGAAGATAAAAGCACATGGTGCTCATTTTCAGATTCAACGCAGTAGGATTTCAAATAAAGTTTAAGAATTTTACAGTGAAAAGATTTGGAAGTGTTATTGTATTTGTGTCTTTAATTAAACTTTGTGGCGTCTGACTCCCGTTCATGCCACTGCTGAATAAGAAAGGAGGGTTTGACGTTGACCAGACTGCACTGCCCCTGATATTTGTGAGCTCATCCTTTATATTCAGTGGTTTCTCGCCCTTTGATGGGCTGCAGTGTGGCGGATATCACGTTGGCCTCACACGCGAAAGGTCCCCGGTGAATTCGTTTTCTCTCACTGAAAGTTATCTATTTATTGAAGTGAAATAAAGAGCACTTAAGGAATAAGGGATCACTTTTGCCAGGAGAATAAATAGCAAATAAAAACAGCAAATGCTGGAAATCTCAGCAGGTCAGGCAGCATTTGCCAGGAGACGAAACTCGCCTCTGATAGTTCCTCAATAGCAAGTTTAAATATAATGCTCCTTCCCGGGATTGAACCTCATACCTTTCATATGTAATGCAAACGTGATAAGCACACGTGATAACCACTACACGGCAGAAACCTCTCGCACAGCAGCCCCAACAGAGGGAGCTGACCAGTGAGCTCCCTCTGTGCTGATCGGGAATGTGTTGGCTCACCTTAAACAACTTCTGTCCCACACTGAAAGTTCTCAATCCTTCTCCTCCGCTGCCCTTTACAGAAATGTCACGGATCACCCAGCCACCGTGTTCACTTCCACATCCTCACAGTGGGGCCACAGAGGCTCCTACCGTCTCCCCGCGATCAGCGAACTCAAAATTAAACCCGGAACACGTGTCCGGCAAAGGGCAGGAGAAGCCAGATAGTCTGTCAGTTCGGTCTATCACAGAAAGTATTGGTATTCATGGTGATGACAGCAATTATTAATCGTCTCACAAACCTCAATTATTTTTATGCGATGAATTTATCGACAATTGAAACCAGGTTAGTGCGCCGGATCTTAACCCCTCGACCACCAGGGAACAGTTATGATCCATGTAGATATATTTATATATATTCTTATTTGTACCTGAATATCAATGGCTAGCTACCTAGACCTCATGGTGCAATGGAAGTGCATCTAACTTTGAGTGAGAGAAATTGTTCCACAGTGACACCCATTTCATCTTTTGTTCCCTTTTAAACACTAGAGACTGAGACAGGGGGAATAAATAGAGAAATAAAAGCACAGGGATATAGACAAGAGGAAGAGAGAAGGGGAAAGATACTGCCCCCACACAGAACTCATGCAGAAACCCCTCTGCTGCGCTCGGGGTGGCCACCCACAGCCTGGATACACTAACGGGAGAACACCAGCGGCAGGATGGGGCCATAAAAGGAACGGCGAGCGGCCCTGGGAGCAGCTTGGAGCTCCCGGGAGACGACTCCAGGGAGCAGCGCGAGCTGGTGCAGGATGGCGACGTCAGCGAAGAGTGACGTCATCAAAGTCCAGGTCGGTGAGTGGAGCGTGGGCAGATACAGCAGGAGCGGCAAGATCGGGGCGAAGTAGCGGCGAGAGAATGGAGAGGGACGTGATCAGGGCCCAGGGGAGGCATGAGTTCGGGGCCAGGAGCCCAGGGTTAGCACGGGCCAGCCCACACTGCGATATGTGTGCGCACAAGTTCCGTGCAGCAGGACTGGTCTCCAGTCGACCTGCTTAACACTTGCCACTGGACCAAGACCTCGCTCTGTCAAGCCCGTTTGATGGCTGGGGTGCAACGGCCGTCACAATTTTTAAAAATCCACGCACAGGCATCTTCCACCCTTTGGGATGTCGTTCGGGTCCTTCATTGAAACACCTGTGAACTCATCTTTTTTCGGCGTGGAAGCAAGTCATCCTCGTTTCGAGGGACCGCCTATGATGATAATGATGATGGATACATTAACGTCCCAACAGCTCATTGACTGCAGGAGTGGGGCCGTGCGGCGCTTCAGAAAACATGTCGAAAAGGCAAAGTCACTGATTCCGTCTCATGTGCTCCTCCGATCAAGAATAACAACACACACTAAAAATGCTTCAATAATCTCCGTGTAGCCTCTACAGTCTAAAGACACCACAACGATAGTGCGAATACATTCTTCCCATCAAAGTTCTATTTGTGCTACTTGTTGTGGCAACTCTTGATTGCAGTCACCAAGATATCCCTTGAGATATAGGGTAAAACTCATGCTTTTCCTTTGGCAATGCTTTTAATAATCTGAGAAGATTTGACTGGAGGTTTATTCACAGATAGCACTTCGTAAGGCCTTTATCTCCATATTTGCTAAGCAGTTGGCTCGTTGTTCTAGTTGTATGATTCTCACTTTGGGGTTGTTACTTGAAATTTGCGAGAGATCCCGGGCGAGCCATTTTTTTGCCGTGAATTTTGAATTTGCATCGAACTTTTGCCAAGAAGGACTTGCATTTCTGCAGCGTCTGTCAGGAGCTCATAACGCCCCAAAGCGCTTTACAGCCGTTGAGTTACCTTTCAAATGTTGTCACGTGAGTAAAAATGTGCACAAATCACCCCACACGCACCTCAACTCTTTGTGAAGGAGTTCATAGAATCATAGAAGTTTGCAGCACGGAAGGAGGCCAATTCGGCCCATCGTGTCCACGCCGGCCAACAAGAGGCTATCCAGCCTAATCCCACTTTCCAGCACTAGGCCCATAACCCTGCAGGTTACAGCACTTTAGGTCACATCCAAGCACTTGTTAAATGTGGTGAGTGTTTCTGCCTCTACCACCCTTTCAGGCAGTGAGTTCCAGACCCCCACAACCCTCTGCGTGCATAAATAAATAGGTGCAGGCGAAGGCCATTCGGCCCTTCGAGCCGCACCACCACGGAGAATGAAACAGTTAATTCAGAGACCGTGGTCCAGAACTTAAAGAAGGGTAACTTTGAAGGTATGAGGCATGAATTGGCTAGGATAGATTGGCGAATGATACTTGAGGGGTTGACAGTGGATGGGCAATGGCAGACATTTAAAGACTGCATGGATAACTGCAACAATTGTACATCACTGTCTGGTGTAAAAATAAAAAAGGGAAGGTGTCTCAACCGTGGCTATCAACGGAAATCAGGGATAGTATTAAAGCCAAGGAAGTGGCATACAAATTGGCCAGAAATAGCAGCGAACCCGGGCACTGGGAGAAATTTGGAACTTAGCAAAGGAGGACAAAGGGTTTGATTAGGGCAGGGAAAATAGAGTATGAGAGGAAGCTTGCAGGGAACATTAAAATGGACTGCAAAAGCTTCTATAGATATGTAAATAAAAAAAGGTTAGTGAGGACAAACGTAGGTCCTCTGCATCAGAATCAGGGGAAGTCATAACTGGGAACAAAGAAATGGCAGACCAATTGAACAAGTACTTTTGTTCGGTATTCACTCAGGAGGACACAAACAATCTTCCGGATATAAAAGGGGTCAGAGGTTCTAGTAAGAAGGAGGAACTGAGGGAAATCCTTATTAGTCGGGAAATTGTGTTGGGGAAACTGATGGGATTGAAGGCCGATATATCCCCAGGCCTGATGGTCTGCATCCCAGAGTACTTCAGGAGGTGGCCTTGGAAATAGCGGATGCATTGACAGTCATTTTCCAACACTCCATAAATTCTGGATCAGTTCCTATGGAGTGGAGGATAGCCAATGTAACCCCACTTTTTAAAAAAGGAGGGAGAGAGAAAGCAGGGAATTATAGACCGGTCAGCCTGACATCAGTAGTGGTGAAATTGATGGAATCAATTATTAAGGATGTCATAGTAGCGCATTTGGAAAGATGTGACATGATAGGTCCAAGTCAGCATGGATTTGTGAAAGGTAAATCATGTTTGACAAATCTTCTGGAATTTGTTGAGGATGTTTCCAGTCGAGTGGACAAGGGAGAACCAGTTGATGTGGTGTATTTGGACTTTCAGAAGGCTTTCGACAAGGTCCCACACAAGAGATTAGTGTGCAAAGTTAATGCACATGGGATTGGGGGTAGTGTGCTGACGTGGATTGAAAATTAGTTGGCAGACAGGGAGCAAAGAGTAGGAGTAAATGGGTACTTTTCAGAAAGGCAGGCAGTGACGAGTGGGGTACCATGAGGGCCCTAGCTGTTTACATTGTACATTAATGATTTAGACGAGGGGACTAAATGTAGTGTCTCCAAATTTGCAGATGACACTAAGTTGGGTGGCAGTGTGAGCTGCGAAGAGGATGCTATGAGGCTGCAGAGTGACTTGGATAGGTTAGGTGAGTGGGCAAATGCATGGCAGATGAAGTATAATGTGGATAAAGGTGAGGTTATCCACTTCGGTTGAAAAACAGAGAGACAGACTATTATCTGAATGTTGACAGATTAGGAAAAGGGGAGGTGCAAAGAGATCTGGGTGTCATGGTACATCAGTCATTGAAGGTTGGCATGCAGGTACAGCAGGCGGTTAAGAAAGCAAATGGCATGTTGGCCATCATAGCGAGGGGATTTGAGTATTGTGGCAGGGAGGTGTTACTACAGTTGTACAGGGCCTTGGTGAGGACACACCTGGAGTATTGTGTACAGTTTTGGTCTCCTAACTTGAGGAAGGACGTTCTTGCTGTTGAGGCTGTGCAGCGAAGGTTCACCAGACTGATTCCCGGGATGGCATGACTGACATATCAAGAAAGAATGGATTCACTGGAGTTCAGACAAATGAGAGGGGATCTCATAGAAACGTTTAAAATTCTGGCGGGTTTAGACAGGTTAGATGCAGGAAGAATGTTTCCAATGTTGGGGAAGTCCAGAACCAGGGGTCACAGTCTAAGGATAAGGGGTAAGCCATTTAGGACCGTGATGAGGAGAAACTTCTTCACCCAGAGAGTGGTGAACCTGTGGAATTCTCTACCACAGGAAGTTGTTGAGGCCAATTCACTAAATATATTTAAAAAGGAGTTAGGCGTAGCCCTTACTACTCGGGGGATCAAGGGGTATGGCGAGAAAGCAGGAATGGGGTACTGAAGTTGCATGTTCAACCATAAACTCATTGAATGAAGGTGCAGGCTCGAAGGGCCGAATGGCCTACTCCTGCACCTATTTTCTATGTTTCTACATTCCAATAAGATCATGGCTGATCATTCACCTCAGTACCCCTTTACTACTTTCTCTTCATACCCCTTGAGCCCTTCAGCCATAAAGGCCACAGCTAATTCCCTCTGGAATATATCAAATGAACTGACATCAACAATTCTCTGCGGCAGAGAATTCCACAGGTTAACAACTCTCTGAGTGAAGAAGTTTCTCCTCATCTCGGTCCTAAATGGCTTACCCCTTATCCCTTAGACTCTGACCCCTGGTTCTGGACATCCCCACATCGGGCACATTCTTCCTGCCTCTAACCTGTCCAGTCCTGTCAGAATTTTATATGATTCTTTGAGATCCCCTCTCATTCTTCTAAAATCCGATGAATACAGGCCCAGTCAATCCAGTCTCTCCTCATATGTCAGTCCTGCCATCCAGGGAATCAGTCTAGTGAACCTTCGCTGCACTCTCTCAGTAGCAAGAACATCCTTCCTCAGATTAGGAGACCAAAACTGAACACAATATTCCAGGTGATGCCTCACCAAGGCCCTGTACAACTGCAGTAAGACCTTCCTGCTCCAATACTCAAATCCCCCAGCTATGAAGGCCAACATGCCATTTGCCTTCTTCACCGCCTGCTGTACCTGCATGCCAACTTTCAATGACTGATGTACCATGACACCCAGGTCTCGTTGCACCTTCCCTTTTCCGAATCTGTCACCATTCAGATAATAATCTGCCTTCACGTTTTTGCCACCAAAGTGGATAACATCACATTTATCCACATTATAGTGCATCTGCCATGTATTTGCCCACTCACCTAACCTTTCCAAGTCAATCTTCAGCCTCTTAGCATCCTCCTCACAGCTCGCACCGTCACGCAGCTTAGAGTCACCTGCAAACTTGAAGATATAACACTCAATTTCTTCATCGAAATCATTGAAGTATATTGTAAATAGCTGAGGTCCCAGCACTGAGCCCCGCAGCACCCCACTAGTCACTTCCTGTCATTCTGAGAAGGACCCATTTATCCCGACTCTCTGCTACCTGTCTGCCAACCAGTTCTCTATCCATGTCAATACATTACCCCCAATACCATGTGCTTTAATTTTGCACACTAATCTCTTGTGTGGGACCTTGTCAAAGGCCTTTTGAAAGTCCAAATACATTACATCCACTGGTTTTCCCTTGTCCACTCTCCGAGTTCCATCCTCAAAAAATTCTAGAAGATTTGTCAAGCATGATTTCCCTTTCCTAAATCCATGCTCACTTGGACTGATTTTGTCACTGCTTTCCAAATGCTTTGCTATTTCATCCATAATAATTGATTCCAGCATTTTCCCCACTACTGATGTCAGGCTAACCGGTCGATAATTACCCGTTTTCTCTCTTCCTTCTTTTTAAAAAAGTGGTGTTATATTAGCTACCCTCCAGTCCATAGGAACTGATCCAGAGTCGATAGACTGTTAGAAAATGATCACCAATGCATCCACTATTTCGAGGGTTACTTCCTTAACTACTCTGGGATGCAGACTATCTGGCCCTGGGATTTATCAGCCTTCAATCCCAACAATTTCCTGAACACAATTTCCTGACTAATAAAGATTTCCTTCAGTTCCTCCTTCTCGCTGGACCCTCGGTCCCTGAGTACATTAGGAAGGTTATTTGTGTCTTCCTTCGTGAAAACAGAACCAAAGTATCTGTTTAACTGGACCGCCATTTCTTTGTTCTCCATTATAAATTCACCTGAATCTGACTGCAATGACCAACGTTTGTCTTCACTAATGTTTTTCTCTTCACATATCTATAGAAGCTTTCACAGTCAGTTTTTATGTTCCCAGCAAGCTTCCTATCATACTCTATTTTCCCACTCCTTATTAAACCCTTTGTCCTCCTCTACTGAATTCTAAATTTCTTCCAGTCCTCAGGTTTGCTGCTTTTTCTGGCAAATTTATAGGCCTCTTCCTTGCATTTAACACTATCCCTAATTTCCCTTATTAGCCACGGTTGAGCCACCTTCCCCGTTTTATTTTTTCTCCAGACAGGGATGTACAATTGTTGAAGCTCATCCATGTGATCTTTAAATGTTTGCCATTGCCTATCCAGCGTCAACCTTTTAAGTCTCATTTGCCAGTCTATTCTAGCCAATTCACATCTCATGCAATCGAAGCTACCTTTCCTTAAGTTCAGGTCCCGAGTCTCTGAATTAAATGTTTCAATCTCCATCTTAATAAAGAATTCTACCATATTATGGTCACTCTTCTCCAAGGGGCCTCGCACAACAAGATTGCTAATTAGTCCTTTTTCATTACACATCACCGAGTCTAGGATAGCCAGCCCTCAAGTTGGTTCCTCGACATATTGGTCTAGAAAACCATCCCTAATACACTCCAGGAAATCCTCTTCCACCGTATTTCTACCAGTTTGGTTAGCCCAATCTATATGTAGATTAAAGTCGCCCAAGATAACTGCTGTATCGTTATTGCACGCAGCCATAATTTCTTGTTTGATACTGTCCCCAAACTCACTACTACTGTTTGGTGGTCTGTGCACAACTCCCACTCGTGTTTTCTGCCCTTTGGTATTCTGCAACTCTATCCATCCAGAGTCCACACCATCCAAGCTAATGTCCTTCCTTAATATTGCGTTAATTTCCTCTTTAACCAGCATCGTTCCCCGACCTCCTTTCGTTTCTGTCTATCCTTCTTGAATGTTGAATACCTCAGGATGTTGAGTTCCCAGCCTTGGTCACCCTGGAGCCATGTCTCTGGAATGCCAATTATAACATATTCGTGAATTGCTGCCTCTGAGTGAATTCATCCACCTTATTACGAATAATCCTCGCATTCAGGCTTGTCTTTTTAATACACTTTGTCCCTTTCGAATTTTGCTGTAATGTGGCCCTTTTTGATTTTTGCCTTGTGTTTCTCTGCCCTCCACTTTTACTTTTCTTCTTTCTATCTTTTGCTTCTGCCCCCATTTTACTTCTTTCCATCTCCTTGCATAGGTTCCCATCCCCCTGCCATATTAGTTTAACCCCTCGCAACAGCACTAGCAAACATTCCCCCAGACATTGGTTCCGGTCCTGACCATGTGCAGACCGTCCGATTTGAACTGGTCCCACCTCCCCCAGAACCGGTTCCAATGTCCCAGGAATTTGAATCCAACCCTCCTGCACTACTCATCAAACCATATATTCATCTGTGCTAACCTGCATTTCCTATTCTGACTAGCTCGTGGCACTGGTAGCAATTCTGAGATTATTACGTTTTAATTTAATTCCTAGCTCCCTCAACTCAGCTATAGGACCTCATCGCGTTTTTCCCTATATCGTTGGTACCTATATACACCACGACAGCTGGCTATTCACCCTCCCCCTCCAGAATGCGCTGCAGCCACTCCGAGACATTCTTGACCTTTGCACCAGGGAGGCAACATACCATTCTGGAGTCTCGATTGCAGCCGCAGAAACATCTATCTATTCCCCTTACAATAGAATCCCCTATCACTTTCGCTCTCCCACTCTTTTTCCTGCCCTCCTGTGCAGCAGAGCCACCCCTGGTGCCATGGACTTGGCTGCTGCTGCCTTCCCCTGATGAGTCATCTCCCCCAACAGTACCTAAGGTGGTGTATCTGTTTTGCAGGGGATGACCGCAAGGGAATCCTGCACTGTCTTCCTTCCACTGCTCTTCCTGATGTTTACCCATTCCATCTCTGCCTGAGTAACCTTTACCTACGGTGTGATCAACTCACTAACCGTGCTATTCTCGACATCCTCAGCATTGCGGATGCTCCAGAGTGAATCCGTGCGCAGCTCCAGTGCCGCAATGTGGCGTGTCAGGAGCTGCAGATGGATACACTTGCTGCACATGTAGTCATCAGGGACACTGGAAGCGTCCCTGACTTCCCACCTAGCACAGAAGGAGCATAACATGTGTCCGAGCTCTCCTGCTATGACTTAACCATTAGATTTACTTAATTTGGCAACAATTCTAAAGTGTCCTTGCTGCTAAGAACAAGAGGAAATCCAAGAAACAGAAAACTACTCACCAAATAACCAGCCAATCACTTACCCGCTTGGCTGTGACGTCACCCTTTGATTACTTTTGACTTCTTTCTTACTTTTGACCCTGCACCAGCTGTAGCTCGCTGCTCGCTGCTCCTCCAGCCGCTGCTCCTCCGACTGCCGCCGATCCCCGGACTCCCGTTGGGCCTTTATAGGCCGCTGCTCACACCTCCTCCGGTCACTGCTCCTCCAACTTTTGGAAAAAAATAATTCAGTCAGGCAGAGTCTGCATGGATTTATGAAAGGGAAGTCATGTTTGACAAATTTGCTGGAATTCTTAGAGGATGTAATGAACAGGGTGGATAAAGGGGAACCAATGGATGCCGTGTATTTGGACTTCCAGAAGGCATCTTGACAAGGTGCCACATAAAAGATCACTGAACAAGATAAAAGTTTCCGGGGTTGGGCTAATATATTAGCATGGAGAGAGGATTGGCTAACGTACAGAAAACAGAGAGTCGGAATGAATGGTTCATTCTCTGGTTGGCAATCAGTAACTAATGGGGTGCTGCAGGGATCAGTAATGGGACGCCAACTATTTACAATCTAGATTAATGACTTGGATGAAAGGACCGAGTGTAATGTAGACAAGTTTGCTGATGATACAAAGATGGGAGGAAAAGCAATGTGTGAGGAGGACACAAAAAATCTGCAAAAAGACATAGCCAGGCTAAGTGAGTGGGGAAAATTTGGCAGATGGTGTATAATGTTGGAAAGTGCAAGGTTATGCATTTTGGCAGAAAAAATCAAAGAACAAGTTATTCGTTAAAAGGAGAAAAATTGCACAGTGCTGCAGTACAGAGGGAGCTGCGCGTACTTGTGCATGAAACACAAAAGGTTAGTATGCAGGTACAGCAAGTGAACAGGAAGGCCAATGGAATCTTGGCCTTTATTGCAAAGGGGATGGAGTATAAAACAAAAAGGTCTTGCTGCAGTTATACAGGGTATTGGTGAGGCCAGACCTGGAACACTGCGTGCAGTTTTGGTTTCCATATTTAAGAAAGGATATAGATGCTTTGGAGGCAGTTCAGAGAAGGTTCACTCGATTGATTCCGGAGATGAGGGGGCTAACTTATGAGAAAAGGTTGAGTAGGTTGTGCCTCTACTCATTGGAATTCAGATGATTGAGAGGTGATCTTATGGCAACGTGTAAGATTATGAGGGGGCTTGACAAGGTGGATGCAAAGAGGATGTTTCTGCATACTAACCTTTTGTGTTTCATGTACAAGGATCCCCAGGTCCCTATGCACCGCAGCATTTCTTAATCTCTCCCCATTTAAATAATTATTTGCTTTTTTATTATTGCTACCACAGTGGATAACCTCATATTCCCCACATTATACTCCATCTGACAAATTTCTGCCCACCCACTGAGCCTATCGATATTGCTTTGCAGATTGGTTGCGTCCTCCTCAAAACTTGCTTTCCCACCTATCTTTGTATCATCAGCAAACTTGGCGACATTACAAACATGCAGAGCACAGAACAAATTATTGACGTATTGACTCTCCCTCAGTTAGTATTTCTTTCATTGTGCAAAAGAAAATTATCGAATCATTAATTATGTTATCCCATGAAAGCAAAATAAAAGTTGAACGAAAATAATTGCCACATTTGAAAGGAACATTTTTGTTTTGTGCCGTTTCGGTCAGATAAATGTTTGTGAAAGGAATTTTTTCAGAAAAAGGAATTCAGCATTTCAGCTTGTTGCTGAACACTTCTCTCTGGGCACTACACTAGGTAGCAGTTTCCGTAGTGTAGCGATTATCACGTTTGCCTCACGCGCGAAAGGTCCCCGGTTCAAGCCTGGGCGGAAACATTATTTTTGAAACAAAAACTGGGTTTCAATGTTCATTGCTCATGCAACAATGGTCTCCTTCTGTGCTGTAAACTTCTCTGATTCCATGAAGAACATTTAAAACCAGTCTCCTAAAATACAGAGTGTGTAAAATCAGAAAGAGAATAAAACTTCCTCAATGATTAAAGTTTCACAAATTATTAAAATGAAGTTGTTGAAGTTTCGACTGACCCTCAGTGATCATGTTAGCATTTCTTTCATTCTGCTCAACAATGCTGTCGGTTAATACCAGCAGATCTAAGCCGCATTTCAAACCCGGAAACAACTCATTCATTATTCACCCTTCCCAGTTCCAGTGCACAGAGGGTTATTTATACACCATCCCAGAAACTCAAGTCCAACTTCTGACATTCCTTATTTCTAATTACTAACTCATTTATTTTGATACCACTCTGAAGTGCTTTGGGTCATCTCTGTAATTTAGTTAAATTACTTCACTTTAACTAAAAACGGTGGTAGCAAAATTATTTCCCGAACTGGGAACCGAACCAGGGAAGCTGAAGGGATCGGAATGGTTTTGTGAAGCATTTAAAGATGCTCTCTAAAAATCTCACACTGCTAATTTAAAAACACGGTTACGATTTGTTTCAGTGTGAAAGAAGGGGATTGCAATGACAACAAAATCACCAGGCAGTGACTGCATTAAGACCAATTCAAACATTTCACAAAGTTGGTGTCACGAAGTAACAGCTAAGCTAAAGTGGGCACTGACCAATGGGTAAAAACATCTCATTATAACCGATGAGCTCACAAATATCAGGAGCAGTGCAGTCTGGTCAATGTCAAACCCCTCCTTCCTTATTCAACAGAGACATGAATGGCAGACAGATGCCACAAAGTTTAATTAAAGACCGAAGTACAAGTCACATTTAATTTCCAAATCCTTTCACCATAAAATTCCTTCACTTTATTTCAAATCTTACTGCGTTGATTCTGAAAATGAGCACCATGTGATTTTACCTTCAATACTGATTCTATTATCTGTGCACGGTAGGAATTACCGCTCCAGTTTTGAGCCCAATTTGACAAAAGTTGCCCCAGATTCCTGGTGTCGTCAGCAATGAATATTTTGAACCAGACTCCTAAAATAGTGTTTTTTTATGGGTTCACAGGATGTGGGTGTCACTGGCAAGGCCAGAATTTATTGCCCTACCTTAATTGCCCTTGAGTAGCTGGTGGTTGTTATGTATCTGTAAAGCATGCACTCCCATGTTCCGCCACCAGGGAGCTCATCCCTTGAAGTCCCAAGGGATCTCAGCATCCCTTTGGAGCAATGTATATAAGCCGGCCCCCAAGGCCTGTTCCTCACTCTGGAGTGTCTTATTAAAGACTGAGGTCACTGTTACTTTAACCTCCCTGTGTGCAGCCTCATCTGTGTTAGGAACACAATAACTGGAGACGAGAATACGAATCCAACGCAAAGATGCAGCAAACTGTGGGCATCCTGGAGAAGTTCTCGGAGGTAGCAAGCTCGGCGGAAGCTTATGTCGAACGGCTAGACCAGTACTTTGTAGCCAACGAGCTGATGGAGAAGGAAGCGCTGCAAAAAGGAGAGCGGTCCTCCTCACAATCTGTGGGGCACCGACCTACAGCCTCATGAAGAATTTTCTGGCTCCGGTGGAACCCACAGATAAGTCATATGAGGAGCTGTGTACAGTGGTTCGGGAGCATCTTAACCCGAGGGAGAGCGTGCTGATGGAGAGGTATCGGTTCTACACGTGCCAGCAATCTGACGTTCAGGAAGTAGCGAGCTACGTCGCCAAGCTAATGCAACTTGCAGGACAATGTGAGTTTGATGGCTGCCCGGTGCGAATGGTCAGAGACTTTTTTGTTCTGGGCATTGGCCAAGAGACCATCCTCCGAAAATTGTTGACTGTAGAGACACCAACCCTCAGTGAGGCCATTGCAATAGCACAGGCGTTTATGTCCACCAGTGCGAACACAAAACAAATCTCTCAGCACACAAGTGCTCGCAATGTTCATAAATTAACTGGAACTGTGTTTGCGAGCAGAAATGTACAGGGCAGAAACCACGAGTCTGCAACTGCCAGCAGGCCTCAGGTGATCCAGATGACTCAGAGTCCCCAACAAAGAATAAATGCAAGGCAATTCACAGCTTGTGGAGGCTTCCATTCAACCTTTTCATGACGCCTCAAAGGGTATGTTTGCAAGTGCTGTGGAACAATGGAGCACCTCCAATGAGCTTGCAAACGAGCTGCAAGCTCTGCAAAACCTGCTAAGCACCACGTGGCGGAGGAAGATCGGTCCATTGTGGATCAAAGCAATTTAGAGCCTTCGAGAGAGGAGGCAGATGCTGAAGTACACGGGGTGCACACATTTTCGACGAAATGCCCACCAATTATGCTGCACGTAAAATTGAATGGCTTAGCCATAGCCATGGAACTGGACACTGGCGCCAGCCAATCCATCATGAGTAAAAATATGTTTGAGAGACTGTGATGCAACAAGGCATTCAGTTCAGCCCTGAGCCCCATCCACACGAAACTGAGAACATACACCAAAGAGCTTATCACTGTCCTGGGCAGCGCCATGGTCAAGGTCACCTACGAGGGCATGGTGCATGTACTGCCACTCTGGATTGTCCCGGGCGATGACCCCACAGTGCTTGGAAGGAGCTGGCTGGGCAAAATCCGCTGGAACTGGGATGACATCCGAGCGCTATCACATGTCGATGAGGCCTCATGTATCCAGGTTCTTAAAACATTTCCTTCCCTTTTTGAGCCAGGATTTGGAAACTTTTCCGGGGCGAAGTTGCGGATCCACTTGGTCCCAGAGGCTCGACCCATTCACCACAAGGCGTGAGCAGTACCTCACATGATGAGGAAGAGAGTGGAAATGGAGCTGGACAGGCTGCAACTCGAGGGCATCATCTCCCCAGTGGAATTCAGCGAGTGGGCCAGCCCGATTGTTCCAGTACTCAAAAGTGATGGCACAGTCAGGATTTGCGGCGATTATAAAGTAACTATTAATCGTTTCTCGCTACAGGACCAATACCCGCTACCTAAGGCAGACGATCTAATTGCAACGCTGGCAGGAGGCAAGACGTTCACCAAGCTCGACCTGACTTCGGTTACATGACACAGGAAGGCCAGGCTCACCCAGCAGCCCTGCAGGGCTAACAGCACGCCAGTCCAGCGAGGACACAGACAGCACACCAGAACAGACATTTGTACCGAGGCGGTCCACCAGGGAAATAAAGGCTCCCGACCGCCTCACCTTGTAAATACTTTTCAACTTTGACTTTGCGGGGAGTGATGTTGTGTATCTGTAAAGCATGCACTCCCATGTTCCGCCACCAGGGAGCTCATCCCCTGAAGTCCCAAGGGATCCCAGCATCCCTTGGGAGCACTATATATAAGCCGGCCCCTGAGGCCTGTTCCTCACACTGGAATGTCTTATTAAAGACTGAGGTCACTGTTACTTTAATCTCTCTGTGTGCAGCCTAATCTGTGTGAGGAACACAATAGTGGTGAGGCATCATCTTGAACCGCTGCAGTCCGTGTGGTGAAGATGCTCCCACAGAGCTGTTAGGGAGGGAATTCGAGGCTTTTAACCCAGTGACGATGAAGGAACGACCGATATATTTCCAAGTCAGGATGGTGTGTGACTAAATCTAACAATGGCTGGTGTCACAGGCACCAAACATTTTTAAGCAATGTCCTAAAATGCAGTGTGTAAAATGGGAAGGGATAATAATTCATGACATGCAAAACCTGTTTAAAATGGGAATGTATAAAATTAATGTGAATATTTTTCTGCCTGACAGGGTTTTGGAAGCAGATTTAATAGTAACTTTCCAAAGGGAAATATAGTTGAAAAAGAAACATTTGCAGGGTGCTGAGGAATGGGACTAATTGGAAATTTCTTTCACAGAGTCAGCACAGGTAACAACATAAGAAATCGGAGCAGTTTTAGGCCATACGGCCCCTCAAGACTGCTCCACCATTCAATAAGATCATGACTGATCGTTGATCTCAACTCCACGTTCCCCGCTCGATCTCCCGATCCCTTGATTCCCCGAGACTCCAAAAATCTATCTTACGCAGCCTTGAATATATTCAGAGACTAAGCATCCGCAGGCCTGTGGGGCAGAGAATTCCACAGATTCATAACCCTCTGAGTGAAGAAATTCCTTCTCATCTCTGTCTTAAATGGTCGACCCCTTAACCTGAGACTGTGCCCCCTGGTTCTCGACACTCCAGCCCGGGGGAAACAACCCCTCAGCATCGACCCTGTCAATCCCCTTCAGAATATTGTGTGTTTCAATGAGATCACCTCTTATTCTTCTAAACTCCCGAGAGTATCGGCCCATTCTACACAATCTCTCAACTTAAGACAGTCCTCTCATCCCAGGAATCAATCTGGTGAACCTCTGTTGTACCACCTCCCAGGCAAATATTTATTTCCTTAAATAAGGAGACCAAAACTGTGCGCAGTACTCCAGGTGTGGTCTCATCAGGGCCCTGTACAATTGTAGCAAGACTTCCTTACTCTTGTACTGTGGGCTATATATTTGGTACTATGGGGTAAGTGCCCTGTTTTTTTGCTGTTTCGATGGTTGTTCAAAAGTTATTAAAATTTGACAGTTGCTCGGCAAACATATTTGTATTTCCTTCAGGGTACTCCTTGCTCTTCAAGGGCTAGATTTTCCCCAAGCAGTTTTGTCGGCGCACTGACCTCAAGCGCACCGACTTTGCGTGCTGGAAACGGCTCGGGGAACAACTCGCCCCATCCTGGCCGCTGTGTACAGTCCCTGGAGTCCTGGCGTGGTGTCGATGTTGAAGTGGGGGGCGGAGCCAAATGCCTGCGCCGAAAACACTGCCGGCACCTTCGCGCATGGGCAGTAGGGAGAGAAAACTTGGCACTCTGCCATTTTTAAACAGTGTCAAACCCGATGTAAAGCACAGCAGCTTCTCAGCTTCTCCGGTCGCTCGGCGGGCTCTCCCCCCGTCCCTCCCCGATAAAACGCACAGCTCCAGCAGCTGCAACTTCTCCGGTCCACAAGCTCACACTTCTCCGGTGTGTCTTCCCTCCCCTATCCCAGGGATATAGGGACCGAGTGTAATGGAGCCAAGTTTGCTGATCGTACAAAGATGGGTGGGAAAGCAAATTGTGATACAGCAAAGAGGGTATCCCGGTCACTGGGCCTTCCAGCAACACTGAACAAGCGCCCGGTCTGAAACGTTCCAGAGTAATAACTTGCAACTACAGCATCGAACAGTAAGGATGGCAGAGTTATCTCAGGCGCTGCTTTCATTATTTGATTAAATTATCAACTCTCCCTCAGTTCGCATTCTTTTCATTGTGCAAAAGAAGATCATGGGTTCATTAATGATGTTTTCCTCTGAAAGCAACATAAAAGTTTCAGGAAAAGTAATCGCCCAATGTTGGGGCTCGATCCCAATACGCTGCAAGTAAGAGTCTCATGCTCTACCGACTGGGCTAGCCAGGCTTCGTAACATTTACCCTGTCAATCCCTTTCAGAATATTGCCCGTTTCAATGAGATCACCTCTCATTCTTCTAACCTCCAGAGAGTATCGACATATTCTACACAATCTCTCACCATAAGACAGTCCTCTCATCCCAGGAATCAATCTGGTGAACCTCTGTTGTACCACCTCCCAGGCAAGTGTATCCTTCCTCAGATAAATCGACCAAAACTGTGCGCAGTACTCCAGGTGTGGTCTCACCAGGGCCCTGGGGTTGGGGGTGGTGTACTGACGTGGATTGGGGGCTGGTTGTCAGACAGGAAGCAGAGGGAAGCAAAGAGTGGGTGCGTTTCAGAGTGGCGGGCGGTGACTGGTGGGGTGCCGGGGGGTTCTGTGCTGGGGTCCCAGCTGTTTGCACTGTACATTGGTGATTTGGACGGGGGGATTGGGTGTGATATCTCCAAGTTTGCGGATGACGCTGGGTTGCGTGGCAGTGTGAGCTGCGAGGAGGATGCGGTGGGGCTGCAGAGCGACTTGGATAGGTTGGGTGGGGGACAAATGCGTGGCAGATGAAGTGTGGTGTGGATGGGTGTGAGGTTGTCCACTTTGGTGGTAGGAGCAGAGAGACAGTCTGTTGTCTGAGTGGTGACAGATTGCGGGGGGTGGAGATGCAGCGGGATCTGTGTGTCATGGTGCATCGGTCATTGGGGGTTGGCATGCAGGTGCAGCAGGCGATTCGGAGGGCAGATGGCGTGTTGGCCTTCATGGCGAGGGGATTTGGGTGCGGGGGCGGGGAGGTGTTGCAGCAGTTGTGAAGGGCGTTGGTGGGGCCGCGCCTGGAGTATTGTGTACGGTTTTGGTTCCTGACCTGAGGAGGGACATTCTTGCTGTTGGTGGAGTGCAGCGAGGGTTCGCCGGACTGATTCCCTGGATGGCGGGACTGACCTGTCGGGAGGGACTGGATTGACTGGGCTTGTTTTCGCTGGAGTTCGGAGGAGTTAGAGGGGACCTCATGGAAACGTTTAAGATTGATGGGTTTGGACAGGTTGGATGCAGGGGGAGTGTTCCCGGTGTTGGGGGGGTCCAGAGCCAGGGGTCGCGGTCGGAGGGTGGGGTGTGGGCCATTTGGGACAGGGATGGGGAGGAACTTCTTCACTCAGAGAGTGGTGGACCTGTGGAATTCTCTGCCGCGGGGGGTTGTTGAGGCCAGTTCGCTGGATATATTCGAGGGGGAGTTGGATGTAGTCCTTGCTGCTGGGGGGATCGGGGGGTATGGTGAGAGGGAGGGAATGGGGTACTGGGGTTGCATGTTCAGCCGTGGACTCGTTGAGTGGCGATGCGGGCTGGAAGGGCCAGGTGGCCTGCTCCTGCACATATTTTCTATGTGTCTATGTTTACAGGAGCTAAGGTCACAATTACTCATTGTTCACAGTACTCAGTTTCATACTTTATTATCAGTGTATCAATTGGCGACGAGACAATGAACAACCACGTGAAAATGCAAAGACCAGTTGGTATCCTGGAGAAGTTCTCAGAAGTGGACGATTGCGAAGCCTTTGTGGAGATACTCGACCAATACTTCGTGGCCAACGAGCTGGAAGGGGACGAGAACACTGCCAAATTAAGGGCGATCCTCCTTACCGTCTGTGGGGCAGCAACCTATGGCCTCATGAAGAATCTTCTAGCTCTGGTGAAACCAACAACTAAATCCTTTGAGGAATTGTGTACGCTGGTCCGCGAGCATCTCAATCCTAAAGAAAGCGTTCTGATGGCGAGGTATCGGTTCGACACGTGCTAACGGTCGGAGGGCCAGGAAGTGGCGAGCTATGTCGTCGAATTAAGGTGCCTCGCAGGACATTGCAAATTTGACGGATTCCAAAACGAATGCTGAGAGACTTTTTGTTCTTGGCATTGGCAATGAGGTAATCCTTCGCAAACTATTGACTGTTGAAACTCAGAATCTGAGCAAAGCCACAACGATAGGTCAGATAATTTCCACCATTTCCTTTAAACCCAATAACGTAATTTTTTTCTGGTGGACTGGATGGAGGAACATGATCCATGTAAAAAATTGTTATTACATGAAATGAATGTTCCTAAAAGTATGAGAGTGCGAACTCACTGGATAACAGCACAGCTGGCAATGTTTGCAGAATATATTTGTGCAGCCACAACGCACAATGACAACCTGGAACTGTGCGGCACCGAATCCTCAGGGAAAAACAGTTAAAGGAATCTTCCCTGGGTGGGCTCGAACCATCAACTTTTCAATTAACAACCAAGCGCACTAACAGTTCGCACCACAGAGACTAACTTAAATACACCTTGCAAGACATCCCAAACCAGGATGTCAGTCAGTTAAAGCTTCAGATTGCTCTGACCGGGATGGAACTTGTCCACTCTCAGTTGTACTTTTCCCAAATAAATGGAGGGACATTCATTGTGGATGTGTGGAAGCAGTCTGGTCCCGCACACTGCAGACACTTCCATGTCACCGCCAACCAGCTCTCCCACAACCGGTGTGATATACCTTCCAGCCTTCCGGTGCCTTGTCTGTGACGAAGTATTCCGATTGTCCCGAAGCCGGTCTTATGTTTTAATTCATTTTCATCTCCTGACTGCAGATATTCCTGTGATTAAACCCAAACAAAATGCTGACAGGGACAGTTGGATTCATCATATCTTTGCTTGGTGAAATTTCAAAGATTGAAAGTGATGCACATCAACTCCAAACCTCGTCACCTACTCGCTAACCACGACACGCTGCTCCCGTGAGATGGAAGCCCAGTTGCTGTTTCAAGCTTGAATGCAGGTACAAGCAGAACTCATTCAAAGAAAGTCCAAGTCCCTAAGGCACCTGATTATTTGCACCGAACTCCTTCGCAAAGAGTTGAGGTTCGTGTGGGGTGATTTGGGCACATCTTTCCCCACACTACAACACTTCAAACATAACTCAACGGCTGTAAAGTGCTTTGGACCGTCATGAGTTCCTGAAAGGCACTGCAGAAATGTAAGTCCTTCTTCGCAAAAGTTCGATGCAATTTCAAAATTCGCGGCAGAATAGTGGGCTCGGCCGGGATCTCTCGCAAATTTCAATTAACAAGCCAGAAACGAGAATCATACCCCTTGACCAACGAGCTAACTTTTTGACAAACCTGGAGATCAGGTGTAACTTTTATAAAAGCATTTTTTGTGTGTAGATAATCTTGGCAGAAGGAGCACATGGGATCGAATCAGTGACTTTGCTTTTTCGACCTGTCTTCTGAAGCGCCGCACGGTCCCACTCCGACAGTCAATGAGCTGTTGGGACGTTCGTGTATCCAGGCTGTGGGTGGCCACCCCGAGCGCAGCAGAGGGGTTTCTGCATTAGTTCTGGGTGGGGACAGTATTTCCCCTTCTCTCTCCCTCTTGTCTGTATCCCTCTGCTTTGTTTTCTGTATTTATTCCCCGGCCTCACTTTATGTGTTTAAAAGGGAACAAAAGATGAAGTGGGCGACACTCTGGAACAATTTCTCTCACTCAAATATATCCATTTAGTGAAGTGAAATAAAGAGCAATTAAAGAATAAGGGAGAAGCCACTGTCGCCCTTTTGTCAGGAGAATAAACTCGCCCATGGCTGTTCATCCACAGCAAGTTTAAACATAATCTTCCTGCACGGGATCCTTTCACGTGGAAAGCAAACGTGATAACGGCTCCACTGTGGAAACTGCTCTGACCAGAAGTACAGCAGAGTGCAGTTGACCAGTGAATGCCTTCTGTGCTGATCGGGAATGTGTTGGCTCACCTCAAACAACTTCTGTCCCTCACTGACAGCTGTCAATCCTCCGCTGCCCTTTACACAAACATGTCACTGATCTCCACCCACCACCCCACATCCCCATCGTGTTATCTTCCATGTTAGCACAGTGGGGCCGCAGAGACACCTACACTCTCCCCGCGGTTAGTGAACTCAGTCAGTCTGTAAAATTAAAGGGAACAAGTGTCCCGCAAAGGGCACGGGAAGGAAGAGAGTCTGTAACCTGGGTTTAATTGTTTGTCAAAGGCTACCCGTCCTGTTGTGTATTTCCAGCAGTTTCCTACTTTCACAGGTGTAGATACCGGGGCTGGACCATGCTCCTAAAATACAATGAGGTCGGGATAAAAGTTCTTCACGTACTCAGGGCAAAATAAATGATTGAAGATCTACAATGGATTCAGTAAAGATGTTTAAATCAATGAATTGTTTTCTCCTCATGAGATTCATGTAACTCTTCCTGATAAGGTTTTAATTTTGATGTAAGTACAATTTCCCTGGCCGGAAATCGACCCAGGGCCGCGGTGGTGAGAGCGCCGAATCCTAATCACTGGACCACCAGGAAACGCTGCATTGCTGCATCGCTGCATCGTAATGCTTTGTGTCATTATTGTCCTTTTGAATCCACTTGTTTCACACCGAAACACATTGTAAACATGATCTGAATTTAATGCCACATGATTCTTTGAAATCACCTTTAAATGATTGGATAAAACCACGCCTTATACCACCGAAAAACAGCTTCGATTCCAGGTTAGGGCGGTAACTTTTGTAACACCGTTTTTAAATTCAAAACATCTAAAATTGACGACATGCAACTGATGAGAAAAAATAAGAATTCATTTAATCACCGTTAACTAACCGATAACCTTTTTCAGAATAAAATAAATAATTATATAGTGACTGAGGGACAGTGGTATCCTCAATCATTCATTTTCTCTTTACATGTGATGAACTTTTATCCCTATCTCATTTACACGCTGTATGTTATGAGACAGTTTTAAAATTGTACGTGTTTATGACTCAGTTGTAAAACCATTGAATGTGTGTGTGCCTATTCTTGATAGGAGGAGCACTTGAGATCGGAGTTCCAGTTCTATGAGCCCAAGTTTCCACATGATTCGCGCCTGATTTTTAGGAGCAACTGGTGGAGAACGGACTCTCTTAGAAATCGCAATTCTCCACATTTATTTTCTGCAGTTCTAGTCAGGTAGAACAGTTCCACTATGGAACAGAATTTTTTCTTCAAAAGGGGGCGTGTCCGGCCACTGACGCCTGATTTCAAAGTTTCCACAGTGAAAAAGTACTCCAAACTAACTTCGAATGGAGCAAGTGAAGATTTTTGTAGAACTGAAAAAACCTGTTCTACACATTAAAAAATCAGGCGCAGGTTAACAATTAGGCGTCCAGAACGAGGTGGGGGGAAGGAAAGTCATTAAATTCTATAATAAATCCTTATTTATACTTACACAAACATTATACAAAGAAATCCAAACTGAATAAACATTTATAAGCAAAAAAAAGATTAAATAAACCATCTTGCTACCTGTGTGAAAGTGCTTCAGGCAGGCCTTTCGGGACCGAAGCCTGAACGGGCCGGCCCGAGACTTCGGGCAGGGCCCGTCCCCAGCACCAGATTTACAGGTAGGTGGCGTTGGGTCGGGTCGGGGAGGTTCAGTTCGGTTTGGGTCAGGGGGCGGGAGGGAGAGAGAGGGGGGGAGGGAGGGAGGGAGAGTGGGGGGGGAGGTATGGAGATAGAGGGAGGAGGGAGAGAGAGGGGGGGAGGGAGAGAGAGAGAGAGAGAGAGAGGGAGGGAGGGGGAGGTCAGGTCGGGGAGCGGGAGGTCAGGTTGGGGAGGGGGAGGTCAGGTCGGATCCAGTCCGGGGTCGGGGGCGGGGGAGCGGGAATTGGGTCGGGTCGGGTCGGGTCCAATGGGGGGGGGGGCGGAGCGGGAGCGCGGGTTGGGTCAGGTCCAGTCGGAGGCGGGGCGGGGAGCGGGAGCAGGAGCGCAGGTCACGTATGGTCCAGTCGGGGGGGGCGGCGGAGTGGGAGCGGGAATCGGGTCGGGTCCAGAGGCGGGGGTGGAGCGGGAGTCGGGTCGGGGGGCGGGAGCAGGAGTCGGGTCGGGTCCAGTCGTGGGGCGGGGGGGGGGGGAACCGGGTGTCAGGTCGGTTGTATTCCGGTGTGGGGTGGGGGGGAGCAGGTGTTGGGTCTGGTCCGGAGGCGGGGAGTTTCAGATTGCTCCGACCGGGATGGAACTT
Organism: Pristiophorus japonicus; assembly: GCF_044704955.1. Classification (NCBI taxonomy): domain Eukaryota; kingdom Metazoa; phylum Chordata; class Chondrichthyes; family Pristiophoridae; genus Pristiophorus; species Pristiophorus japonicus. Next base: position 15,333,203 of record NC_092004.1, on the reverse strand, counting down.
ATCCACTCTCAGTTGTACTTTTCCCAAATAAAGGGTGGGAGATTCATTGTGGATGTGTGGAAGCAGTCTGGTCCCGCACACTGCAGACACTTCCATGTCACCACCAACCAGCTCTCCCACAACCGGTGTGATCTACCTTCCAGCCTTCCAGTGCCTTGTCTGTGACAAAGTATTCTGATTGTCCCGGTGTGAGGTTTTAATTCCTTTTCAGCCCCTGACTGCGGATATTCCTGTGATTAAACGTGAACTAAATGCTTACAGGGACAGTTGGATTCACCGTTTCTTTGCTTGGTGAAATTTCAAAGATTGAAAGCGATGCACATCAACCCCAAACCTCCCGTGAGATGGAAGCCCAGTTGCTGTTTCAAGCTTGAATGCAGGTACAAGCAGAACTCATTCAAAGAAAGTCCAAGTCCCTGAGGCACCTGATTATTTGCACCGAACTCCTTCGCAAAGAGTTGAGGTTCGTGTGGGGTGATTTGGGCACATCTTTCCCCACACTACAACACTTCAAACATAACTCAACGGCTGTAAAGCGCTTTGGGGCGACATGAGTTCCTGAGAGGTGTTGCAGAAAAGCAAGTCCTTCTTTGCAAAAGTTCTATGCAATTTCAAATTTCACGGCAAAATAATGGGCTTGTCTGGAATCTCCCAACTTTTAATGAACGACCCCAAAGGATGAATCATACCCCTGGACCAACGAGCTGACTGCTTGAAAACATGGACATAAGGTGTAACCAATATAAAAGCATTTTTTGTATGTAGCTATTCTTGATTAGAGAAGCACATGAGACCGAATCAGTAACTTTGCTTTTTCGACCTGTCTTCTGAAGCGCCGACAGTCAATTAGCTGTTGGGACGTTAGTGTATCCAGGCTGTGGGTGGCCACCCCGGGCGCAGCAGAGGGGTTTCTGCATTAGTTCTGGTTGGGGTCAGTATTTCCCCTTCTCTCTTCCTCTTGTCTGTATCCCTGGGCTTTTATTTCTCTATTTATTCCCCCTATCTCAATTTCTAGTGTTTAAAAGGGAACAAAAGATGAAATGGGTGTCACTGTGGAACAATTTCTCTCACTCAAAGTTAGATGCACGACCGTTCGCCATGAGGTCGAGGTAGCTAGTCGTTGATATTCAGGTTCATATATAAATATATATAAATATATCTACATGTATCATAACTGTTCCCTGGTGGTCGAGGGGTTAAGTTCGGCGCACTAACCTGGTAACGATACTCGATCAATTTGTCAAATAAAAATAATTGAGGTCTGTGAGACGATTAATAATTGCTGTCATCACCATGAATACCAATACTTTCTGTGATAGACCGAGCTTACAGACTATCTGGCTTCTCCTGCCCTTTGCCGGGCACGTGTTCCGGGATTAATTTAGTAAACTGGGCGAGTTCGCTGATGACGGGGAGACGGTAGGAGCCTCTGTGGCCCCACTGTGAGGATGTGGAAGTGAACACGGTGGCTGGGTGATCCGTGACATTTCTGTAAAGGGCAGTGGAGGAGAAGTATTGAGAACTTTCAGTGTGGGACAGAAGTTGTTTAAGGTGAGCCAACACATTCCTGATCCTCCTCTCTTCTTAGGTTATCCCCGGAGTCGAGGATGACTTGCTTCCACATTAAAAATCAGTGGTGATCAGCACAGAGGGAGCTCACTGGTCAGCTCCCCTCTGTTGTGCCAGCTGTGCCAGAGGTTTCGGTGGTGTTGTGATTATCACATTTGCTTTACACGTGAAAGGATCCCGGGCTGGAGCATGATGTTTAAACTTGTTATAGGGGAACAATCGGAGACGAGTTTAGTCTCCTGGCAAATGCTGCCTGACCTGCTGAGATTTCCTGCATTTGCTGTTTTTATTTGCTTTTTATTCTCCTGGAAAAAAGGCTCCTTTATTCCTGATTTGCTCTTTATTTCACTCCAATAAATGGATAACTTTGAGTTAGAGAAAACGGATCCACCGGGGACCTTTCGCGTGTGAGGCCAACGTGATATCCGCTACACTGCAGCCCATCAAAGGTCGAGAAACCACTGAATATAAAGGATGAGCTCACAAATATCAGGGGCAGTGCAGTGTGGTCAACGTCAAACCCTCCTTTCTTATTCAGCAGTGGCATGAACGGGAGTCAGATGCCACAAAGTTCAATTAAAGACACAAATAAAAGTAACACTTCCAAATCTTTTCACTGTAAAATTCTTTCACTTTATTTGAAATCCTGCGATGTTGAATCTGAAAATGAGCACCGTGGGATTTTATCTTCACTACTGGTTCTATTTTCTGTGCATGGTAGGAATAACCAGTGCTGTTAAATTTGACAAAAGTTGCCCCAGATTCCTGGTGTCGTCAGTGATAAATATTTTGAAACAGACTCCGAAAATACAGTGTGTAAAATGGGATATGGTTTAACAGTTTACATGCAAAGCACAGAAGAAATGATTGAAGTATCCGACTGTCCCTCAGTTAGCATTTCTTTCATTGTGCAAAAGAAGGTGACGGTTTAATTAATGATGCTTTTCCGTGACAGCAACACAAATGTTTAAGAAAAAAACATACGGTGACTGGCAGGTGAGCGCTGCTTCTGACACCCGGTGGGAATGGGCGGGTATTTTAAAGCCCTTGTGTTGTGGAACCTTCATATAGATGAACAATGCAAGCGCATGGCGAAGATCTCGTGGAGCAATGGTCGCGTGTCTGATGCCGAATCAGTTGGCTGTGTGTTCAAATAAGGGCAAGGTTGCATTTGTTTCGGATAATTCCTGAATTAATAATTTCTTCTGCTGTTTGGCAATAACCAGACCCTTGCTCCAAGGTCTGTCTCACTGTTTCCCCGGTGTCAGGCAGAGATACGCCTGCTGCCCTCATTTATTTCATGTGACAGGACACAAAAGTTCAAAATCAACCTGCAGATGGCCACATACAGCATGCAATAGTCAGGATGGCCGAGCGGTCTCAGGTGCTGTGTTCCGTTTGCAGTTTTTTTTGGAAGCGTGGGATCAAATCCCACTTTTTCATTCTCGTCATTGAGCAAAACTCATTGTTTGACACCACGACCAACTCCTTAAAAGTGGGATTCAGCAGTTGACCTGCTCGCTCAACATTTCCGTCTGACCGGGTGCTGAAAGTGGAGATGTTTCCACAGTGTAGCGGTTAACACGTTCGCCTCACACGCGAAAGCTCACCGGGCGGGAATATTTTCTGGAACTTTCTCCTCGTGCTCAGAGGCGAGTTTGTTCTCCGGTGAAAGGTCATAAGATCAAAAACCATGTTCGGATTAGGAGCAGGTAAAAATACATCCCCTCACCCCACATCCCCCGTCCCGGATTTTTCCTTTTACCAATTATCTTTTGTCTGTGTCCTCTGGTTCCCGACACTCCTGCCCGTAGAAACAGTTTCCCCATAATTCTGAAAAGCTCTATTAAATCTCCCCTTGACTGTGATTACTGGGGTTCAATGTGGGGAAGGTTCACTTCATCCACTTTGCACCGAGGAATGATCGGCCGGGGCATGATCGAAAAACATTATGTTCGAGAATATGTTTTCTGTGATGTAGCCGGTCCTATTAATTTTCAAAAAAGTTGCACCGGATTCCTGGAGTCATAAGCACTTAAACTTTTAAACCATTCTCCTAAAATACAGTGTGTAAATGAGATAGGGATAAAAGTTCATCACATGTAAAGAGAAAACAAATGATTGAAGCTATCGCTATCCCTCAGTAACCACATTATCATTTCTTTCATTCTGCAAAAGAAAGTTATCGGTTAATTGAATTCATTTTTTTCACATTAGCTGCATGTCGTCAATTATATATGGTTATTAGTCTGAAAACTGTGTTGTAAATATTATCTCCCTGACTAAGAATTGAACCTGTGTTGCGGTGGTACAAGGGGTGGATTCAGTGAATCATTTGAATGTGATCTCAAAGTGGCGTGAATTTAAGATCACGGTTACTGTAGTGTATGTAGGAACCTTTAGTAATGACTCCACGAGGCAAGGTATGATACTTAAACTGTGTAGACCTGTAGTCCTTTCTTTGAAGCTCCTCGATTGAGGACACCAAGCTCTGAGTTCCTTTATATACTGGGTTGCATGTAACCTTTCGGTCTCAAGCAGCAGCATCCTCTGGTGTACAGGTAAGGTGTGTACAGTGTAAGAGTACATTCAGTGTTGCATAACAGTGTTACAGACATGACACAGTAAACAGGCATGCATACACAACAGTTACAATCTGTTTCGGTGTGAATCAAGTGAATTCAAAATGACAATAATGTCATGAACTATAACGATGCAGCGATAAAACGGCATGTAGCTTCCTGGTTGTTGAGTGGTATTGATTCAGTGCGCTCAACGTTATGTCCTGAGTTCGATTCCCATTTTAGGAAGTTGCACTTTTAATTCAAAACCTTATAAAAAAATGATTTCATTTATTTTACAGATCTATATGCGAATCATGTATAAAAAATAAGAATCATTGACTTGAACATCATTAATTAATACATAAATTATTTTGTAAATATTCAACCATTTATTTTGCCATGAGCATGTGAGGAACTTTTATCCTGATCTCATTGGGTTTAATTTTGGTACAAATGACGAACCGGGGGCTGGGTTAAGGAAAGGTTTACATAGTGTAGCGGTTATCATGTTCACCTCCCGCACGAAATGTCCCTGGTTTGAGCCTGGGCGCGTGCTTTAGGTTAGAATATATTTTCTGTGAAATACATTGAACAAAAGTAGCCCCAGGTTCCGTGTCTTATGAGCAATGAACATTTTCAACCAATCTCCTAAAATACAGGGTGAGTAAAGTCAGATTTATGGATTGAGTCAGCACAACTAGAGCTTTCTGATCCAGAAGATTCGGGAGAAGCATTAATTTGGGAGTTCAACGACTTTGAAAGGAACATTTTTGACTTTTGCAGCTTCAGTCAGAGAAATGTTTGTGAAATGATTTTTTCACAGAAAGGGATTCAGAATTACACCTTCTGGCTTAACACTTCCTTCTGGGCAGGGAGTTAAGCTGTGGCTTCTGTAGTGTAGTGGTTATCACGTTCTTCTTACACACGAAAAGTTCCTGGTTTGAGCCCTGGCAAAAGCATCATTTTAGAATATATTTTCTGTGTAATAAATTGAACAAAAGTAGCCCCAGGTTCCTTGTCTTATGAGCAATGAACATTTTAAACCAATTTCATAAAAGACAGGGTGTGTTCAGTCAGATAGGATGTAAAATATCATCTATGATTAAAGCTCCTGACATTATTACAGTTCAGTTATCGACTGTCCCTCGGTGACCAATCCGCAAAACCATGCTATCAGTCAATGAATGGTGAGTAAAACAATTATTCACACCGCCTCCCACAGAGTTCAAATGATTGCATGTAATTATTTGAAAATAGTTTGAATTAAAAAGTTACTTTCCGAACTCGGGCTCCCTCTGTGAATGCCTAACCACTAAACGAGCAGGATACACGTTAAATAATTTAATTCCAGACTTAATATTTTCTTTGCTGTTTCAGAACAACGAGACCTATGCTCCAAAATCTGTCTCACCGTTTCCCCGGTGTCAGTCAGAGAAGCACATGGGACTGAATCAGCGACTTTGCTTTTTCGACTTGTCTTCTGAAGCGAAGCACGGTCCCACTCCGACAGTCAATGAACTGTTGGGACGTTCGTGTATCCAGGCTGTGGGTGGCCACTCCGAGCACAGCAGAGGGGTTTCTGCATTAGTTCTGGGTGGGGACAGTATTTCCCCTTCTCTCTTCCTCTTGTCTGTATCCCTCTGCTTTGTTTTCTGTATTTATTCCCCCGGCCTCATTTTATGTGTTTAAAAGGGAACAAAAGATGAAGTGGGCGACACTCTGGAACAATTTCTCTCACTCAATAATATCTATTTAGTGAAGTGAAATAAAGAGCAATTAAAGAATAAGGGAGAAGCCACTGTCGCCCTTTTGACAGGAGAATAAACTCGCCCATGGCTGTTCATCCACAGCAAGTTTAAACATAATCTTCATGCACGGGATCCTTTCACGTGGAAAGCAAACGTGATAACGGCTCCACTGCGGAAACCGCTCTGACCAGAAGTACAGCAGAGGGCAGCTGACCAGTGAATGCCTTCTGTGCTGATCGGGAATGTGTTGGCTCACCGTAAACAACTTCTGTCCCTCACTGACAGCTGTCAATCCTTCTCCTCCGCTGCCCTTTACACAAACATGTCACTGATCCCTACCCACCACCCCACATCCCCATCGTGTTATCTTCCATGTTAGCACAGTGGGGCCGCGGAGGTACCTACTCTCTCCCCGCGGTTAGTGAACTCAGTCAGTCTGTACAATTAAAGGGGAACAAGTGTCCCGCAAAGGGCAGGGGAAGTCGGAGAGTCTGTAACCTGGGTTTAATTGTTTGTCAAAGGCTACCCGTCCTGTTGTGTATTTCCAGCAGTTTCCTACTTTCACAGGTGGAGATACCGGGGCTGGACCATGCTCCTAAAATACAATGAGGTCCGGATAAAAGTTCCTCGCGCACTCAGGGCAAATTAAATGATTGAAGTTCTACAATGGATTAATTAATGATGTTTAAATCAATGAATCTTTTTTTCCACATGAAATGCATGTAACTCTTTTTTATAAGGTTGTAATTTTGATGGAAGTGCAATTTCCCTGAGCGGAAATCGACCCAGGGCCGCGGTGGTGAGAGCGCCGAATCCTAATCACTGGACCACCAGGGAACGCTGCATTGCTGCATTGCTGCATCGTAATGCTTGATGTCATTATTGTCCTTTTCAATCCACTTGTTTCACACCGAAACACATTGTAACCATGGTCTGAATTTAACGCCACGTGATTCTTTGAAATCACCATTAAATGATTGGGTAAAACCACTCCTTATACCACCGAAAAACAGTTTAGATTCCAGGTCAGGCCGGTAACTTTTGTAACACTGTTTTTAAATTCAAACCTTATAAAATTAACGACATGCAGCAAATGTGAAAAAATAAGAATTCATTTAATCACCATTAAATAACCGATAGCATTTTTCAGAATGAAAGAAATAATAATATAATTACTGAGGGACAGTGGTATCTTTAATCATTCATTTTCACTTTATATGTGATGAACTTTTATCCCTATCTCATTTACACGCTGTATTTTATGAGAATAGTTTAAAATTATAAGTGTTTATGACTCAGTTGTAAAACCATTGAATGTGTGTGTGCCTCGTCTTGATAGGAGGAGCACTTGAGACCGAAGTTCCAGTTCGATATATGTATCAATAAAATCAATTTCAACCAGTTTCTTGAAACCCAATAACTTCATTTATTTCTCGTGGACTGGATGGAGGAACATGATCAATGTAAATTTTTTTTATAGTTTTACATCAACTTAAAGCTCAGAAATGTATTGGAGTGGGAACTCACTGGATAACAGCACAGCTGTCAATGTTTGCGGAATATATTCATGCAGCCAAGACGTACAATGACAACCTGGAACCTTGGGGAAAAACAGTTGACGGCTTCGTCCCTGGATGGGCTTAAACCACCAACCTTTCGGTTAACGCCGAACGCGCTAACCCACTGTGCCACAGAGGCTGACACATAAAGCTGTTGCAAGACATCCAAAACCAGGGTTAAAGTCAGTTGAAGCTTCAGATTGCTCCGACCGGGATGGAACTTGTCCACTCTCAGTTGTACTTTTCCCAAATAAATGTTGGGACATTCATTGTGGATGTGTGGAAGCAGTCTGGTCCCGCACACTGCAGACACTTCCATGTCACCACCAACCAGCTCTCCCACAACCGATGTGATCTACCTTCCAGCCTTCCGGTGCCTTGCCTGTGACGAAGTATTCTGATTGTCCCGAAGCCGGTATTAGGTTTTAATTCCTTGTCAGCTCCTGACTGCAGATATTTCTGTGATTAAATGTGAACAAAATGGTAACAGGGGCAGTTGGATTCACTGTTTCTTTGCTTGGTGAAATTTCAAAGATTGAAAGCGACGCACATCAACCCAAAATCTCGTCACCTACTCGCTAACCGCGACACGCTGCTCCCGTGAGATGGAAGCCCAGTTGCTGTTTCAAGCTTGAATGGAGGAACAAGCAGAACTCGTTCAAAGAAAGTCCAAGTCCCTGAGGCACCTGATTATTTGCACCGAACTCCTTCGCAAAGAGTTGAGGTTCGTGTGGGGTGATTTGGGCACATCTTTCCACACACTACAACACAATGGGCCCAAGTTTCGGTCCGCACTTAAAATAGCGCAGCCCGGACCTGGACGACCGTGTTTCGTGCCACAAAGTGCAGCGAAAAGTAACTTAGCTGTTCTCCGGCTCCCTGCAGGTCCTCTGGAGCTGTGTGCGACGCAGCACGAGCTGTAGGGGGCGGAGCCAAGTCCCTGCGCTGAAAACAGTGCCGGGACCTCTGCACATGCGCGCTACAGTGGGCGCACATGTGCAGTAGCTCCAGGCGCCCAAAACTGTGGGAGGGGCCCGAAGCACGCAGTCCCTAGCCCTGGTCCAATGGCCTCACTGGGGCTGCGTGCATAAGTCTCCTCCCACCCGACCGGACCCGACCAGACCTCTGCTTCCCCCCAGTGGCCCCCCCCACGGCGACCTGACCACCGCGCCACCCCCCCTCCACCCCTACGACTCTCTCTCTCCCCCCCCACCCCCCACGACTGCCACCCGGACCTCCGTGACCCTTCCCCCCATCCCGGACCTCCGCGACCCCGCCCCCCGAGACCCGATGCCACCTATCTGTAAATCCAGCCCGAGGTCTTGGGCCCGGCCGCTCAGCCTCCTTCCCTCCCTCCCTCCCTCCATCCTCTCTCGCTTCTCGCCCTCTCCACCCCAATCCTCTCCCCCCTCTCCCCCCCACTCCCGCCTACCCCCCTCCTTTCCCCCCCTCCTCCTCCCCCTCCACCCCTCCTCTCCCCCCTAACTCCCCTCAACCTCACCACTCCTCCTCCCCCTCCTCCTCCCCACTCCTCTCCCCCCTACTCCCCCTCCTCTCCTCCCTACCCCTCCTCTCCAACCTACCCCTCCCCTCCCCTACCCCTCCACTCCACAATACCCCTCCCCCTCCTCTCCCCCCTACACCCCCTCCTACTCCCCCTTCTCCTCCCCCCCAACCCCCCTCCTCCTCCTCCCCGCACCAAACGTCTTCCTCCCCCCACCCCTCCTCCTCCTCCTTCCCCCCCACCCCTCCTCCTCCTCCCAACCAACCCCCCTCCTCCTCCCCACCCCCCTTCTCCCCCCTCCTCCTCCCCTCTCCACCTCCCCCCCACCCCCCACCTCCCCCCACTCCCCCTCCTCTTCCTCCTAGTCCCCCTCCTCCTCCCCCCAACCCCCCTCCTCCTCCCCCCAACCCCCTCCACCTCCACCCCCTCCACCCCTCCCCCACTCCCTCCCACCGCCCTTCTCCCTCTCCCAACCCCCTTATCCCCCCCAACCCCCTTCGCCCTCTCCCCCCCACCCCACTTCTCCCTCTCCCCCCTTCACCCCCTCACTCCTTCTCCCCCTCCCCTCGCTGTCAGAAACACAGACACTGACAGACAGAGAATGAGAGACACACACACACAGTCAGAGAGATAGAAACACTGACAGAGATACACTCGGGGGGCCGTCCCAGCACGCTATTGGAGGACTCCCGGTGCTGCAGTTGGTAAGTAGAAAATAGTTTATTTATTGATTTTTTAAAAATTTATTTTTTATAAATTTTTTTGATTGATTTATTGGCTGATTTATTGATGTAGTTATCATTTATTATTGATGATGGCTCTTTATTTGTAAAACATAACTGTTTAATGTTTGTAAACTTCCATTTAAACCCCAGCCCCCACCCTCGTTGCCCCCCCCGCCCCCATTCCCTGCGGCTAATTTGGAACCTACGACTGATTTTCGAAAGTGTAGAAAAGGTTTTTTTCGAACGGACAAAAATCTTCACTTACACCATTGGAAGTTAGTTTGGTGTAAGTTTTCATGCCTAAACTTTGAAAACGGGCGTAAGTGGCCGGACACGCCCCTTTGGAAAAAAAATTCTGTTCCAAAGTGAAACTGTTGTAACTGACGAGAACTGGAGCAAACGAAATGCCAAGAATTCAAATTACGAAGATACTCCATTCTAAACCAGTTGCTCCAAAAAATCAGGAGCAACTCAGGCCGAAACTTGGCCCCTTCAAACATAACTCAACGGCTGTAAAGCGCTTTGGGGCGTCATGAGTTTCTGAAAGGCTCTGCAGAAATGTAAGTCCTTCTTTGCAAAATTTCTACGCAATTTCAAAAGTCGTGGCAAAATAATGTATTCGCCCAGGATTTGAACCCAGAACTTCTCGCAAATTTTATTTAATCACGACTAAACAACAATCACGCTGTTCGATCAATGAACCAAATGCTTGACAATCATGGAGATAAGGTGTAGCCATGATAAAAGCACGTTTTTATCTGTAGCTATTCTTGATTAGAGAAGCACATGAGACCGAATAAGTGACTTTGCTTTTTCAACCTGTCTTCTGAAGCGCCGCACGGTCCCACTCCGACAGTCAATGAGCTGTTGGGACGTTAGTGTATCCAGGCTGTGGGTGGCCACCCCGAGCACAGCAGAGGGGTTTCTGCATTAGTTCTGTGTGGGGACAGTATTTCCCCTTCTCTCTTCCTCTTGTCTGTATCCCTGTGCTTTTATTTCTCTATTTATTCCCCTGTCTCAGTTTCTAGTGTTTAAAAAGGAACAAAAGATGAAATGGGTGTCACTGTGGAACAATTTCTCTCGCTCAAAGTTAGATGCACTACCGTTGCGCCATGAGTTCTCGGCAGCTAGCCGTTGATATTCAGGTCCATAAATAAATATATATTTTTATATTTATACAAATTATCGAAGCTGCTCTCTGGTCGAGTGGTTAAGATCCCGAGCATTAAACCTCTTTCCATTCTCAATCAGTTCATCGCAGAAACATAATTGAGGTGTGTGAGAGGATTAATGATTGCTGTAATCGCCGTTAATAACCCCACTACTATCTGTTACAGAACGAGCTTACACACTCTCCCGCTTCTCCTGCCCTTTGCTGGACAGGTATTCGGGGTTTAATTTTACAAACTGGGTGAGTTCGCTGATCGCAGGGAGACGGTAGGAGCCTCTGTGACCCCACTGTGAGGATGTGGAAGTGAACACAGTGGCTGGGTGATCCGTGACATTTCTGTCAAGGCAGCGGAGGAGAAGGATTGAGAGCTTTCAGTGTGGGACAGCAGTTGTTTAAGGTGAGCCAGCACATTCCCGATCAGCACAGAGGGAGCTCACTGGTCAGCTCCCATCTGTTGGGAATGCTGTGCCAGAGGTTTCCGTAGTGTAGTAGTTATCACGTTTGCTTTATACGTGTAAAGTCCCTTGTTCGATCCCAAGTGGGAGCATTATGTTTAAACTTGCTGTGGATGAACAATTAGAGCCGAGTTCAGTCTCCTGGCAAATGCTGCCTGACCTGCTGAGATTTCCAGCATTTGCTGTATTTATTGATTAAAGTATCGACTCTCCCTCAGTTAGCATTTCTTTCATTGTGCAAAAGAAGGTGATGGGTTAATTAATGATGCTTTCCCGTGAAAGCAGCACAAAAGATTAACAAATAAACATACGGTGACTGGCAATTGAGCGCTGCTTCTGACACCCGGTGGGAACGGGCGGGGATTTTAAAGCCCCTTTTATTGCAGAACCTTCAAATAGACGAACATCTCAGACTCACTGTTTAGGCCTCGTGGTGCAGCGGTGGTGTGTCTGCCTCTTGATCAGAAAGTTGCGTGTTTAAGTCATGTTGAGGTCCCTGTTCTTTTGCGGAATTCCAGAATTAATATTTTCTTTGCTGTTTCGCAATAACCAGACCCTTCCTCCAAGGTCTGTCTCACTGTTTACCCGGTGTCAGGCAGAGATACGCCTGCTGTCCTCATTTACTTCATGTGACAGGACACAAAAGTTCAAAATCAAACTGCAGGTGGCCACATATAATATTGAGCAGTCAGGATGGCCGAGCGGTCTAAGTTGCTGCATTCAGGTTGCAGTCTGCTTTGAAAGCGTGGGTTCCGTAGTGTAGTGGTCATCACATTCGCTTAACACGCAAAAGGTTCCCGTTTAAAACCAGCTGAAAACGTGCTCAATTAAATATGAGAAGCATTGAATAATGTGCATTTCCGGTTCAGTATTAACAAAGCACAATGTGTCCCAGTCCTGCTATATTTGTTGAATACTCTGTACAGTTCGGTACACATTCAAACTCTACAGTTTCCAGCCCTGACGGTGCAGAAAGCTCCTCTCAAATCTGCACATTCCAGCTGCTTTCAGTTGAGTTGTGAGAGATTATTGACGGATCCTGCAGCTGTGTAAAGGAATGATGTGTGAGAGGGGTCAACAAACGAGACCATGTGGCTTGAATTAAAGAACAAAAAAGGGGCGATCACACGACTGGGAGTGCACTATAGACCCCCGGGCAGTTAGAGGGAGATAGAAGAACAAATATATGGGCAGATTGTTGAGAAGTGCAAAACCTATAGAGCTGTAATAGTGGAGGTTTTAACTACCCGAATATTAACTGGGAAAATGATAGTGTGAATGGTACAGATGGTGGAGAATTCCTAAAATGCATTCAGGAGAACTTCCTTATCCAGTATGTAACAAGCCCATCAAGGGGGGGGGGGCGGTTCTGGACTGGGTCTTGTGATCGAAGAGGGGCAGGTAGAAGGGGTATCAGTGAGAGAGCATTTGGGTGCGAGTGATCATACTCAGTAAGGTTTAGGGTAGTTATAGAAAAGGACAAAGGGGACCAGGAATAAAAGTTCTCAATTGGGGTAAAGCCAATTTTGCTGAGCTGAGATGGAATTTGGGCAAAATGGACTGCGGACTGCTACTTGCTGGTAAATCAGTGTCAGAGCAGTGGGAGGCATTCAAGGAGGAGATCCTGAGGGGACAGAGCAAGTATGTTCCCTTAAAACAAAGGTGGGACTAACAAATCTAGAGCTCCCGGGATGTCAGGGGACATACAGGGAAAGTTAACGAAAAAAAGGAAGCTTATGACAGATACCGATAACTCAATACTGCAGAAACTCTAGAGGTGCAGAGGTGCAATTAAAAAATATATCAGGAAAGCAAAGAGAGAGCATGAGAGAATGTTGGCAATTCAATCTGGGAAAACCCAAAGATGTTTTCCAAATACATTAAGAGCACGATGATAACAAGATAAAGAGTGGGGCCTATTAGAGTCCATAAAGAGAATCTGTACACGGAGGCGGAAGACGTGGGTAGGGTTCTTTATGAATACTTTGCATCTGTTTTCACAAAAGAGAGGAGCGATGTGGACTTTGCAATGAGGGTGGAGAAGTGTGAAATATTAGATGAAATAAACATAGAGAGAGAGGAAGTATTGGTGGTTTAGCAGCTTTGAAAGTGGATAAATCCCCAGGCCAGGATGAAATGTATCTCAGGCTGATAAAAGCAGCAAAAGAGGAAATAGCAGAGGCTCTGACCACCATTGTCCAATCCTCACTGGCTACAGGTGCGGGGCCAGAGGATTGGAGCACTGCTAACGTTGTACCTTTGTTCAAAAAGAGAGAAAGGGATTGAGTAAATACAGGCTGGCCAGCCGAACCTTTTACAATTATTTGTAAAAATCCTGAGGGACAGGATAAATCTTCATTTGGAAAGACATGGATTAATCAAGGATAGTCAACATGAATTTGTCAAGGGAAGGTCGTGTCTGACTAAGTTGATTGCATTTTTTGAGGAGGTAACCAGGAGGGTTGATGAGGGCAGTGGTACGATGTAATGCATATGCACTTTAGCAAAGCTTTTGATAAGGTCGCACTTGGCAGACTGGTTACGAATGTAAGAGCCCATGGGATTCAAGGACAAAGTGGCAAGTTGGGTCCAAAATTTGTTCAGAGGCAGGAATCAAAGCATAATGGTTGATGGGTGATTTTGTGATCCAGTTGGGTTCCGCAGGGCTCAGTGCTGGGTCCCTTGCTTTTTGTGGTATACATCAATGACTTGGACCTAAATGTTGAGGGTATGAGTAAGAAGTTTGCAGATTTCACTAAAATAGGCTGAGTGGTTGATAATGAAGAAGAATGTGGCGGACTACAGGAAGATATCAATGGATGTCTCAAAGTGCTTTGCAGCCAATGAAGTACTTTTTGAAGTGCGGTCACTCTTGTAATGTGGGAGACACAGCCGCCAATTTGCACACGGCAGGATCCTATAGGCAGCAGTGTGATGATGACCAGATCATCTGTCTCTGTGATGTTGATTGAGGGATAAATATTGACCAGGACACGAATCCTGGCCACATTGATCCTCCCAGGGACCAGCGCGATGATACTAAAACAACAAGCGAAGTTGGTAAGCTATCCATGCAGTCCATCGGAATCCAGCCACACCACCTTATACCACGGGAAACATCTCTCCATGGATTCTGGAATCTGGATCAACAAACCATAATCCCATCTGAGAAGGAATTCCGGGAGGTGCTTCAAGTTTTATTACATATATGTTAACAGTTTTAAGGTATTTAAACAAATACCGACATTTTTGAAATGGGCGTCTGGGGGACGTCATCAAAACGCTGGTCGTCATTTTGGAGCGTGAGCAGGAACATCGGCAGGGCCCAGGTAGAGAGGAGTGGGAAGATCGGGGCGGATGAGCGGTGAGTGTTTGTGGCGAGATGCATTGAATGTTTATGTTGGAGGAGCGGCGACAGATCGTGGAGGAAGTGTGACAGATGAGGGGACGGGGCCCAGAAGAACCGAGGGCCCAGGGGCAGCACGGGCCCAGCCCACACTGCGATATGTGTGTGCGCCAGGTCCGTGCAGCAGAGCTGGTCTCCTGTCGTCTTGGTTAACCCTTGGCACTGGACCAAGACCCAGCTCTGTCAAGCCCGTGTGGTGGCTGATGTGCAACGGTCACCCCACATTAAAAAAATCCACACAAAGGCATCTTCCACCCCCTCAATTGGATTCAGGACTGGAACATCGGGTCCTTCATCGAAACACCTGTGAACTCATCAAAGCAAATCGTCCTCGATCGAGGGACCGCCTATGATGATGATGATCAATGTACTGGTCAGTTGGGCAGAACTGTGGCAAATAGAATTCAATCCGGATAAGTGTGAGGTAATGCATTTGGGGAGGTTTAACAAGGCAAGGGAATACGCATTAAATGGTACGACACTGAAAAGTGTAGAGGAATAAAGGGACCTTGGAGTGCAGGTCCGCAGATCCCTGAAGGTAGCAGGCCAGGTAGTTAATATGGTTAAGAAGGCATATGGAATACTTGCCTATATTAGTCAAGGCATGGAGTACAAGAGCAAGGAGTTTATGCTTGAACTGTACAAAACACTGGCTACACCACAGCTGGAGTACTGCGTGCAGTTCTGGTCACCACATTACAGGAAAGATGTGATTTCACTGGAAAGGGTGCAGAGGAGATTTACTGGAATGTTGCCTGGTCTGGAGAATTTTGGCTATGAGGATAGTTTGGAGATGCTGAATCTGTTTTCTTTGCAACAGAGGCTTCTGAGCGGAGACCTGGTTGAGGTGTATAAAATTGAGGGGCCTGGATAGAGTGGATAGGAAGGTCCTGTTTCTCTTGGCAGAGGGGTCAACAACAAAGGGGCATAGAATTAAAGTAATTGGGGGAGGTTTAGAGGAGATATGAGGGGACATTTCATCACCCAGAGGGTGGTGGGGGTCTGGAACTCAATGCCTGAAAGGGTGGTAGAGGGAGGGACCCTCACCACATTTAAAAGATACGTGGATGTGCACTTAAAGTGCCGCAACCTACAGAGCTATGGACCGAGAGCTGGAAAGTGGGATTAGGCTGGATAGCTCTTGGTCGGCCGACGTGGACACGATGGGCTGAAATGGCCTCACTCTATGCTGAATCTTTCTGATTCTATGATTCTATTAATATAGATATATATATATATATAATATATACCATTATCGTCATTTTTCCTTGGTGGTCGGGTGGTTAAGATCTCGAGCACTAACCCTCTTTCTATTCTCAATCAGTTTATCACATGAAAATAATTGAGGTCTGTGAAGGATGAATAATTGCATACCTCTGGAGCCTATTATCAGCGAGGGCAGGCTTCGACGACGAGGTTCAACACTGCCTCCAGTGCGCCAGTGCAGCCTTCGGCCGCCTGAGGAACAGAGTGTTCGAAGATCAGGTCCTCAAATCTGCCACTAAGCTCATGGTCTACAGGGCTGTAGTGATACCCGTCCTGCTGTATGGCTCAGAGACATGGACCTGATACAGTGGGCACCTCAATCGCTGGAGAAATACCACCAATGATGTTTCTGCAAAATCCTGCAAATCCCCTCGGAGGACAGATGCACCAACGTTAGCGTCCTCGATCAGGCCAACATCCCCAGCATTGAAGCACTGACCACACTCGACCAGCTCCGTTGGGCGGGCCACATTGTTCACATGCCTGACACAAGACTCCAAAAGCAAGCGCTCTGCTCGGAACTCCTGCACGGCAAGCGATCCCCAGGTGAGCAGAGGAAACGTTTCAAGGACCCTCAAAGCCACTTCATAAAATGCAACATCCCCAACAACACCTGGGAGTCCCTGGATAAAGACCACTCTAAGTGGAGGAAGAGCATCTGGAGGGCGCTGAGCATCTCGAGTCTCATCGCCGAGAGCATGTATAACACATGCACAGGCAGCGGAAGGAGCGTGTGGCAAACCAGTCCCACCGACCCTTTCCTTCAACCACGGTCTGTCCAACCTGTGACAGAGACTGTAATTCCTGTATTGGACGGTTCAGTCACCTGAGAACTCACTTTTAGAGTGGAAGCAAGTCTTCCTCGATTTCGAGGGACAGCCTATGATGATGATGAATTGCTCCAATCACCGTTAATAACCCCGTTACTTCCTGTTACACACTGAGTTTACAGACTCTCTGGCTTCTCCTGTCCTTTGCGGGACACTTCTTCCGGGTGTAACTTTACAAACTGGGTGAGTTTGCTGATCGCGGGGAGACGGCAGGAATCTCTGTGGCCCACTGTGAGGATGTGGAAGTGAACATGGTGGGTGGTAATTACTTGACATTTCTGTAAAGGGCAGCGGAGGAGAAGGATTGAGAGCTTTCAGTGAGGGACAGAAGTTGTTTAAGGCGAGCCAACACATTCCTGATCCTCCTCTGTTCTTCTGAGGCAATCCCCCAGATTCGACGATGACTTCTCTTCCACATCAGCATCGGTCCCGATCAGCACCGAGGGAGCTCACTGTTCAGCTTCCCTCTGTTGTGTTTCTTGTAACAGAGGTTTCTGTAGTGCAGCGGTTATCACGTTTACTTTACATGTGAAAATTTCCTGGTTCGATCCTGGGCGGGAACATTATGTTTAAACTTGCTGTGGATGAACAATCGGAGGCGAGTTTCGTCTCCTGGCAAAAAAGCAGATGCTGCCTGTGCGGTACCAGAACTGAACACAGTCCCCCAAGTGAGGTCGAACCAGGGCTTTGTGTAGCTGCACACAACATCTGTCCCCTTGTGTTCCAGTTATACGAACATAAGAAATAGGAGCAGGAGTTGGCCACACCATCCCTCGACCCTGCTCCACCATTTAATAAGATCATGGCTGATCTGATCATTGACTCAGCTCCACTTCCCCGCCCGCTCCCCATAACACCTTATCCCCTCATCGTTTAAGAAATTATCGATTTCTGTCTTAAATATATTCAATGTCCCAGCTTCCACAGCTCTCTGAGGCAGCGAATTCCACAGATTTACAACCCTCTGAGGGAAAGAATTCTCCTTATCTCAGTTTTAAATGGGCGGCCCCTTATTCTAAGATCGAGTTCTAGTCTCCCCCACCAGTGGAAACATCCTCTCTGCATCCACCTTGTCGAGCCCCCTCAAAATCTTATACATTTGGATAAGATCACCACCCATTCTTCTGAATTCCAATGAGTAGAGGCCAAATCTAAACAACCTTTCCTCATAAGTCAACCCCCTCAACTCCGGAATCGACCAGTGAACCTTCTCTGAACTGCCTCCAGAGCAAGTATATCCTTTCGCAAATATGGAAAACAAAACTGCATGCAGTATTCCAGGTGTTGCCTCACCAATACCCTGTATAACTGTAGCAAGATTTCCCTGCTTTTATACTCCATCCCCTTTGCAATAAAGGCCAAGATTCCATTTGCCTTCCTGATCACTTGCTGGTGATCGAGTTTTATTTGATTATTTTCTGTGCCTGCCCATGACATTTACATAAAACCATGTTGACTCTGTCAAATCATGTTATAATTTTCAAAGTGCCCTGACACCACTTCCTTAACAATGGATGACAGCATTTCCCCGATGACTAATGTCAGACTAACTATCCTGTCATTCCCGGTTTTCTCTCTCCCTCTTTTCTTGAATAGCGATGTTACATTTTCTACCTTCCGATCTGCTGGGACTGTTGTAGAATCTGGACATCGTGGTGCAACGGTTACGGGTCTAACTCCCGATCAGGAGGCTGCGTGTTCAAATCAGTGAATTTAGCTATTGTTCTTCCGGAATTGATATTGTGTTTGCTGTTTCACAATAACCAGACCCTTGCTCTAAAACCTGTCTCACTGTTTCCCCAGGGGCACGTTCATGTTACAATGAACATTCTGAATCAGATGCCTGAAGTACAGTATGTAAAATGGGATATGGTTTAACAGTTAACATGCAAAGCACAGAACCAATTATTCAATTATCAACTCTCCCTCAGTTAGCATTACTTTCACTGTGCAAAAGAAGCTGATCAGTTAATTCATGAAATTTGCCCGAGAAAGCGACATAAAATTTAACGATAATGATTCACCCAACATGTGGCTCAAACCCACAACTCTGAGAATAAGAGCCTCATGCTGTATCTACTGAGCTAGCAAGGATTATGTAAATCACACGTCCCTGTCGGTGATTGCAGCCAGGCGCCTGTTGGTTTCGCCCCATTTCCCGGTGTTTCCCGATCCTGTCTGTCTCTCTGGCTCTGTTTCATCTGTGTGTGGCCACCTCCAGTTTGATTTTGAACAAATACCTGTGTTTGTGTATTCAGTAAAAACAGAAAATGCTGGAAACACTCAGCAGGTCGGGCAGTATCTGTGGAGGTGGGGAAGTGGGAATAATCGATGGGTTTGTTTGTGGCTTTAATCTGCTGCTGGGAAGTGAGGCAGCGCTGCAGGATGCTTTTTTTCGAGGTGTAAGCAGAGGTTTCCGTCGTGTAACGGTTATCACCTTCGCTTCACATGTGAAATATCCTCGGTTTGAGCATGGACAGAAACATTATTTTGGAGAATATTGTTCTGTGGAATACATTTTAAAAAGT
The DNA here is from genome assembly GCF_044704955.1 of Pristiophorus japonicus. NCBI lineage: Eukaryota > Metazoa > Chordata > Chondrichthyes > Pristiophoridae > Pristiophorus > Pristiophorus japonicus. Next base: position 15,313,878 of record NC_092004.1, on the reverse strand, counting down.
CGCCCAGGTTTCTTGTATCATGAGCGATGGGCATTTTAACTCACTCTCCTAAAATACAGTGTGTGTAAAATCAGATAGGGGATAAAACTTAATCAATAATTAAAGTTCCTAAACTCAGTAAAGTTCAATTATTGAAGTTTCCATCGATGCATTGCATAAACATAATTGAGGTGTGTGAGAGGATTAATAATGGGCTTTAATCGTTAATGAGCCCATTACTTTATGTTATAGACCCAGGTTACACACTCTCTTGCTTCTGAAAGAGTTGAGACGCGTGTGGGGTGATTGGGGCACATCTTTCCCCACATTACAAGGCTCCATCGGTACTTCATTGACTTTAACTCACTTGGGGATATCCTGAGTTGTTGAAAGGCCACGTAAAAATCCAGTCATTCTTTGCAAAAGTTCTAACCGCAAGTTCAAACTTCGCCGGCAAATGGAGGCTCACCCAGAATTTGTTCTGACACCACGACAACGTCCTTAAAAGTGGGATTCAGCAGTTCAGATGCTCGCTTAACATTTCCGTCTGACCTGGTGCTGCAAGTGGAGATGTGTCCACAGTGTAGCGTTTCACATGTTCGCCTCACACACGGGAAAGCTCACCGGGTGGAAATATTTTGTTGGAACTTGCTCCTCATGCATGTTCAGGGTAGAGATTGTTCTCCAGTGAAAGGACATAAGATCATAAGAACGTAAGAATTAGGAACAGGAGTCGGCCATTCGGCCCATTTTAAAGTTTTCAAAATGATTCCACGCGGGGACCTTTCGTGTGTTTGGGGAACATGATAACCACGACACTACAGACACACGGTGGTAGATGTTGTCTTCGGAACATAACCAGAGCTCTAACCAACACAGCTGGCCGATACTTCAGGAGCTGGTTTTACGAGAATAGAATGATGGTGCTATATTTAGGAAGGCTGTGAGAGTGGCAGGAATTGATCTCGTGTTTCCCAGACTTTATACACAGGAACATAGGAACAGGAGGAGGCCATTTCGCAGCGAGTGGCTAAGATCCGGAATGCGCTGCCTGAAAGGGTGGCAGAGGCAGAATTAATCTTATCTTTCAAAATGGATTTGGATAAGTATCTGAAGGAAAAATATCTCAGGGGTACGGGTAAAGGCCGGAGGAGAGGGACTAGCTGAGAGTCGGCACGGGCTCGACAGTTCGAACGGCCTACTTCCATGCTGTAACCGTTCCATGATTCTATATTATGTTTAAACTTGCTGTGGATGAACATTCGGAGGCGAGCTTAGTCTCCTGGTAAAAACGCTGATGCTGTCTGACCAGCTGAGATTTCCAGCAATTCTGTTTTTATTTGTTGTTTATGGATTGAGTCGGTACAACTAGAGCTTTCTGATTCAGAAGATTCGGGGGGCACGGAAATTTGGGAGTTTAACGACTTTGAAAGGAACATTTTTGACTTGTGCAGCGTCGGTCAGAGAAATGTTTGTGTCATGATTTTTTCACAGAAAGGGATTCAGAATTACACCTTCTGGCTTAACACTTCTCTCTGGGCAGGCAGTTAAGCAATGGTTTCCATAGTGTAGCACTTATCATGTTAGTCTCTCACACACATGAAGTCCCCAGTTCAAGCCCAGGCAAAAGTATCATTTTAGAATATATTTGCTGTAAAATAAGTTGAACATAAGTACCCCAGGTTCCTTTTGTTTTGAGCAATGAACATTTTAAACCAATCTGATAAAATACAGAGTGTGTTCAGTCAGAGAGGGTGTAAAATGTCATCGATGATTAAAGCTCCTGAAATTATTACAGTTCAGTTTTTGAAATATCGACTGTAAGTCTGCAAAACAATCCGGGTGGGAATATTGGCCCAAAAATTCCGGTTGGAGGCTCCCCGCGGACAATTCCCTTCCGACCGGAGATGTTTTACGAACCTACCTGGTGGTCTAGGAAGCACCGTAGATTCCGCTGGGGAAGCCTTCTCTTCCCGCGCTGCGAAGCACACTCCCGTCCGGAGGGATCCCACGTGTGACTGCTCAGCCAATCAGGTACGTATTCCACAGCTTTCCCATTAATAGCAATGGGACTCGCGGACCTACGAGTTCTCAGTGCGATTCATGAGAACAAAAAACACGCACACACTGAGAAATAATAAAAAACAGACCTCACATAATTAAAATTAATTGAACTTAAAGTTAATAAACGCATGAGAAAAAAACAAGATTGTTCCAATTTTTTTTAAGCTTTGTAATTCGGGTTAAAAATAAACTTACCTTAGTTGACATAGTTTTTCACAATACATTGTGTTTTACTTTATTTTATTGTGGTTATGAGTGTTTTTAAACACTTGTGCCTGTAAAATTACACTATGCGCTTGCTTTTTCAGCTGCAAGGTTTTTGAGGATATTTGCTGGGCAAGATATGCGTAAATCCCGCAATCCGCAGAAACTTTGTATGGGCCCAGGACGTTGGAATTTCCCTAAACTTACTGTGGATGAAGAATCGGAGGCAAGTTTAGTCTCCTGGCAAATAAAGCCTGACCTGCTGAGATTTCCAGCATTTGCTGTTTTTATTTGCTATTTATTCTCCTGGCAAAAGGGCTCCCTTATTGCTTAATTGCTCTGTATTTCACTTCAATAAATTGATAACTTTCAGTGAGAGAAAACGGATCCACCGGGGACCTTTCGTGTGTGAGGCCAACGTGATATCCGCCACACTGCAGCCCATCAAAGGGCGAGAAACCACTGAATATAAAGGATGAGCTCACAAATATCAGGGGCAGTGCAGTCTGGTCAACGTCAAACTCTCCTTTCTTATTCAGCAGAGGCATGAACGGGAGTCAGACGCCACAAAGTTTAATTACAGACACAAATGCAACAACACTTCCAAATCTTTTCACTGTAAAATTCTTAAAATTTATTTGAAATCCTACTGCGTTGAATCTGAAAATGAGCACCATGGGCTTGCATCTTCACTACTGATTCTATTTTCTGTGCATGGTCGGAATAACCAGTGCTGTTAAATTTGAGAAAAGTTGCCCCAGATTCCTGATGTCATCGGCAATGAAGATTTTGAACCAGATCCTAAAATACAGTGTGTAAAATGGGTCAACATGCAGAAGAACACAAGAACATAAGAAATAGGAGCAGGAGTCGGCCATGCGCCCCTCGAGCTTGCTCCGACATTTAATACGATCATGGTTTATGTGATCATGGACTCAGGTCCACTTCCCTGCCCGCTCCCCAAAGCACAGGACAAATGATTGAAGTATCGACTGTCCCTCAGTTAGCATTTCTTTATTGTGCAAAAGAAGGTGAGAGGTTAATTAATGATGCTTTCCCGTGAAAGCAACACAAAAGTTTAAGAAAAAAACATACAGTGTCTGGGAGGTGAGCGCTGCTTCTGACACCAGGTGGGAATGGGCGGAGATTTTAAAGCTCCTTGTATTGTGACACCTTCATATAGACGAACATCTGAGTCTTATGACGTAGACCTCGTGGCGCAATGGTAGCGTGACTGATTTCAGTTCCGAAGGTAGTGTGTTTAAATCACATCAGGGTTACTGTACTTTTAGATATTGTTCTTCCAGAATTAATATATTCTTTGCTGTTTGGCAATAACCAGACCCTTGCTCCAAGGTTTGTCTCACTGTTTCCCCGGTGTCAGACAGAGATACGCCTGCTGCCCTCATTTATTTCATGTGACAGGATACAAAAGTTCAAAATCAACCTGCAGATGGCCACATACATCATTAAATAGTCAGGATAGCCGAGCGGTCTCAGGTGCTGTGTTCAGGTTGCAGTCTTCTCTCGAGGTCTCTGTTTAAATCTGACATTTCTTATTTTTAATCATTAAGTGAAACTCATTGTTTGACACCACGACCAACTCCTTCAAAGTGGGATTCAGCAGTTCACCTGCTCGCTTAACATTTCCGTCTGACCGGGTGCTGAAAGTGGCGATGTTTCCGCAGTGTAGCGGTTAACACGTTCGCCTCTCACGCGAAAGCTCACCGGGTGGGAATATTTTCTGGAGCTATCTCCTCATGCATGCTCAGGGGCGAGTTTGTTCTCCTGTGAAAGGTCATAAGGTCATAAACATGTAAGGATTAGGGGCCGGAGTAGGACATTCGGCCCCTCGAGCCTGGTCCACCATTCAAGAAGATCCTGTCAGTTCCTTGACAGCAAGTTTAAACATCTGGGGCGGAGCCAACAGGCGCCTGGCTGCAATCAACGACAAAAACGTCTATTTGGTAGAAGCCCCGTGAGATCAATCGGTCGAGCATGAGAATCTGAATCTCGAATTTGGGGGTTCGAGCCCCACGTTAACTGTTAAAGCATGTCCCAATTTGCACAGTGTGTTTTCGGTGTCTGGTTCAAAATGTTCATTGCTGGTAACATCAACAGGAGACTGGGGAAACAGTGAGAAAGACTTTGGAGCAAAGGTCTGGTTATTGTGAAACACCAAAGGAAATATAAATTCAAGAAACATAGAAAACATAGAAAATACATGCAGAGGTAAGCCATTCGGCCCTTTGAGCCTGCACCGCCATTCAATGAATTCATAGCTGAACATGCAACTTCAATACCCCATTCCTGCTTTCTCGCCATAGCCCTTGATCCCCCTAGTCTGAAGGACTACATCTCACTCATTTTTGAGAAGAATAACTTCGAAAGGAAATGTGACCCCGACACCCAGGAAGAAGTGTTAAGGCAGAAGATTAAATGCTGCATTCCTCTGTTCAAAAAATTCCTTTCACAAACATTTCTCTGACCGTAACTGCAGAAAACAAAAATGTTCCTTTCAAAGTCATTAAACTTCCGAATTTCCGTGCCCCCCGAAGCTCCTGTATCAGATGCCTCTAATTTTGCCGACTCAATCCATGTCCCTTTGAAATGTTCTGCTTCAACCCACACTATGAAATGTGCCACTAACTTATAGAATCATGGAATGGTTACCGCACGGAAGGCCATTGGCCCGTCGAGCCCGTGCCGACTCTCAGCGAGTCACAATCCCCCGCCCTTTCCCTGTAGCCTTATTAACAAAAAACAATGTCCCACAACTTTGTTAAATTTTCTGATATCTCTGTTCAGTTCTGTATACACTCAAACTGAATGCTCATAATAATACTGGAGTGGGAACTCACTGGATAACAGCACAGCTGGCAATGTTTGTGGAATATATTCGCGCAGCCAAAACGCACAATGACAACCTGGAATCGTGCAGCACCGAATCCACGGGGAAAAACATTTAAATGCTTCGTCCCTGGGTGGGCTCGAACCACCAGCCTTTCGGTTAACAGCCGAACGCGCTAACCCATTGCGCCACAGAGACTGACGCAATTACACACTGCAAGACATCCCAAACCAGGGTGTCAGTCAGTTAAAGCTTCAGATTGCTCTGACCGGGATGGAACTTGTCCACTCTCAGTTGTACTTTTCCCAAGTAAAGGGTGGGACATTCATTGTGGATGTGTGGAAGCCAAACACTTAAATCTTTTTTAACTGGACACTCTCCACTAAGGACTGCCGTGTCTCTCTCCATCCTCCTGTCATTGTTTCCTGTCTTATCCCATAAGTTCCCCCTTTCAACTCAATCCACTCATTAAGAAATGACCGGACTTCAACTGGAATATCCCCTGAGCCTCCCATTACTAATTGAAGATCCCTTTAATCACGACAACGAAGAGAATGCTCACCCCTCGAACTTATGTGTGGGAAACACTTCTTCCAACAACTCAGCCAACTTTCTGCTTCATGTCGGGGGCTTCGAATGAGCTAACGCACTTTTGAAAATCACGTCGGGGTCACCAAAATGTTGTAAACGGCTGTCTTGCTCTCTTCGCTTCGTTGCTTTTAACGTCGAATTACCCGCACACACTCCATTGTAGGAAAGGCAGGATCGGGTCTTTTAGTTAAACATTCATACTCAGCAAACCAAATATGAAAGTTACTGAGAACACTTCACAAAGGCAGCTTGCTTCGATTTCCGTGGCTGCTTGAGACACACACCTTCCAAATGTCTAGTGTCTCTGATGTCTGTGTCTCTGCAGTCCATACTGCAGTCATCTATATACTGAAAAAGCCTTTGAACTCTTATTCTTTGCATTTAGACAATCCAGACGAACTGGTTTCTGAATCGTTTAACAGACAGACTTAATATTGCTTGTTTAACCTACAGATCGCATTATATAGTAACAAGTTAAAACTCAAATACAGAACATACAGACATCGTCAAATCGTTCAGTCCTGAATTTCCATTATTCCCACGGTAACAAGGTACTAAAATATATATATCATCCAGGCAATGACCAGTTACTCATCTCACTGGCTGAAGGCACCACATTGTCTAACAGTCTCTTTTCCATCCAAACTTCAATCTTCCTGTTTTTTAATCCAAACTTCAGACTGCGTGCTGAAGCAAAGAGTTCAGCAATGCGGGACTGTGCTCCCACAGAGCACAGGATTTGACAACGAGACTTGTCGATCAAGCATCCATGATAAAGGCAATAAAATTGCCCACCAGCACCAGGTATCTTTTACTTGTTTGTCCCAAATTTTCAGCAGCTGGGACAACAAGAATTGAGGTCCTACTGAGATTTGAACTCAGATTGCTGGATTCAAAGTGCAGAGTGCTCACCATTACACCATGGAACCAACCACACAAAAATCTTTGAAAAAATTCTCAAAAACAACAAAATCATCGCCACCATTACACTTTGGCTCGGCCTTTTTTCATCCACACCGTCAGTTTCCCCTCTTTACGCTCTGCTAATTATCGGCGCAGAGCAATTCAAACAGATACTGTCGAGGCTATGGGTTCTCAAGTAGCTGTTTCTGTTTCACACTGTTCATCACAGCTTGTACTTCAGTCTTGCCAGGTAAAAAGTGCGCTTGCATTGCAATGCATTAATGTAAAATGCTTGGCATGAAAAGAAAACGTTTTGTCGAGTGCGAAGGTTCACTAGACTGATTCCCGGGATGGCAGGACCGACATATGAGGAGAGACTGGATCGACTGTGCCTTTATTCACTGGCGTTTAGAAAGATGAGATGGGATCTCATAGAAACATATAAAATTCTGATGGGACTGGACAGATTAGATGCAGGAAGAATGTTCCCAATGTTGGGGAAGTCCAGAACCATGGAACACAGTTAAAGCCATTTAGGACCAAGATGAGGAGAACCTTCTTCACTCAGAGAGTTGTTAACCTGTGCAATTCACTACTGCAGAGAGTTTTTGATGACAGTTCGTTGGATATATTCAAGAGGGATTTAGATGTGGCCCTTACGGCTAAAGGGATCAAGGGGTATGGAGACAAAGCAGGAAATGGGTACTGAGGTGAATGATCAGCCATGATCTTATTGAGTGATGGTGCAGGCTCGAAGGGTCGAATGGCCTACCCCTGCAAGTATTTTCTGTGTTTCTTTGTTTCTATGCAGTGCCTGCATTTCAAACAGCATTGCTTTTATTGATCCTGCGGAATGCATATTGCACAGATAATCTCAGCACACATTGTGCAGACAAAGGCAGCATTAGACAACAAAGTGATTTGTCCTCCGCTGATTTGTAGCAGATAACTGACGGTTGAACACACGATTTGACAACTAGACTTGTAGATCAAGCATCAATGACAAAGGCCACAAAACTTCCCACCAGCACCAGGTGTCTTTCACTTGTTTGTCCCAAATTTTCAGCAGCTGGGACAACAAGCATTCAGGTTCGACTGAGATTTGAACTCAGATCATTAAATTTAGAGTCCAGAGTGCTCACCATTACACCATGGCAACAGCCATGACAAAATCTTTGAAACATTTCACAAAAACAACAAAACCATCTGCAACATTACAATTTGGCTCGGCCTTTTCTCATCCACACCGTCAGTGTCCCCTCTTCACGCTCTGCTAATTATCGATGCAGAGCAATACACACAGATACCGGCGAGGCTATGGGTTCTCAAGTAGCTGTTTCTGTTTCACACTGTTCATCACAGCTTGTACTTCAGTCTTGCCAGGTAAAAAGTGCATTGGCATTGCAATGTATTAATGTAAAATGCTTGGCATGAAAAGAAAATGCAAATTTTTTCGAGTACAATACATGCAGTGCCTGCATTTCAAAAGCGTTGCTTTTATTCATCCTGCTGAATGCATATTGCACAGATAATCTCAGCACACATCGTGCAGGTAAAGGCAGCATTAGATAAAAAACTGGTTTCTCTTCCGCTGATTTGTAACAGGTAACTGATGGTTGAACACATGATTTCACAACTAGACCAAGCAATACTGACAAAGGCAACAAAACTGCCCACCAGCACCAGGTGTCTTTCACTTGTTTGTCCCAAATTTTCAGCAGCTGGGACAGCAAGAATTGAGGTTCCACCACAATTTGAACTCAGATCACTGGTTTACTGAGTCCAGAATGCTCACCATTACACCATGGAACCAATCATGCCAAAGTTTTTGAAACATAGAAACATCGAAACATAGAAACATAGAAAATAGGTGCAGGAGTCGGATGGCAAAAATTCGTGGGACAACCTCCCCTGTGTTTGGACTGATTGGAAAGGAAATTTAATTTAGAACTATCAACCAGAAAGTTTGGGATCCTAACTGGAAGAAACTACGAGTTTTATTCGAATTTGGGATTTTACAAGGCAGATTGGTTCCGTGTGGAAAGGGCTGAGAACTAAAGGATCGTTCAAAGAAACCAGTTTGGGTATTGAAACTGTCTGGGATATTGAAGCTGAACAAATTGTCTGGGGAATTGTGTAAACTCGAAAACCCATCTCCCCGGGAGACATTAACATAGCAACAATCAACCCAGAGATAGCCAGCCATCACTCAGTGCAGGAAACCCATCCAGCGTATACATAATGACAATGGCCCATCCAGCCCGCATGCAAAATCCAGGCCGAGGCTGACATTGCAAATACCAAAAATCTAATTTTCCCGATCAAGAAACAAATTCAAAAGATCGACACATCCGAGACAGGTTACCATTAATGGGCCCGCCAGAATATAACAAAGAGATATCAAGCCCGCCAAAATTAAAATCAAAGAATCGGGGCTCATTTGGTGCGCAGATTAGAACGGCTCCCAAAGTATAACTGGGGCCCTGTTTTTTAACGAAAGAAGGAGAAGGGGAACGAGGGAAAAAGAAGAGAGACCACTGCAGCAGTTTGTAATAAGCATTCCAGAGAGCTTGCTACACAGCCTCCTATGCAGGTCTTCTGAGCTCCAACATCTTCAGCCTCGACGACACTCCTGGACCACACTGCCCTGCTACCGAAGGAGAAGAAAGAACATCATCACAGCAGAGAAAGCAGTTCCCAGTAACTTCCGACATCATCATCGCAGCAGCAACTGACCACAGCCAACGTGGTAACATCGAAAACACCGCGACCGACAAATTCTAAGATAAACAATCTTCAAGAAGAAATCAAAGATTCGAAAGTTTCCCCTCTACAATCTGTTCCTCGATACCAACAGGTGAAACATTACCCAAAAGAAATTTAAAACCAATTTCTGACAGAAGAAAGTGGGTACTTACCCATAAATCCAATACGCGCCCTACCGCATCAGCGGACACCACCCAACTGAAGACTACGCAGCAAGAAGTCTTACACAACATTCAGGGTATGGCAAGCAGAACTTACAGAGTCCAGTGAACACCAAAATTGCGAACCACCGCCAACTGACAATAAGAGGATTGGTGAGCATAATCCCTGTTTGCCCGAGGGTTTGACCTAGTCAGAGTTAGGCATTGGGATGTGGGAGGTGTATTATTATTCTGTAACCCCATGAATGTTTGGTAAAGTGTTTTTTTATTCTAGTAATTACAAGCTTGACATTGTACATTCTTACCCTTGTTAAAATTGAGGTTCTTTGCACCAAAACTAGTTGTCTCTTGTTCTTTGTCACATCGCCAAATAAATCTAAAGTCTAGAACCCAGGAAGTGCGAGCGATTCAATCTGCTCAGAAGGTCAGAGATGAACCTGATCCCACACACCACCCTCAAGAGAATGGCGACCGCGGCAGAACTTTGGTGTAAAGGATGTGATGCAGAGATTGCTGTTTTGGAGGAAAGAACCAAGATGACAGAAAGGATTTCCTCCGATGTGTATAAGAAAGTGAATGTCACTCATCAATGCTTGAAACTACCATTAAGGAAGAAATAGCGGGACTTCGAGATAGGAAGAGTGCAATCAAGCAGACGCAGCATGGATTCATGAAGGGGAAATCATGTTTAACTAATTTACTGGAATTCTTTGAGGATATAATGAGCATGGTGGATAGAGGTGTACCGATGGATGTGGTGTATTTAGATTTCCAAAAGGCATTCGATAAAGTGCCACACAAAGGTTACTGCAGAAGATAAAGGTACGTGGAGTGAGAGGAAATGTATTAGCATGATAGAGAATTGGCTGGCTAACAGAAAGGAGAGAGTCGGGATAAATGGGTCCTTTTCGGGTTGAAAATCGGTGGTTAGTGATGTGCCACAGGGATCGGTGCTGGGACCACAACTGTGCACAATATACATAGATGACCTGGAGGAGGGGACAGAGTGTAGTGGAACAAAATTTGCAGATGACACAACGATTACTGGGAAGAAAGCGGGTTGTGTAGAGGACACAGAGAGGCTGCAAAGAGATTTCGATAGGTTAAGCGAATGGGCTAAGGTTTGGCAGATGGAATACAATGTCGGAAAATGTGAGATCATCTACCTTGGGAAAAAAAACAGTAAAAGGGAATATTATTTGAATGGGGAGAAATTACAACATGCTGTGGTGCAGAGGGACCTGGGGGTCCTTGTTCATGAATCCCAAAAAGTTCGTTTGCAGGTGCAGTAGGTAATCAGGAAGGCGAATGGAATGTTGGCCTTCATTGCGAGAGGGATGGAGTACAAAAGCAGGGAGGTCCTGCTGCAACTGTAAAGGGTATTGGTGAGGCTGCACTTGGAGTACTGCGCGCAGTTTTGGTCACCTTACTACAGGAAGGATATACTAGCTTTGGAGGGGCTACCGAGAGGATTCACTAGGCTGATTCCGGAGATGAGCGGGTTACCTTATGATGATAGATTGAGTAGACTGGGTCTTTTCTCGTTGGAGTTCAGAAGGATGAGGGGTGATCTTATAGAAACATTTAAAATCATGAAAGGGATAGACAAGAGATTGTTTCCACTGGTCTGGGAGACTAGAACTAGGGGGCACAGCCTCAAAAAATGGGGGAGCCAATTTAAAAGCGAGTTGAGAAGGAATTTCTTCTCCCAGAGGCTTGTGAATCTATGGAATTCTCTGCGCAAGGAAGCAGTTGAGGCTAGCTCATTGAATGTATTCAAGTCACAGATAGATAGATTTTTAACCAATAAGGGAATTAAGGGTTATGGGGAGCGGGTGGATAAGTGGAGCTGAGTCCACGGCCAGATCAGTCATGATCTTGTTGAATGGCAGAGCTGGCTCGAGGGGCTAGATGGCCTACTCCTGTTCCTAATTCTTATGTTCTTATTTAATGGGTGCTTGGTCTGTTGCGCGCTGAGCATCCAGGATACGCTGCGGCCCTGGACACCCAGCAAGGACCATAAGGAATCAGTAGAAAAGGCAATTTGGTTGGCCTGCCTGTAGCGGCAGGTCCAACTCCTAGATAAGAACATCGAGTCACTGCAGGCAGAACGATTTGAATGTGCAGAAACATCACATGACAGGGCTATGGCAGAAGAAATGTGTGGAGAGAACTCCGGAAGCTAAAACATGGAAAGACACAGCGAATGGAAAGGTTCAAAAACAGCCAGAACTATTTACAGTGTCAGGTTACCGAGGCTAAGAATAATGAAAAGATACTGTGGGAGGAAAACACTCGCCTCACCCTTCAAGTAAAAGAGTTGGAGGAGAAGTTAAGAGACGTACAGCAGCTTATAAAGTAGCCAGCACTATTGAGTCAGGAGACCACGGTCCCTGCCAGCAACAAATCAAAAGTTTAACCCTTGCTCTGTCCAAGGCAAAAGGCAAGGTATTCCTAATAAACCCAGGTACGGCCCGGGTAAACCTGGAAGAGAAGGAGGAAACTGTTCAACCACCACCTGTGGTGCGGGTGACTATACCGGTTCGGCAGCAGGAGGGTGGACGAGTTGTGGGGCGGACAGGGATAGCGGACCACCACCACCTGTGGCACCGAGTTTCAGCTTGGCTTGGCAGCGGGGAGGAGGGGCAGGCGAGCCAGAACAGGAAGGGCCAGAACCAGGGCCAATGTGCCCGGTCCGGCAACAAATGTTTGGCCCGCCCACCGGTGCTGGGGGTCTGGGGCCCCTGGAAAGTCAGTTTGTGGTTCCCCACACGACCCAACAGCTTAGGGCTATGATAAGTCACCTGGGAAAGCTCACCCCAAAGGGGGACACCTCGGTCCACTTTATGGAAGTGGAACAGGCAGGGGATATTAACGCGTGTGATGATGCCGAGATAGCAAAGATGCACCTCCTCTCACTGGACAGCAAGCTGTACAGGTTCCTATCTGCCGAGAGCAAAAGGGGGCAGAGGACATGTGCTGCTGTCCAGGAAGATATTCGAGAAGCCATGGGCTGTAATGATGGGAGACCCTTCTCCAGACCCATGGAAGAGTAGCGCAGGGAAGAGTTCTCCTGCCCCTGCCCAAAAGACCGAGACTGAGAAGCCAGCCCCTCCCCACCCGTTTGATACATTTCTGACTGCGCTGCGAACAATGCTGGATGGCTCTGGGAGGGTAGCCACTGCCACCGGTACCGAAATCCCATCTGCCCCATCCCAGCCAAAACAGTGACTAGAACAGACACAGCCTGTCCACCTGTGTTCCCTCGAGTACGATGCGTGGGGGAGACCGACCGTTCAGATGGAGGTGGAAAAGGTGAAAGGGACTGACCTGCTGGATACCAGTGCAACAAGCACCCTTGTCTATGTAAATAACCCCGCCGCCTCACCTCTGTCTAGCGGGGTCCCCTAGAGCTTGCTGGGTTTCACAGGCACCGAGAAGGTTGGCTCTTTCTCCGTTCCGTTCTCTATTCGTTTCGGAACACTCCACACCAAATGGACTTGTGTCCTGATGAAGTGGGAACAGGAAGGGAGAGGGATCCTGGGGGCTGACTTCATTCGAGGCCATGGGATCCTCGTGGATTTAAGAAACCATTGTCTTTCGGGGTCAGTATGTATGGGACAGGAGAGTGATGTGATGGTTATCCCAGAAAAATGGGGAAAAGGGACGGTGTGTACCATGAAGCCAAGGAGTGTTACAACCTTGAATCACTGGTCAGTAACACTCCAATGGAGTACCAAGAGTATGTGAGGGCAAACCTTGCAGCTTTTGCCATTCACAAACATGACTGTGGGAGGATAAACTGGGTCGAGGTTAGCATAGATGGTGACCCTATGACCCGACCGTAGAAACAGTATAACTTCCCCAGGGAGGCGGAGGCAGACATGGAAACAGCCTTGGGTTCTTTTGTGAAATAGGGGTATTGAGACCAATAGCTACCCATGTGAACTCTCCGTTGTGGCCGGTTAAGAAACGGGACAACACCTGGAGAGCCACGGTGGATTATCGAATACTCAACCGTAACATCCCCGCCTGTGCACCCACGGTTGCTGCCGTTGGATGACCTCATTGGACGTATCCCAGCCTCCGCGACCACCTTCACGGTGCTGGATATTTCCAACGGGTTCTGGTCCATACCTTTAAGAAGAGAAGGTCAGTACAAGTTTGCTTTTACCTTTAAAGGACAGCAATACATTTGGAACTGTCTCCCTCAGGGCTTCCACAACAGCCCCAGTATTTTCCATCAATGTATGGCCAACTGTTTAAAGAGCTTCAGCAGACCCCAGCAGCTGGTACAGTATGTGGACTACCTGCTCCTGTTCACCGATGAAGGGGAGGAGCATGGTCCACTGCTGGCTGAACTGCTGGAGCTGCTGAAAGAAGAAGGGTTTAAAGTGAATCCCACAAAGGCACAGATCGGCCTGAAGGAAGTAAAATTCCTTGGACTGCCTGTGCGCGCTGGGGAAAGGGCCATTGACAAAGCTAGAAGGGAAGCAGTGCAGAAGTTACCAGCTCCCGACACAGTGACAGGAGTAAGATCTTTTCTCGGGCTAACCGGGTACAGCAGAGATCTCATTGAGGATTATGCAGCCACAGCAGCCCCTCTGCTCCGACTCCGACACAAGGGAGTCGAGTGGGAATGGGACGAAGGTTGCGAGGCAGCATTTATCCAACTCAATAAAGACCTGCAGACCGTGCCAGCTCTCGGGGCTATTGTTGGGGGTAAAGAGTTTTCCTGGAGGTAGCAGCCAGTGGGGACAGCCTGAGTGCAGTACTGCTCCAAGAGCGGCACGGCCGGCTGAGGCCAGTGGTCTACTCCTCCAGGATACTCACGGATGTGGAGAAGGGATAATCCAACTTTGAGAGGCACCTCCTAGCCACTCACTGGGCTGTGAAAAGATCACTGATCTTCACAGGGGATCCCCTATCACACTCCTTACCTACCATACGCCCATCCAAATGCTCCTGGACGGGAGGATCATTGACGGGACAGAGAGCAGTGCCCGCATTGCTCGCTGGACCCTACTCCTCTCCCAGATGGACCTGAGGGTAAAGAGTCTCTGCGAGCCAAGACTCGCAGCCAACATGATCTATCCAGGGAGCGCCCACCGGTGTTCCATAGAAGGGGTATGGGAAATTAGCATAGGTTTTCGGGCTGGGTTACACCGCAGAGGCCGAGAAATCATTGTGGATGGTTCAAACACGGATTTGCAGGTGAACGACTCACAGGCTGTGGAGTTTATGACCCAGAGACAGGCATTGCCCTGGTGATTAAACTCCCCAGTACGATGAGTGCCCAGCACGCTGAACTGTCTGCGGTGGTGTATGTAGTCACACACCCCGAAGATTTCCCCACCCGACACACGATTTTCTCGGACAGTATGTTCACATGCAATTCGTGTATGGAGTACTTGGCTATCTGGTCCCGTCGTGGATACACATCTGCAGACGGGAGACCCCTGGCAATTAAGCCCCGACTGGAAAAGATCATGACAGCCGTGGGGGAGGAAGGGAAGATCTATATACATAAAGTGAAGGCACATTCCGCCACTGAACTACGTAGCGAGGGAAACCAGCAGGCTGACATGTTGGCCAAGCAAGGTGCGCGCACGGGCAAGCTCTAGGATCCGTACAACCCAGGCCCCATCGCAGCAGTCAGGGGCAGGATTGGGATGACAGGGAGGGTAGGGGTAGCATTATACCCGGACCTAAAAACGGTTCAGATCCAAGACCCCGTCCCCAAAACTGTCCTGAACACGCTAGAAAAAGGGGAAAGGGTAGACGGCCCGTACAGAAGACAGAAGGCATGCTGTTCAGGGGGGAGCAATGGGTAGTACCCCAACAACAGCAGAGAGAATTCCTCCAGCTGGCCCACGAGGGTCCAGGAGCAGGACATCCTGGACCTGAGACCACTTGGCAATGGGTGGTACAGGCAGGGTGGTGGCCAGGACTCAGGGAAGACGTCCGCGAGTTCTGTGCCAGCTGTCTGGTGTGCGCTGCCAAAAACCCCGACCCCCAATAAAGGAAGGTGTCTATGGGACATATCAGGAGGGTAGAGGGATCCTGGCAGTCGATCCAGGTCGATTACATTGGGCCTCGACCCACCGCCCAGGGAGGTTACCAGTACTGTCTTGTGTTGGTGGATGTATTCACCAAATGGGTGGAAGCCTTCCCATGCCGAACAGCCACTGCCCTGGGAACAGCCAGGATCCTGGTCAGGGAGGTGTTCTTCCGATGGGGACTACCCCAGTACGTGGAGTCCGACCAGGGGAGCCACTTCACCAGGCAGGTGATGCAGGTGACCATTAAGGTGCTCAGCATCAAAGAGAAATGGCATGTCGCCCACAACCCGCAGTCATCCGGGCCTGTGGAGCGTTTAAACCGCAACATCAAAGAAAGGCTGCGAAAATAGACAGGGGACTCACCCAAGAGGTGGGTAGAGGTCCGACCACTGGTCCTCATAGGAATCCGGGCCAGCCAGTCAAAGATCACGGGGTACTCCACCTTTGAGCTCATGACCGGCAGAGCCAGGCGAACCACCACCCATGTTTTAGCCCCGGTACTCATGGAAGGTCAGCTTAGGGAAGCGAGCCAGGACAGCTTTGTCAGGAACCTGATTGAACACATTAAACAGATTCACTGGCAGGCTGCTGACAATATGGGAAAACAGCATCGGAGCAACTGACTGCTGCTCGAGCCCCGCAAAGACCACGAATGGGAGATAGGGGACCAGGTTATGGTCAGCAACTACGCTCGAGTAGGGGTTTTTGAGGCACTGTACATGGGGCCGTACCACATTGTCGACAAGGCAAGCCCCATGATCTGTGCCGTGAAAATGCCTCGCCGTACAAAGTGGTTCCACATAAACCAGTGCAAACATTTCAACCCCGGGACAGCAGCGAAACGTAAGGGACAGCCAGGAACAGGGAACTGTGCTAAAGGCAGGGACCCTCAGCCAGCAGCCTCCGACTGTGGAAATCCCACAGGGGACGTGGCAGACCCATAGACTGTACCCAGAGGGGCGGTGGACTGAGTTACTGGAGGAGCTGGGACTTGGACGCACCCCCAGGGGTCAAAACCCTAAGAAGGACTCTCCGCACGCCACGGCCTAAGGCACCGTGGTCACCAGCGCCCCAATTTAAGTGGTTCAGCCCCGGGAGAGGGACCTGCCGTGAAAGGGTACCTAAGATCAGGGACCAGCCTGCGAGCAGGGACACCCAGCCGGTAGCCTCGGGCGACGAGGGAGCCCCAGAAGAGATAGTGGTGGACCAGCCACTAATTGGGGGTCCCCAGCCCACGGCCCTCAACCAGGCAGAACCCCCAGGGGACAAAATGAAGCAGGCAGCCACCCCCAAAGGAGCGGT
This sequence comes from Pristiophorus japonicus, assembly GCF_044704955.1. Lineage (NCBI taxonomy): Eukaryota > Metazoa > Chordata > Chondrichthyes > Pristiophoridae > Pristiophorus > Pristiophorus japonicus. The sequence goes on along the minus strand of NC_092004.1, from coordinate 15,296,995 downwards.
GTGCTGTATCACCGGAGGGTACATTCCCCCAATAGTGTGGGACTCAGACCCACCTCCGGTCAGGACACTCCAGGTCCTGCGGTACAGTCCGACCTACTACCGGCCCCGCTGGAAACACAGAGGCCAGGGAAGAAAAGAGAAGGGCAGGAATTAACCTGGCCACCCGGAGATGGGTGGCAGATGTACATAAATAATACGATATGTGTTGAGGTATGTTTTGTAAAAATCTAGCGTCGTGTAGATTATGCATGTAATGATTTCAGGGCACCACAACCGAAAAGAAACCACACGTATGGAAGGTGTGAAACGAGTAGAATAGAATAAGGATGTTTATATGAATATAGAAGTTAAGAGTTTCAGCCGACAGCCGGTGACTAAATAGTGACATGTATTGGGGAAAGGAAAAGACCCCACCTTGTCGGCAGTAAAAGAGGCACTACAAGATCGATAACAACATGAACAGGGTCCTGTTCCTGCTCACCCTGATAAGGATGAGCAGTGACAGCTGAGGAGACGTGGAAGAATCCCCCATTTATGGTCTCAGGAGAGAGAGCACCGATCGTGACTGCAGGGGGTGACACCCCGGGTGTGGAAGAGCTCGCCGTGTACGCCCACGAGGGAAGGTGGCCAGGATGGATGGGGTCTCATTCCACCCACTACTCCAGTCAGGAAGGGTTTACCTCTGGGGAGGCCTCCGTTCCATGCCCCAGGATACGGGTCGTTGCTGCGAGGGTCAGTGTCACGGAGGGAAAACGTGTATGTTTGACTTGTAAAGGAAAGATTCCCCTGGGTAGATGGTGCTGGCTCAGGAAGCTGAGCAAGGATGTGGGGGATCAGCACTCTGACTGGGAAAGACTCAGGAATGACACGTACCGTACCATCACGGGGACACGGGGAGGAGTGAAGGTGTGTTAGAACAAGTGGTGGGAGTCTGAACAGGGAATTTACATCTGCATGTGGTGGTCAGAGGAGATCTGTCCTGCAGGAATATCAATCGCCTTTGCCAGGCAATGGCAAGATGAGTGGGAAGGGATGGGGTGGGATTCCAGCCTACACGGATGTGTGGTCCCACACTCCCCACTCCCAATTAACACCACCGAACTTATAGCACACATTAAGAAACCCCTGCCCACGACCCCGCCAGTGAGAACAATAATAGAAAGGTGTCCGACCACCACCAAGTGACCAGGGAACAGATTAGTATTGGTACCAACCGAAAAGGTGTTATACCAGGGGCTACATTATGCAGTAGCTTCAGTTATTTTAAACTTTACCGAGGTGCATATACCTGACTGGTGCCCGAAGGAAACAGAGTAGCTATACCAGGCCCTACTCAGAGAAATGTTCAAGAACTTTTATGAGTTAGAATTTGAGAATGTAGACAAAACAGATATATACATCCTATACGCTAGGGACACCATGGGCACGGGAAGACCTAGAAGGGGCACCTTGAACGACATTTTAACTGCATATCATGCAGGATCCTCTGTGATAAATAGCCTGGATGATATAGAACTACACATGCAGATAAATGGTCTAAAGAACCAACTGAGAAACATCATGAAAGAAGAAAACACAGGAGAAGGCTCAGAGGTACACGAGGACCAGGCTATGATGATCCATTTCAAGGAAATCGTGGCTGAGCTGGAAAAACATGCACAGACAGTGAATGCAATCATACGGGAGGATAGGAATGCTTCTGACCAGGTTGCACAGAACGAGGTGTGTTTGCTGTACGGGGCATGGTTGTTGGGCGAGGGCCGCAACAACCTGGAGGATTTAAAACATGGTTTAGTCCCCTCCTGGATCAGTAACAAGCACCTCGCAGCCCTCCACCCGTACAGTAACTCACTAAGCCCGTGCCAGCTCGGCCTAGCTTCTGAAACTTACCCTGTCCCAGTCGATCGCGATGTTCTAATCACACGATCATGGGGATAGTACTAAGGATGTCGGTCATGGGTGTGACAGCCCTTCCCACACTGTATACAGGGTGGAGAACATTGGAGTCATTCAAGGAGGTGCACATGTTCATTTCACAGCAGTCCCACCCTATGTCATAAAGTAGGAGCACGCTATGACGGGTACTGACCTCTCCGGGTGCCGGAGCCGGGGTGCACACGTAATACTGTGTACCCAGAACTTGAACCCCTATTCTAAACCACAGTGTGGGTTTAAAGCTGCTGGCACACAGCCTATCAACTGTACCATGGAGGTAATTGCACAAAACCATGTCCCTCCACAGGTAGCATACATCGGGTTTGGGACATATTGTGTCACCACCAGTGCGCCCCACTACCAACATGGACACTTCTGGTGTCCGGTCAGTGACAGAAGTTTTTGCTTTAAACCCTAGGCAGAAGTTCAAGTGACCCAGGAACGGATTGTCCCCATTCCCGAACCCTCCACTGTTTACCTCAGTGTGAGAGAAAACATCACAAACCCGAAAGATAATGTTGTACATTTTGCCGATGAAATTCCCCCACTACCCGAACAACTTATTGCTCTGCTAGCAGCTGTAGTAATCTCACAAAAACATTTTGATTCTCTGGAACAGAAAACAATTGAGATAGGGAGAAAGATTCTGGAGATCAGAATTCCACCTTGGTGGGACATTTTCAGGAATATCGAAGTTCGTGCCGGGATCAGAATAGCTTCCCACTTTTTGGTTGTCTGTCAACTCGCGATTATTCTTTACTTGTGGTGTCTCACTTGTTGAGTGAAATGCAGAGGCTGTCAGGTCAGGCACCAAAAGTGCTGTACGCTCCCTGGCCAAACTTGGGGATCGCACAGGGAGGGGTAACACCATACTACCATGTTTAATTTCTTTTACTTTTACCAGCTATAAAAACGCAGAAATCGAGTGTTACAAGAATGTTACTTAAAAATGTGTTTGACTATGTACCTTTATTTTCTGTAAAACGGAGCAACGGAGGGGTGTTGGACCCCCTCTATGCTGTAACAGAATTTGAATGACTGTATTTGCCTGTAAACTACATTGCATTTCAAAGGGGGATGCATGTTAAAGTTTTAGTTAGGTAAATACAGGGAAGGTTGAGTCTCAGGAGATGAGGAATTTTGCTCACCTAGCATGACACTCGAGCATGTAGAGTATCACAGCGGGGACTGTAGGATTGCAAAATTCATGGGAACACACACCCCGCTCCACTCCCCGCCTACCGCCCCCCACAGTGTTTGGACTCATTGGAAAGGAAATTTAATTTGGAACTATCCACCAGAAAGTTTGAAATCCAAAAGTGCACATGGAAGAAACTACGAACTTTAATCGATTTTGGGATTTTACAAAGCAGATTGAATCTGTTTGGGCAGGGCTCAGGACTAAAGGAACTACCCTTCAAAGAAACCAGTTTGAGCTTTGAAGCTGTCTGTGGTTTTGAAACTAAAGCAAATTGTCTGGAGAATTGTGTAAACTCGAAAACCCTTCTCCCCTGGAGACATTAACATAGCAACAATTAACCCAGAGATAGCTAACTATCATCCTGATCTGGAAGACCATTCCAGCACATACATAATTACAATGGCCCATCCAGCCTGCATTTAGCCCCAAGCACAGACAGACACTGCAAATATCAAAGCTAATATTTCCATCAAGAAAGAGATTTAGAAGATCGACACATCTGAGACAGGTTAACATTTAATGAGCCCGCCAAAATATGACAATGAAATATCAAGCCTGCCAAAATTAAACAAAGAAACCCGGCTGATTTGGCGCGAAGATTAGTACAGCTCCAAAGGTATAACTGGGCTTTAACAACGCGTATGCTACTGCATCAGAAGACACTGCGAGGGACGCTTAGCAGAAGGTATGTACACAGCAGCAGAGCATCGGCGGCAGTCGGGAGCAGCGTCGAGGAGGTGAGTGGAGAGGCCTATAAAAGGCACAGCAGTGAGTCCGGGGCCCAGTGTCGGCGGCAGTCGGGAGCAGCGTCGATGAGGTGCGTGGAGAGGCCTATAAACGGCGAGTCGGTGCAGCTACAGGGAGAAGGCAAAAAAGAAGGAGAAAGAAATCAAAAGGTGACGTCACAGCCAAGAGGGTAAGTGATTGGCTGGTGATTGGTGAGTAGTTTTTCTTTTTTCTCTTCTATATCAGTGAGTTACTTTTAACATTGTTGCCAATTTAAGTGTATCTAAGGGTTAATTCATGGCAGGAGAGCTCGGTCGGGTATTATGCTCCTCCTGTGCCATGTGGGAACTCACGGACACTTCTGGTGTCCCTGATGATTACGTGTGCGCGAAGTGTATCCGCCTCCAGCTCCTGACAGACCGCGTTGCGGAGTTGGAGCTGAGGGTGGATTCACTCTGGAGCATCCACGATGCTGAGAATGACGTGAGTATCACGTGTAGCGAGTTGGTCGTACCGCAGGGAAAGGGTCCACAGCCAGATAGGAAATGGAAGACCAACAGGAAGAGCAGTGCAAGGAAGGTAGTGCAGGAGTCCCCTGTGATCAACCCCCTGCAAAACAGATACACTGCTTTGGGTACTGTTGAGGGGGATGACTCATCAGGGGAGGGCAGCAGCAGCCAAGTTCATGGCACCGTGGCTGGCTCTGCTCCACAGGAGGGCAGGAAAAAGAGTGGGAGAGCAATAGTGATTGGGGATTTAATGGTGAGGGGAATAGATAGGCGTTTCTGCGGCCGCAACCGAGACTCCAGGATGGTATGTTGCCTCCCTGGTGCAAGGGTCAAGGATGTCTCGGAGCGGGTGCAGGACATTCTAAAAAGGGAGGGAGAACAGCCAGTTGTCGTGGTGCACTTTGGTACCAACGACATAGGTAAAAAAAGGGATGATGTCCTACGAAACGAATTTAAGGAGCTAGGAGCTAAATTAAAAAGTAGGATCTCAAAAGTAGTAATCTCGGGATTGCTACCAGTGCCACGTGATAGTCAGAGTAGGAATCGCAGGATAGCGCAGATGAATACGTGGCTTGAGCAGTGGTGCAACAGGGAGGGATTCAAATTCCTGGGGCATTGGAACCGGTTCTGGGGGAGGTGGGACCAGTACAAAGCGGACGGTCTGCACCTGGGCAGGACCGGAACCAATGTCCGAGGGGGAGTGTTTGCTAGTGCTGTTGGGGAGAATTTAAACTAATATGGCAGGGGGATGGGAACCAATGCAGGGAGACAGAGGGAAACAAAAAGGAGGCAAAAGCAAAAGACAGAAAGGAGATGAGGAAAAGTGGAGGGCAGAGAAACCCAAGGCAAAGAACAAAAAGGGCCACTGTACAGCAAAATTCTAAAAGGACAAAGGGTGTTAAAAGAACAAGCCTGAAGGCTTTGTGTCTTAATGCAAGGAGTATCTGCAATAAAGTGGATGAATTAACTGTGCAAATAGATGTTCACAAATATGATGTGATTGGGATTACGGAGACGTGGCTCCAGGATGATCAGGGCTGAGAACTCAACATCCAGGGGTATTCAACATTCAGGAAAGATAGAATAAAAGGAAAAGGAGGTGGGGTAGCATTGCTGGTTAAGGCGCAAATTAAGGCAATAGTTCGGAAGGACATTAGCTTGGATGATGTGGAATCTATATGGGTCGAGCTGCAGAATACCAAAGGACAAAAAACGTTAGTGGGAGTTGTGTACAGACCTCCAAACAGTAGTAGTGATGTTGGGGAGGGCATCAAACAGGAAATTAGGGGTGAGTGCAATAAAGGTGCAGCAGTTATAATGGGTGACTTTAATATGCACATAGATTGAGTTAACCAAACTGGAAGCAATAGGGTAGAGGAGGATTTCCTGGAGTGCATAAGGGATAGTTTTTTAGACCAATATGTCGAGGAAACAACTCGGGAGGTGTCAATCTTAGACTGGGTGTTGTGTAATGAGAGAGGATTAATTAGCAATCTCGTTGTGCGAGGCCCCTTGGGGAAGAGTGACCATAATATTGTGGAATTCTGCATTAGGATGGAGAATGAAACAGTTAATTCAGAGACCATGGTCCAGAACATAAAGAAGCATAACTTTGAAGGTATGAGGCGTGAATTTGCTAGGATAGATTGGCGAATGATACTGAAGGGGTTGACTGTGGATGGGCAATGGCAGACATTGAGAGACCGCATGGATGAACTACAACAATTGTACATTCCTGTCTGGCGTAAAAATAAAAAAGGGAAGGTGGCTCAACCGTGGCTATCAAGGGAAATCAGGGATAGCATTAAAGCCAAGGAAGTGGCATACAAATTGGCCAGAAATAGCAGAGAACCCGGGGACTGGGAGAAATTTAGAACTCAGCAGAGGAGGACAAAGGTTTTGATTAGGACAGGGATAATGGAGTACGAGAAGAAGCTTTCAGGGAACATTAAGACGGATTGCAAAAGTTTCTATAGATATGTAAAGAGAAAAAGGTTAGTAAAGACAAACGTAGGTCCCCTGCAGTCAGAATCAGGGGAAGTCATAACGGGGAACAAAGAAATGGCGGACCAATTGAACAAGTACTTTGGTTCGGTATTCACTGAGGAGGACACAAACAACCTTCCGGATATAAAAGGGGTCGGAGGGTCTAGTAAGGAGGAGGAACTGAGGGAAATCCTTATTAGTCGGGAAATTGTGTTGGGGAAATTGATGGGATTGAAGACCGATAAATCCCCAGGGCATGATGGACTGCATCCCAGAGTACTTAAGGAGGTGGCCTTGGAAATAGTGGATGCATTGACAGTCATTGTCCAACATTCCATTGACTCTGGATCAGTTCCTATGGAGTGGAGGGTAGCCAATGTAACCCCACTTTTTAACAAAGGAGGGAGAGAGAAAACAGGGAATTACAGACCGGTCAGCCTGACATCTGTAGTGGGTAAAATGATGGAATCAATTATTAAGGATGTCATCGCAGTGCATTTGGAAAGAGGTAATATGATAGGTCCAAGTCAGCATGGATTTGTGAAAGGGAAATCCTGCTTGACAAATCTTCTGGAATTTTTTGAGGATGTTTCCAGTAGAGTGGACAAGGGAGAACCAGTTGATGTGGTATATTTGGACTTTCAGAAGGCTTTCGACAAGGTCGCACACAAGAGATTAATGTGCAAAATTAAAGCACATGGTATTGGGGGTAATGTATTGACGTGGGTAGATAACTGGCTGGCAGACAGGATGCAAAGAGCAGTAATAAATGGGGCCTTTTCAGAATGGCAGGCAGTGACTCGTGGTGTAACACAACGTTCAGTGCTGCGACCCCAGCTATTTATAATATGCATTGATGATTTGGACGATGGAATTGAATGTTACTTCTCCAAGTTTGCTGATGACACGAAGCTGGGTTGCAGTGTGAGCTGTGATGAGGATGCTAAGAAGCTGCAGGGTGGCTTCGACAGGTTAGGTGAGTGGGAAAATGCATGGCAGATGAAGTATATTGTGGATAAATGTGATGTTATCTTTTTGGTGGTAAAAACAGAGACAGACTATTATCTGAATGGTGACAGATTAGGAAAAGGGGAGGTGCAACGAGACCTGGGTGTCATGGTACATCAGTCATTGAAGGTTGGCATGCAGGTACAGCAGGCGGTTAAGAAAGCAAATGGCATGTTGGCCTTCATAGCGAGGGGATTTGATTACAAGGGCAGGGAGGTGTTGCTACAATTGTACAGGGCCTTGGTGAGGCCACACCTGGAGTATTGTGTACAGTTTTGGTCTCCTAACCTGAGGAAGGACATTCTTGCTATTGAGGGAGTGCAGCGAAGGTTCACCAGACTGATTCCCGGGATGGCGGGACTGACCTATCAAGAAAGACTGGATCAACTGGGCTTGTATTCACTGGAGTTCAGAAGAATGAGAGGGGACCTCATAGAAACGTTTAAAATTCTGACGGGGTTAGACAGGTTAGATGCAGGAAGAATGTTCCCAATGTTGGGGAAGCCCAGAACCAGGGGACACAGTCTAAGGATAAGGGGGAAGCCATTTTGGACCGAGCTGAGGAGGAATTTCTTCACCCAGAGAGTGGTGAACCTGTGGAATTCTCTACCACAGAAAGTTGTTGAGGCCAATTCACTAAATATATTCAAAAAGGAGTTAGATGAAGTCCTTACTACTAGGGGAATCAAGGGGTATGGTGAGAAAGCAGGACTGGGGTACTGAAGTTGCATGTTCAGCCATGAACTCATTGAATGGCGGTGCAGGCTAGAAGGGCCAAATGGCCTACTCCTGCACCTATTTTCTATGTTTCTATGTTTCTATCATAGAGCATCAAGAAGAGAAAGAGACCACCGTAGCAGTTTTAACTAGCTTCTCCAACCTCGACGTCCTGCAATCAGAAAAGAAAGGAAGAACATCACCATTGCGGCAGCAACCGACCACAGCCAATGTGGTACCACCAAAAGCACCGCGATCGACCAACTTCGAAACAAAACTCCACAAGGAAGAAACCGAAGAATTGAAAGTTTCCGCTCGACAACCGAGGCCTGACGACCAACAGGTGAAAACATTACCGAAAGAGACATGGAACCTATTTCTAAAGAAAGAAAATGGGTACGGGTACTTACCCCATAAGACCAAAACATGCCCGACCGCATCAGCGGGCACCATCCAACTGAAGACTATGCAGTAAGAGGTTTTCTCCGATGTTCAGGCTACGGCAAGCAGAACCTACAGAATCCAGAGAACCCCGAATTGTGAACCACCACCAACTACCAGTAAAGGATCGGTGAGCATAGTCCCCATTTGCCCTGGAGTTTAACCTAGTCAGTGTTAGGTATTGGGAGGTGGGAGGTGTATTATTCACTGTAATCCCTTTGAATGTGTTTGTCCTGTTCATTAATTAAGTGATTATAAGTTTGACATTGTATTTTCTTGCCTTTCATAAAATCGAGGTTCATTTGCACCAAACCATTTGTCTCTTGCACTTAATCACATCCCCCAAATAAATCCAGTGTCTGGAACCCAGGGAGTGGGAGCGATTCAAACTGCTCAAAATGTCAGAGGTGAACCTGACCCCACACACCACTCCCGACACTATGCAGTGCTGTTTTTGGCCACCTGCAGGTTGATTTTGAACTTTTATGTCCTGTCACCTGAAATAAATGAGGGCAGCAGGCGTCTCTCTGCCTGACACCAGGGAAACAGTGAGACAGACTTTCGCGATCAGCACAGAGGGAGTTCACTGATCATCTCCCCTCTGTTGGGGCTGTTGTGACTGAGGTTTCTGTACTGTTGTGGTTATCACATTTGCTTTACATGTGAAAGGTCCCTGGTTTGGTACCTGACAGAAACATTACGTTTAAACTTGCTACAGAAGAACAATCAGAGGCGAGTTTAGTCTCCTGCCAAATGCTGCCTGACCTGCTTAAATTTCCAGCATTTTCTGTTTTTATTTGCGATGTATCCTGGCAAAAGAGCTCCCTTATTCCTTAATTGCACTCTATTTCACTTCAATAAATAGATAACTATCAGTGAGAGAAAATGGATCCACCGGGGACCTTTCGCGTGTGAGGCCAACGTGATATCCGTTACACTGCAGCCCAGTGAATATAAAGGATGAGCTCACAAATATCAGGGGCAGTGCAGTCTGGTCAACGTCAAACCCTCCTTTCTTATTCAGCAGAGGCATGAACGGGAGTCAGTCTCCACAAAGTTTATATAAAGATACAAATACAAGTAACACTTCCAAATCTTTTCACTGTAAAATTATTTCACTTTATTTGAAATCCTAGCCCACACTGCGATATGTGTGTGCACTCGGTCCGTGCAGCAGAGCTGGTCTCCAGTCGTCTTGGATAACCCTTGCCACTGGACCAAGACCTCGCTCTGTCAAGCCCGTGTGATGGCTGGGGTGCAACAGCCACCACACGTTAAAAAAAATCCACGCACAGGCATCTTGCACCCTTCGGGATGTAGTTCGGGTCCTTCATTGAAATACCTGTGAACTCATCCTTTTTCGGCGTGGAAGCAAGTCATCCTCGTTCCGAGAGACCGCCTATGATGATGATGATGATGGATACATTAACGTCCCAACAGCTCATTGGCAGCAGGAGTGGGACCGTGCGGCGCTTCAGAAAACATGTCGAAAAGGCAAAGTCACTGATTCCGTCTCATGTGCTCCTCCGATCAAGAATAGCAACACAAACTAAAAATGCTTAATAATGGTTACACCTTATCTCCACATACAATAAGCAGTTGGCTTGTTGTTCTTGAGGTATGATTCTCGCTTCGGGGTTGTTATTTGAAATTTGTGAGAGGTCCTGGGTTTAAATCCCTGTCAAACGTGAATTTTGAATTTGCATCGAACTTTTGCAAAGAAGGACTTGCATTTCTGCAGTGCCTGTCAGGAACTCCTGATGCCCCAAAGCGCTTTACAGCTGTTGAGTTGCTTTTGAAATGTTGTCATGTGAGGAAAGATGTGCCCAAATCACCTGACACGCACCTCAACTCTTTGTGAAGGAGATCATAGAATCATAGAAGTTTACACCACGGAAGGAGGCCATTTCGGCCCATGGTGTCCGTGCCGGCCAACAAGAGGCTATCCAGCCTAAACCCATTTTCCAGCTCTAGGTCCATAACCCTGCAGGTTACAGCACTTCAGGTGCACATCCAAGCACTTTTTAAATGTGGTGAGGGTTTCTGACTCTACCATCCTTTCAGGCAGTGAGTTCCAGACCCCCACAACCCTCTGCGTGAAGAAATTTCCCCTCTAAACTTTCTACCAATTACTTTAAATTTATGCCTCCTTTTTGATGACCCCTCTGCTAAGGGAAATAGGCCCTTTCTATTCACTATATCTAGGCCCCTCATAATTTTATACACCTCAATGAAGTCTCCCCTCAGGCTCTGTTCCATGGAAAACAAATCCAGCCTATCTAATCTGTTCTCATGGCTACGATTCTCCACTCCCGGCAACAGACTCGTAAATCTCCTCTGTACCCTCTTCAGTGCAATCATGTCCTTCCTGTAATATGGCGACCTGAACTACACGCAGTACTCCAGCAGTGGCCAAACCTGCCCCACCGACCCCATCTCCTATATTCTATTCCTCGGATAATAAAAGCAAGCATTCCATATTCCTTCTTAACCACCTTATCTACCTGGCCTGCTATTTTCAGGGATCTGTGGACATGCACTGCCTGGATTCTGGGGAGGACCCAGCAGATTGGAAAACTGCAAATGTAATGCCCCTATTTAAAAAAGGAGGAAGACAAAAAGCAAAAAACTATAGACCAGTTAGCCTAACGTCTGTGGTTAGGAAAATGTTGGAGTCCATTGTTAAAAAAGCAGTCGCAGGACATAGAAACATAGAAACATAGAAAATAGGTGCAGGAGAAGGCCATCCGGCCCTTCGAGCCTGCACCACCATTCAATAAGATCATGGCTGATCATTCACCTCAGTACCCCTTTCCTGCTTTCTATTTATACCTCTTGATCCCTTTAGCCATAAGGGCCACATCTAACTCCCTCTTGAATATATCTAACGAACTGGCATCAACAACTCTCTGTGGCAGAGAATTCCACAGGTTAACAACTCTCTGAGTGAAGAAGTTTCTCCACAAATCGTACTAAATGGCTTCCCCCTTATCCCTTAGACTCTGCCTCTGGTTCTGGACTTCTCCAACATCGGGAACATTCTTCCTGCCTCTAACCTGCCCAGTCCCGTCAGAATTTTATATGTTTCTATGAGATCCCCTTTCATTCCTCTAAACTCCAGTGAATGCAGGCTCAGTCGATCCAGTCTCTCCTCATATGTCAGTCCTGCCATCCCGTGAATAAGTCTGGTGAACCTTCGCTGAACTCCCTCAATAGCAAGAACATCCTTCCTCAGATTAGGAGACCAAAACTGAACACAATATTCCAGGTGACGCCTCACCAAGGCCCTATAAATCTGCAGTAAGATCTCCCTGCTCCAATACTCAAATTCCCCAGCTATGAAGGCCAACATGCCATGTGTCTTCTTCACCGCCTGCTGTACTTGCATGCCAACTTTCAATGATTGATGTACCATGACATCCAGGTCATGTTGCACCTCCCCTTTTCCTAATCTGTCACCATTCAGATAATATTCTGCCTTCACGTTTTTGCCACCAAAGTGGATAACCTCACATTTATCTACACTATACTGCATCTGCCATGTATTTGCCCACTCACCTCACCTGTTCAAGTCACCCTACAGCCTATTAGCATCCTCCTCACAACTCACACCGCCACCCAGCTTAGAGTCACTTGCAAACTTGGAGATATTACAATCAATTCCGTTGATTCCATCTAAATCGTTGATGTATATTGTAAATAGCTGGGGTCCCAGCACTGAGTCCAGTGGCATCCCACTAGTCACTGCCTGCGATACTGAGAAGGACCCATTTATCACTGCTCCCTGCTACCTGTCTGCCAACCAGTTCTCTGCCCATGTCAATACATTACCCCCAATACCATATGCTTTAATTTTGCTCACTAATCTCTTGTGTGGGACCTTGTCAAAAGCCTTTTGAATGTTCAAACACATTACATCCACTGTGTTTTCCCTTGTCCACTCTATTGGTTGCATCCTAAAAAAATTCTCGAAGATTTGTCAAGCATGATTTCCCTTTCATAAATCCATGCTGACTTCGACCGATCTTGTCACTGCTTTCCAAATGCGCTGCTATTTCATCTTTAATAATTGATTCCAGCATTTTTCCCACTACTGATGTCAGGCTAACCGGTCTATAATTATACATTTTCTCTCTCCCTCCTTTTTTAAAAAGTGTTGTTACATTAGTTCCCCTCCAGTCCATAGGAACTGATCCAGAGTCGATAGACTGTTGGAAAATGATCACCAATGCATCCACTATTTCTAGGGCTACTTCCTTAAATACTCTGGGATGCAGACTATCAGGCCGTGTGGATTTATTGGCCTTCAATCCCATCAATTTGCCTAACACAATTTCCTGACTAATAAAGATTTCCTTCAGTTCCTACTTCTCGCTAGACCCTCGGTTTCCAAGTATTTCCGGAAGGTTATATGTATCTTCCTTCGTGAAAACAGAACTAAAGTATTTGTTCAATTGGTCTGCCATTTCTTTGTTCCCCATTATAAATTCACCTGATTCTGACTGCAAGTGACCTACGTTTGTCTTCACTAATCTTTTTCTCTTCATATATCTACAGAAGCTTTTGCAGTCAGTTTTTATGTTCCCTGCAAGCTTCCTCTTATACTCTATTTTTCCGCTCCTAATTAAACCTTTTGTCCTCCTCGATTGAATTCTAAATTTATCCCAGTCCTCAGGTTTGCTGCTTTTTCTGGCCAATTTATATGCCTCTCCTTGGAATTAGCACTATCCCTAATTTCCCTTCTTAGCCACGGTTGAGCCACATTCCCCGTTTCAGTTTTTTCTCCAGACAGGGATGTACAATTGTTGAAGTTTATCCATATGATCTTTAAATATTTGCCATTGCCTATCCACCGTCAACCCTATAAGTCTCATTTGCCAGTCTATTCTAGCCAATTCACATCTCATACCATTGAAGTTACCTTTCCTCAATTTCAGGATTCTCGTCTCTGAATTCACTGTGCCACTCTCCATCTTAATAAAGAATTGTACCATATTGTGGTCACTCTTCCCCAAGGGGCCTCGCACAACAAGATTACTAATTAGTCCTTTCTCATTCTACATCACCGAGTCTAGGATAGCCAGCCCTCTAGTTGGTTCCTCGACATATTGGTCAAGAAAACCATCCCTAATACACTCCAGGAAATCCTCCTCCACTGTATTTCTACCAGTTTGGTTAGCCCAATCTCTATGTAGATTAAAGTTGCCCATGATAACTGCTGTACCTTTACGCATCAATAATTTTCTTGTTTGATGCTGTCCCCAAACTCACTACTACTGGTTGGTTGTCTGTGCACAACTCCCACGAGCGTTTTCTGCCCTATGGTATTCCGCAGCTCTATCCATACAGATTCCACACCATCCAAGCTAATGTCCTTCCTTAATATTGCGTTAATTTCCTTTTTAACCAGCAACGTCACCCGACCTCCTTTTCCTTTCTGTCTATCCTTCTTGAATGTTGAATACCTCTGGGTGTTGAGTTCCCAGCCTTGGTCACCCTGGAGCCATGTCTCTGTAATCCCAATTATATCATATTTGTTAATTGCTGTTGATGCAGTTAATTCGTCCACCTTATTACGAATACTCCTTGCATTGAGGCACAGAGCCTTCAGGCTTTTCTTTCTAATACACTTTCTCCCTTTAGAATTTTGCTGTAATGTGGCCCTTTTTGATTTTTGCCTTGTGTTTCTCTGCCCTCCACTTTTATTTTTCTTCTTTCTATCTTTTGCTTCTGCATCCATTTTACTTCCTTCTATCTCCCTGCATAGGTTCCCATCCCCCTGCCATATTAGTTTAACCCCTCCTTAAATGCACGAGCAAACACTCTCCTAGACATTGGTTCTGGTTCTGACCAGGTGCAGACCGTCCGGTTTGTACTGGTCCCACCCCCCCCAGAACTGGTTCCCATGTCCCAGGAATTTGAATCCCTCCCCCCTGCACTACTCATCAAGCCACATAGTTATCTCAGCTATCCTGCAATTCCTACTCCGACTAGCACTTGGCACTGGTAGCAATCCTGAGATTTCTACCTTTGAGATCCTACTTTTTAATTTAACTCCTAGCTCCCGAAACTCAGCTTGTAGGACCTCATCCCGTTTTTTCCTATATTGTTGGCACCTATATACACCACGACAGCTGGCTGTTCGCCCTTCCCCTCCAGAATGCGCTGCAGCCACTCTGAGACATCCTTGACTTTTGCACCAGGAAGGCAACATACCATTCTGGAGTCTCGATTGCATCCGCAGAAACATCTATCTATTCCCCTTACAAGAGAATCCCTTATCACTATAGTTCTCCCACTCTTTTTCCTGCCCTCCTGTGCAGCAGAGCCACCCCTGGTGCCATGGACTTGGCTGCTGCTGCCTTCCCCTGATGAGTCACCTCCTCCAACAGTACCCAAGGTGGTGTATCTGTTTTGCAGGGGGATGACACCAGGGTACTCCTGCACTACCTTCCTTCCACTGCTCTTCCTGATGGTCACCCATTCCCTATCTGCCTGAGTAACCTTTACCCGCGGAGTGATCAACTCACTAGACGTGCTATTCATGACATCCGCAGCATCGCGGATGCTCAAGAGTGAATCCATGCGCAGCTCCAGTGCTAAATGTGGCCTGTCAGGAGCTGCAGCTGGATACACGTCCTGCACATGTAGTCATCAGGAACACTGGAAGCGTCCCTGACTTCCCAATTAGCACAGGAGGAGCATGACACGTGTCCGAGCTCTCCTGCCATGACGTAACCATTAGATTACTTAATTTGGCAACATGCCAACCGTTTCTTGCTGCTAAGAACAAGAAGAAAGACAAAGAAACAGAAAACTACTCACCACTCAGCCAGCCAATCACTTACCCTCTTGGCTGTGACGTCACCCTTTGATTACTTTTGTATTCTTCCTTACATTTGACCCTGCACCAGCTGTAGCTCGCTGCTCGCTGCTCCTCCAACCGCTGCTCCTCGGACTGCCGCCGATCCCCGGACTCCAGCTGGTCCTTTATAGGCCGCTGCTCACACCTCCTCCGGTCACTGCTCCTCCGACTTTTGGAAAAAAATAATTCAGTCAGGCAGAGTCTGCATGGATTTATGAAAGGGAAGTCATGTTTGACAAATTTGCTGGAATTCTTTGAGGATGTAATGAACAGGGTGGATAAAGGGGAACCAGGGGATGTGATGTATTTGGACATCCAGAAGGCATTTTGACAAGGTGCCACATAAAAGATTACTGCACAATATAAAAGTTCCCGGGGTTGGGGGTAATATATTAGCATGGAGAGAGGATTGGCTAACTAACAGAAAACAGAGAGTCGGGATAAATGGTTCATTCTCTGGTTGGTAAACAGTAACTAGTGGGGTGCTGCAGGGATCAGTGCTGGGACCCCAACTATTTATAATCTATATTAACGACTTGGAAGAAGGGACCGAGTGTAACGTAGCCAAAGATTGGAGGAAAAGCAATGTGTGAGGAGGACACAACAAATCTGCAAAACAACATAGCCAGGCTAAGTGAGTGGGCAAAAATTTGGCAGATGGAGTATAATGTTGGAAAGTGCAAGGTTATGCACTTTTGCAGAAAAAATCAAAGACAAGTTATTATTTAAATGGAGAAAAATTGCACAGTGCTGCACCAACAGCGGGACCTGCGGGTACTTGTGCATGAAGCACAAAAGGTTAATATGCAGGTACAGCAATTGATCAGAAGGCCAATGGAATCTTGGCCTTTATTGCAAAGGGGATGGAGTATAAAAGCAGAGAAGTCTTGTTGCAGTTATAAAGGAGATTGGTGAGGCAAGACCTGGAAGAGAATTCCTGCCTCGCCAAGCAAGTTAAAGATTATGGGGAGAGGGTGAGAGACATTCAGGTAACCTATAAGGTAGCCAGTGCCAGGGAATTTGAGGCTGGTGACCATGGCCCCTGCCAGCATCTGATCCAAGGCTTGAACCTTGCTCTATCCCGGGCTAAAGGCATGGTGTGCCTGATAAACCCGGGTTTAGCACAGGAACACCTGGTGGAGCAAGGAGAAACCCCGCAGTTACCTCCTGCAGCTGCCGGGAACAGCCCAGAGCAGCGGGTTTGTCAACCAGAGTGCGGGGCAGGCAAGGATTGCGAACTACCAACACCGGCGGCCCCGAGTTTTAAATCGGTTTGGTAGCAGGGGGAAGCAGGCAAGCCAATACAAGGAGGGCTGGAACCAGGGCCAATGCTCTCGGTCCGGCAACAGACGTTTGGCCCACCTGGTGCAAATGGGGCAGCAGGACCCCTAGTAAGCAATTTCATAGCCCGCATGACACCCAAAAACTGAGGGCTATGATCGACCACCTAAGTAAGCTCACCCAACAGGGAGATCCCTCGGTACACTTCCTGGAAGTGGAACACACAGGGGATATTAACGGGTGCGATAATTCGGAGCAGGCTAAGCTGTTGCTCTTCTCGCTAGACACCAAGCTGTGCCATTCCCTCTCTGCAGACAGCAGAAAGGGGCGTAACACGTACGCTACGGTTAAGGAGGAGGTTCCAGAAGCCATGAGTATGAACGATGGGAGTCCTTTCTCCCGAGTGGAGAAGACAGTACAGCTCTATGGGGAGACTCTACAGGCTTTCGTCGACAGATTGTGGCCGGTCTACGAAAGGGCCTGTAATGGGGTTCTTGACCGGGCCCACCTGGCCCCTAACGAGCTGGCTCACTGGCTCCGCAGCCTGGTGGCAAACGGCTTACCTGGAGTGAAGGCAAAAGCCCAGGTCTGGTTCGATCCAAGAGACCCCAGAACAACCGAGGAGGCAGTGGCCAGACAGTTGACCCTGGCTGACCGGAACGGGAAGGTCCATGAGATTAAACCCAGCTAAGGCAAGAGAGACTGGCATCAGAAAGGTGGGAACCCTCCCCACAAAGGGAGTGAATGTTTTGGGTGTGGGAAAAGTGGGCACTGGAGGAAGGACTATAGGAACCCTTGGAAAGAGACTAAGGGAAAGGCCGCTCCAACCCCAGCCCGTAAGGCCGGGGCAGGAACACCCGACTCATATGAGACACTCGTAGCCACCCTACAGACACTTATAAACGGTACAGTAGCCGGTACGGTAAAACCCTCTGCTCCAACCCACCCATGTGTATGACTAGAGCCAGCGCAGCCTGTGTACCTGTGTTCCCTAGAGTACGATGCCTGGAAGAGACCGTGCGTTACAATGGAGGTGGAGAAAGTGAACGGGACCTACCTGTTAGATACTGGTGCTTCCTGCACGCTTGTATATGCAAATAAGCCGGCTACCTCACCTCTATCGAACGGGGTCCCGTACAGTCTAGTGGGGTTCACAGGCAATGAGCAAACTGGTTCGTTTCCCATCCCGCTCACCATTCAGTTAGGTACACTTAAAACCAAATGGAAGTGTGTCCTGATGAAATGGGAGCAGGAGGGAAAAGGTATCCTGGGGGCTGATTTTATCATTAGCCACTAGATCCGAGTGGATCTGAGGAACCACTGCCTATGGGGAGCCATAGGGACAGACAGGGAAGGTGAGGTGGCGGTGATCCCAGAAAAAGGGGCCAAGGGAACGTTGTGTACCGTGAAGCCAAAGGAGGATTACGACATGGAATTACTGGTCAGTAACAGCCCAGTGGAGAACCAGGCATATGTACGGGCACACCTTGCAGCATTCGCCACCGACAAACATGACTGTGGCAGGGTAACGGGGGTGGAAGTTAGTATAGAAGGGGACCCCATGACCCACCAACAAAAGCAATATAACTTCCCCAGGGAGGCAGAGGCAGTCCGGACAATGTCGCTGGGATCACTGGTAGAGCAAGGGGTGTTAATACCGATAGCTACCCATGTGAACTCTTCACTGTGGCCAGTTAAGAAACGGGACAACTCATGGAGGGCCACCGTGGACTATCGAGTACTAAATAAGAATATCCCTGCCTGTGCACCCACTGTAGCAGCCGTAGCGGACCTCATAGAGAGTATTCCAGCATCCGCGACCACTTTCACGGTGCTGGACATTTCAAATCGGCTCTGATCCATTCCTTTCAAACGGGAGGACTAGTATAAGTTCGCCTTTACCTTCAAGGGCCAACAATACACGTGGAACTGTCTTCCCAAGGCTTCCACAACAGCCCCAGCATTTTTCACCAATGTATGGCGAACGGTTTAAAGGGCTTCAGCAGACCCCAGCAGTTGGTGCAGCATGTGGATGACCTGCTCCTGTTTACCGATCAGGGGGAGGAGCATGGCCCACTGCTGACCGAGCTGCTGGAGCTATTAAAAGAAGAAGGGTTTAAAGTAAACCCGAATAAGGCACAGATCGGCCAGAAGGAAGTCAAATTCCAGGGGCTGACTGTGCGCGCTGGGGAAAGGGCATCGACAAGGCGAGAAGGGAGGCAGTACAGTAGTTACCAGCCCCCAACACAGTGACAGGGGTAAGATCCTTTCTAGGGCTCACTGGGTACTGCAGAGACTTCATTGAGGATTATGCAGCCACCGCAGCCCCTCTGCTCAGGCTCTTAACAAGGGGGTAGAGTGGGACTGGGATGAGGGTTGCGAGGCAGCATTTAATCAGCTCAAGGAGGACTTGCAGACCGCTGTAGTAAAGGAGATTTTCCTGGAGGTGGCAGCCAGCGGGGACAGTTTGAGCTCAATGCTGTTTCAAGAGTGGCACGGCCAGTTGAGGCATGTGCTTTACTCCTGCAGGATCCTCACAGATGTGGAGAAGGTGTACTCCAACTGTGAGAGACACCTCCTAGCCATCATTGGGCAGTGAAAAGATCATTGATCTTCACGGGAGGATCTTCTCTAACACTCCTAACTCACCACACACCGACTCAGATGCTCCTAGATGGAAGGATTAAGGACGGGATGGTGAGCAGTGCCCGCATTGCTCATTGGACCCTGCTCCTCTCCCAGATGGACCTCAGAGTAGAAGGCTCCGCGAGCCAAGGCTCGCAACCAACCTAATCTACCCAGGGAAAGCCCACAGGTGCTCCATTGGCCTTCGGGCTGGGTTACACCCGACAGGCCGGGACATCTACATGGATGGGTCCAGCACGGTATCTGCTGGCGAACGACTCACTGGGTGCGGAGTCTATGACCCAAGGGCAGGTATTGCCCTGGCAATCAATCTCCCCAGCACCATGAGCACCCAGCATGCTGAACTGTCCGCCGTAATTTACGTGGTGAACCACCTCGAGGAATTCCCTACCCCGTACACGATATGCTCGGACAGTATGTTCATCTGCAATTCGTGTACGGAGCACCTGGCTATCTGGTCACGTCGCGGATACACGTCCGCTGACGGGAGACCCCTGGCAATCAAGCCCCTGCTGGAGAAAATCATGACAGCGGTGGGGGAAGAGGGAAAGGTCTACATACATAAGGTGAAGACCCATTCAAAAACCGAACCCGTGCAGAGGGAAACCAAAAGGCTGACAAACTGGCCAAAGAAGGTGCCCGCACGGGAAAGTTCTGGGACCCCTATGACACCGGCCGCATAGCAGCGGGCAAGAATAAGAACAGGGCAACAGAGAGTACAGGGATAGCTTTGGCCCCAGACTTAAAAACAATTCAGGCACAGGACCCAGTCCTGAAAGCTGTCCTGAACGCGCTAGCTAGTGGAGAGAGTCGAAAGTCCGTACGGCACAGCAGCCATTACCGTTAAGGAAGGCATGCTGTTTGAAGAGGGACAATGGGTCGTGCCACAGCAGCACCAGAGGGAATTCCTAAAACTGGCCCATGAGGGTCCAGGAGCGGGACACCCCGGGCCTGAGACCACCTGGCAACGGGTGGAACAGGCAGGATGGTGGCCGGGACTCAGGGAGGATGTCCGCGAGTTCTGTGTGCACTGCCTGGTGTGTGCTGCGAACAACCCTGACCCCCAGAAAAGGAAGGTGTCCCTAGGAAACGTCAGGAGGGTAGAGGGACCATGGCAGTCAATCCAAATTGACTACATCAGGCCCCTACCCACCACCCAGGGAGGCTACAAATACTGCCTCGTCCTGGTGGACGTGTTCTCAAAATGGGTTGAAGCCTTCCCCTGCCGAAAAGCCACCGCACTAGGGACAGCTAAGATTCTAGTGAGGGAAGTGTTCCCCCGGTGGGGACACCCACAGTATGTGGAGTCGGACCAGGGGAGCCATTTCACCGGGCAGGTAATGCAGGCAACCCTTAAGGTGCTCGGCACTGAGGGGAAATGGCACGTTGCCCACAATCCACAGTCATCGGGTAATGTGGAGCGTTTAAACCGCAGCATTAAAGAAAGGCTGCGGAAGGAAACGGGAGACTCACCCCAAAAGTGGGTGGAGGTCTTACCATTGGTCCGAAATGGGATCCGAGCTAGCCAGTCAAAGAGCACGGGTTATTCCCCATATGAGCTCATGACTGGCCGGATCATGCGGACCCCCACCCATGTCCTAGCCCCGGTGCTCACAGAAGGTCAGCTCAGAGAGGTGAACTGGGACCGGTTTGTCAGGAACCTGTTTGAACACCTCAAACAGATTCACTGGCAGGCTGCTAGTAACATGGGCAGACAGCATCAGAGTAACCGATTGCTGCTAGAACGCAGAAAACACCACGATAGGGGACCAGGTCATGGTGAGGAACCATGCTCGGGTCGGGGTTTGTGAAGCATTATATATAGGGCCATACAGCATTGTGGACAAGGCAAGGACGATGGTCTATGCCATAAAGCTGCCCCGCCGTACTAAGTGGTTCCACATCAACCAGTGCGAGCTGTACAACCCAGGGTCAGCCAACCACAGAGGGCAGCTGGGAGAGGTGAACCGTCCTCAGGACAGGGACCCTCCGTTGGCCGCCCCCGACGGTGGAGGGTCCACAGGGAATGTGGCAGGCTCAAAAATCGTGCCTATAGGGGCGGAGAATTGCAGTGCTGGAAGGGCTATCTCACCCATCGTTTGGGATTCGGACGCATCCCCAGTAACCCAAGCCCTGAGAAGGACCCTCCGTAAACCACGGCCAAAGATACCGTGGTCACCGGCAGCTGAACCTCAGCGATTCTACCCTAGGAGAAGGGCAGCCCGACAGGAAAGGCCGAAGGTCAGAAGTACTGAGGCCGCTCAGAGTAGGGACCACCAGCCAGCCGCCTCCAGTGGTGAGGGACTCACAGGAGCAGTAGCCACGAGCTGTCCCAGAGACAAGGGTCTCCAGCTCACCGGCTGCGGGGAAACCCTAGCATCCAGGCGGCTATCAGGCCGCACCAGGCATGGGCCTGACAGGGACTAACCAGGCCACCCGGAGACGGGTGGCGGCTGTACATTGCTCTAATTTTTAGTCTAAGATAGCTGACTGCACCTTACATTTTAAGGTTTAGTTTAGAATTGAGGGTAATGTTGCAGTAATGTTTAGGTGATTGGTTTGAGTTTGTCTTGTGTGTCAGCCAGCCTGAGAGCAGTTCTCAAGTGCAGGATCCAGACATTACCGGGTGATGGACAAACCTCAGGAGACCAATTGATGTTTTATAATTTTAATCTATGTTCTTCCTTCTGTAATGTGGTTGTACGTTGCCTACATGCTGGTGAATATAATGTAATTGAAATGAAATGTAACTGTGCTGAAATGCAATTGTAGTGATTGAACCCCCTCCAAGCTGGGAGGATGTAAACGTAAAAAGTTTGTACCTGTAAAGGAAAAGTGTGTCACTGTGGTGACGTTGCATTAGTGTAATACATATTTTGGGTTTTAGTTTAGTTAATTTATGGGGAAGGTCTCTCTTGGGAGCCAGGAACTTTGCTCACCTGTAAGATGATACCATAAATGATATGGTATCACAGGGGGGAATGTAGAATTTACCAATATCTCGCAAAAATTCCTGGTACCTTTCCCCTGCAGAGGAGAAGAATCCCTTTCTGGACTTTTAAAATGAGTTTAAAGGGGCAGACGACACCTGTAGGGGATAAAAGGGGCTGCATTCATAGAGACCCCCGCCCCCGCAGTGTTTGGACTCATAGGAAAGGAAATTCAAAATGGACCTAATTTATAGATCCCCTAAACATCTATGGGAAGGAGCAGATCAATTTTAAGGTTCTCCAACATTTTGGCTGCGAAAAAGATGTTACCGAATACAGGAGGTGGGGCTAACCTCTGTGAAGCAAATTCATGTATTAAGGATCCCAGACTGTCTGGGGGGAACTATTCACGCCGTTAGAGACAATCGAATTACCCAATCAAGCACAATGGAAATCATGGTCAGGAAACTGGACAATCCTAAAACAATGCAAAACCAGTGATAGCACATTCTCACACTCTAATCGAGTTACTGCTGACAATGGAGACATTTGAAAATCAATGGACAGAACAGTTTAAACAGAGCCCAAGAGATTTGATGGGAGATAACAAAGCCTTTTTTTGGGGATATATCTATCCCCAAGTTTTACAAGGAAAAACTAACAGAACACAGACTGGAACTCCCACAGACTCGAACAAGGACACAGACTGGAAGACAGACACAGACGCAAGCAGCCTGCTTCCTCTACAGTGAAGAAATTGAACAGTGAAGGAGACTACCAGAATTCATCAAGAACTGACCGAGCACGAGGCCCACTAAACGGAAGGTTGTCAGCAACCAAATTGACAATCACTCTACAATCTACTTCTGAACGACCCAACGGGGGAGAAATTGCCAAAAGGGACTAACTAAAACTATTCCTAACCAAAGAAAGTGGGTACTTACCCCATACATCCAAAACGCAACTTAGCATATCAACGGACGCACCCCAACCGAAGACTACGCAGTCCGAAGTCCTCTCCTCTGTCCGGGGTACGGCTCGCCGAGAAGGCCAAGTGCAGCGAACCCCGAAACCACGAATCACCGGCAACTGTCTAAAGGGATTGGTGAGCATAGCCCCTGAACCCCCAGAGCTATAACTTAGTTAGTTGGGGGAATTGTGTAATTCTCCTCTTTACCCCATTTAGAGTTCAAGCTGTATTCTTTTCCACACAGGCTGTAATTTGACAATTTATTCAAGGTGTTGTACCCCTCAGTGTGTATTGGTCTGTGTGTGTTATTAAAGGGGTGCCTTTTACTTCTTTTTAGACACAATAAAGCCATACCTGCTTCCTGCCTTGAAACCGATTGTCTGTCCAAGTCTGTCACAGTCCCTTCATAATTCCAGTGTCGAGAACCAAGGGTGTGGGAGCGATTCGGAACCGCTCATATAAGGTCAGAAGGGAAAGCTGACCCTCTGCAAACCACCCCTTACACTGCCGGCCACAACTCCTTCATAACCGATCTTATTCCTCTCACTACTTCTTGACCCATGGATTCCTCGTGAGGTTGTGGTGACCTGAAATTTCTAAAATCTTAATTTAAAACTAGAACTCTTAAACATTATTAAACTCATATCATGCTATTATATACATCTGCCATCTGTCTCCGACTGGACAAGTTAATCCCTGTTCTTCTCCTTCCCTTATTCAGCCTCTGGTTTGCCTGTGTGGCCGGCGGTAAGGCGGTCTGTACCGCAGGACCCAGAGTGTTCTGACTGGAGGTGTGCCTGAGTCCCACATTATCGGGGGAATGGCCCCTCTGGGGCAACAACACACTTCCCCTTTAGGTGTAGCTGCTGAGTTCATTTCATTAACTGAGGATTCTGCACAGCCGGGGGCTGTAGGCTGGGGACTCTCAGTTAGTGGCTGGTCCACCACGACCTCTCCCATAAGTCCCTCACCGCCGAAGGCTGCCGGCTGGGGATCCCTGTCCGTAGACTGATCCCTGATCTTGGGTATTCTCTAACGGATGGCCAACCTCCCGGGGCTGACCCACTGAAACTGGGGCACTGGTGACCACGGTGTCTCCGGGAAGCGAGCCGGGACAGCTTTGTCAGGAATCTGTTTGAACACCTCAAACAGATTCACTGACAGGCTGCTAACAACATGGGCAATGAACTCAGCACTTTAGCTCGAGTGTTCAGGACAGAACGCGCCCCTGAGCATGTATGAGGAAAAAGCTCCAGAAAATATTCTCGGCCAGGGAGCTTTCGCTTGT
This sequence comes from Pristiophorus japonicus, assembly GCF_044704955.1. Taxonomy (NCBI): domain Eukaryota; kingdom Metazoa; phylum Chordata; class Chondrichthyes; family Pristiophoridae; genus Pristiophorus; species Pristiophorus japonicus. The sequence continues at coordinate 15,272,492 of NC_092004.1, read as the reverse complement.
GAGGTGAACGTGTTCAGCGCGACACTGCGGAAACATCTCCACTTTCAGCACCAGGTCAGACAGAAATGTGAAGCGAGCAGGTGGACTGCAGAATCCCACTTTTAAGGATTTGGTCGTGGTGTCAAACAAAGAGTTTCACTAAATGATTAAAAATAAGAAATGTCAAAGTCGAACATGCATCTCCAGAAGAGACTGCGATTTGAACACAGCACTTTAAACCACTCCGCCACCCTGAGCATTCAATGCTAGATGTGGCCACCTGCAGATTGATTTTGGACTTTTGTGTCCTGACACATGAAATAAATGAGGGCAGCAGGCGTATTTCTCCCTGACACCGGGGAAACAGTGAGACAGATCTTGGAACAAGGGTCTGGTTATTGCCAAACAGCAAAGAAAATATTTTCTGGAAGAACAATGTTGAAAATAATTGCAACCCCAACATGATTAGAACACACAACCTTTCGATTTGGAGTCAGGCATGCTACCATTGCCTGACAAGGTCCACACATGAAGTTTGAGATGTTCGGCGATATGAAGGTTTCACAATACAAGGGACTTTAAAATCCCCGCCCATTCCCACCAGGTATCAGAAGCAGCGCTCACCTGCCAGTCACCGTATGTTTTTTTCTTAAACTTTTGTATTGTTTTCACGGGAAAGCATCATTAATTAACCCCTCACCTTCTTTTGCACAATGAAAGAAATGGTAACTGAGGGAGAGTCGATACTTCAATCATTTGTCCTGTGCTTTGGGGAGTGGGCAGGGAAGTGGACCTGAGTCCACGATTGCATCGGCCATGATCGTATTAAATGTCGGAGCAGGCTCGAGGGGCGTATGATCGACTACTGCTCCTATTTCTTATCTTCTTATGTTCTTATGCATGTTGACCCATTTTACTCACTGTATTTTAGGAGTCTGGTTCAAAATCTTCATTGCTGATGACACCAGGAATCTGGGGCAACTTTTGTCAAATTTAACAGCACCGGTTATTCCGACCGTGCACAGAAAATAGAATCAGCAGTGAAGATAAAATCCTACGGTGCTCATTTTCAGATTCAATGCAGCAGGATTTCAAATAAAGTAAAAGAATTTTACAGTGAAAAGGTTTAGAAGTGTTACTTGTATTTGTGTCTTTAATTAAACTTTGTGGCGTCTGACTCCCGTTCAAGCCTCTGCTGAATAAGAAAGGAGGGTTTGACGTTGACCAGACTGCACTGCCCCTGATATTTGTGAGCTCATCCTTTATATTCAGTGGTTTCTCGCCCTTTGATGGGCTGCAGTGTAGCGGATATCACGTTGGCCTCACACGCGAAAGGTCCCCGGTGGATCCGTTTTCTCTCACTGAATGTTATCTATTGATTGGTTAAATAAAGAGCAATTCAGGAATAAGGGAGCCCTTTTGCCAGGAGAATAAACAGCAAATAGAAACAGCAAATTCTGCAAATCTCAGCTAATCAGGCAGCATTTATTTGGAGACTCAACTCGCCTCCGATTGTTCCTATTTGGCAAGTTTAAACATAATGTTTCTGCCTGGGATCGAACCAGGGACCTTTTGCGTGTAAAGCAAACATGATAACCACTACACTACAGAATACACTGGTACAACAACTCCAACAGAGGGGAGCTGACCAGTGAGCTACCTCTGTGCTGATCGGGAATGTGTTGGCTCACCTGAAACAACTTCTCTCCCACACTGAAAGTTCTCAATCCTTCTCCTCCACTGCCCTTTACAGAAATGTCACGGATCACCCAGCCACCGTGTTCACTTCCACATCCTCACAGTGGGACCACAGAGGCTCCTACCGTCTCCCCGCGATCAGCGAACTCGCCCAATTTACAAAATTAAACCCGGAACACGTGCCCGGCAAAGGGCAGGAGAAGCCAGATAGTCTGTAAGCTCGGTCTATCACAGAAAGTATTGGTATTCATGGTGCTTACAGCAATTATTAATCGTCTCACAGACCTCAATTATTTTTATGCGATGAATTGATCGAGTATCGTTACCAGGTCAGTGCGGCGGATCTTAACCCCTCGACCACCAGGGAACAGTTATGATAGATGTTGATATATTTATATATATTTATATAAGAACCTGAATATCAACGGCTAGCTACCTTGACCTCATGGCGAACAGCAGTGCATCTAACTTTGAGTGAAGTAAATTGTTCCACAATGAAACCCATTTCATCTTTTGTTCCCTTTTAAACACTAGAAACTGAGACAGGGGGAATAAATCGAGAAATAAAAGCACAGGGATAGAGACAAGAGGAAGAGAGAAGGGGAAAGATACTGCCCCCACCCAGAACTAATGCAGAAACCCCTCTGCTGCGCTCGGGGTGGCCACACACAGCCTGGATACACTAACGGGAGAACACCAGCGGCAGGTCGGGGCCATAAAAGGAACGGCGAGCGGCCCTGGGAGCAGCTTGGAGGTCCCGGGAGACTGCTCCAGCGAGCAGCGCGAGCTGGTGCAGGAGGGCGGCGGCAGCAGCAAATTGTGATGTTATCAAGATCCAGGTCAGTGATTGGAGCGTGGGCAGATACAGCAGGAACGGCAAGAGACTGTGGAGGGATGTGATCGGGGCCCAGGGGTGGTATGAGTTCAGGGCCAGGGGCCCAGGGTTAGCACGGGCCAGCCCACACTGCGATTTGTGTGCACACTGGGTCCGTGCAGCAGAGCTGGTCTCCAGTCGTCTTGTTTAACCCTTGCCACTGGACCAAGACCTCGCTCTGTCAAGCCCGTGTGATGGCTGGGGTGCAACGGCCATCACACGTTAAAGAAATCCACGCACAGGCATCTTCCACCCTTCAACATACAGTTCAGGGCCTGGAATATTGAAACACCTGTGAACTCATCCTTTTTTGGCGAGGAAGCAAGTCATCCTCTCTTCGAGGGACTGCCTTTGATGATGATGAACTGGATTTGCTGCAGTCCGCGGGCAGCAGGTGATGAAAGCGGGTGTGAGAGGGTGAGTGACAGGTGGGCACTGCTTCTGATGCTGTCTGACCCACGCTGGGAGTGGCCGGGGATTTTAAAGCCCTTTCATTGCACCAATGCAGGCTAAATGAAACTGTGTTTCAGGAACCTTCATGTTTCCAAACATGGGCAAATTGCACTGTAGACCTCGTGGTGCAACGGTAGTGTGTTTGACTCCCGATCAGAAGGCTGTGTAATTAAATCATGTCGGGATCATTGTTCTTCAAAAGTTGCAAACTTCTTTGCTTATTTGCAATAACCTGACACTTGCTCCAATGTTTGTCTCACTGTTTCCCTGGTGTCAGGCACAGATATGCCAGATGCCCTCATTTACTTCACGCAACAAGACACAAAAGACACAAAAGTTCAAAATTTAAATGAACTGACAGTCTGGATGGCCGAGCCGTCGAAGGTGCTGCGTTCAGTTTGCAGTCTGCTCTTAAAGCGCGGTTTCAAATCCCTTTTCTTATTTTTAGTCATTGAGCAAAACTCATTTGCTTGGCACCATGACCAGCTCCTTAAAAGTGGGATTCAGCTGTTCACCTGCTCGCTGAACATTTCCGTCTGACCTGGTGCTGAAAGTGGAGATGTTTCCGCAGTGTAGCGGTTAACACGTTCGCCTCACACGCGAAAGCTCACCGGGTGGGAGTATTTTCTGGAACTTTCTCCTCATGCATGCTCAGGGCGAGATTGTTCTCCTGCGAAAGGCCATATGATCATAAACATGTAAGGATTAGGAGCTGGAGTAGGCCATTCGGCCCCTCGAGCCTGGTCAACCATTCAAGAAGATCCTGGCAGTTCTTCGACATCAAGTTTAAACATCTGGGGCGGAGCCAACAGGCGCCTGGCTGCAATCAGTGACAAAAACGTTAGCTTTAGCAGAAGCACAGCGAGCTCAGTTGATACAGCGTGAGATTTTTAATCTCAGGTTCTCGGGTTTGAACACCAAGTTTGTTGATTACTTTTTAACTACATTTTATGTTGCTTTCACGGGAATACATCGTTAATTAACCGATGATCTTCTTTTGCACAAATAAAGAAATTCTAACTGAAGGAGATTCCATAATTGGATAATTTACCTATGCTCTGCAAGTTAACTCTTAAACCATAAACCATTTTACACACTGCTTTCGGGTTCTGGTTCAAAATGTTCATTGCTGGTAACATCAACAGGAGACTGGGGAAACAGTGAGACTGACTTTAGAGCAAGGGTCTGGTTATTGTGAAACACCAAAGAAAATATACATTCTGGAAGAATAACATCGAAAGGAAATGTGACCCGACACCCAGAAAGAAGTGTTAAGACAGAAGATGAAATGCTGCATCCCTTTCTGCAAAAAATTCCTTTCACAAACATTTCTCTGACCGAAGCTGCACAAAACAAAAATGTTCGTTTCAAAGTCATTAAACTCCCGAATTTCCGCTTCACCAGAATCTCCTGAATCAGATGCCTCTAGTTTTGCCGACTCAATCCATGTCCCTTTGCAATGTTCTGCTTCCACCCACACTATGAAATGTGCCGCTAACTTATAGAATCATGGAATGGTTACAGCACGGAATGCCATTCGGCCCGTCGAGCCAGTGCCGACTCTCAGCGAGTCCCACTCCCCCGCCCTTTCCCCGCAGCCCTGCAATTGTTTTTCCTTCAGACACTTATCCAACTCCCGTTTGAAAGATAAGATTGAGTCTGCCTCCACCACCCTTTCAAGCCGTGCATTCCAGATCCTAACCACTTGCTGCTAAATAGTCATCTCCTGTTCCTATGTGTAAAGTCTGGGAAACACGAGATCAATTCCTGCCACACTCACAGACTTCCTAAATATAGCACCGTCTTTTTATTCTCATAAAACCAGCTCCTGAAGTGTAGGCCAGCTGTGTAGGTGAAAGCTCTGGTTATGTTCCTAACATCACTTCAATTGCAGTGTTTCCGTAGTGTAGTGTTTGTCTCATTTTCTTCACCCGCAAATGATCTTTGTTTCGAAACTGGACGGAAACATTTTGAAAACCCGTTTAATTAAATATTAGAAAAAATGGATTTATTCATATTAATGTTTCAATATTAACAAAACACAATGTCCCACAGCCTTGTTAAATTTTCTGATATCTATGTTCAGTTCTGTATACACTGAAACTCGACACTTGAACTGAATGCTCATTTCAGTATTGGAGTGGTAACCCACTGGATAACAGCACAGCTGGCAATGTTTGCGGAATATATTCGTGACACCAAAGCACACAATGACAACCTGGAACTGTGCGGCACAGTATCCTCGGGGAAAACAGTTGAAGTCCCTGAGAGGGCTTAAACCACCAACCTTTTGGTTAACAACCGAACACGCTAACCCATTGCGCCACAGAGACTGACGCAAGTGTATACTGCAAGACATCCCAAACCAGGGCGTCCGTCAGTTAAAGCTTCAGATTGCTCCGACCAGTTGGAACTTGTCCACTCTCAGTTGCACTTTTCCCAAATAAAGGGTGGGTCATTCATTGTGGATGCGTGGAAGCAGTCTGGTCCCGCACACTGCAGACACTTCCAAGTCACCGCCAACCAGCTCTCCCACAACCGGTGTGATCTGCCTCCCATCCTTCCGGTGCCTTGTCTGTGACAAAGTATTCTGATTGTCCCGAAGCCTTATTAGGTTTTAATTCCTTTTCAGCTCCTGACTGCGGATATTCCTGTGATTAAACGGGAACTGAATGCTTGTGGGACAGTTGGATTCACCATTTCTTTGCTTGGTAAAATTTCAAAGATTGAAAGCGACGCACATCAACCCCAAACCTCGTCACCGACTCGCTAACCGCTACACGCTGCTCCCGTGAGATGGAAGCCCAGTTGCTGTTTCAAGCTTGAATGCAGGTACAAGCAGAACTCATTCAAAGAAAGTCCAAGTCCCTGAGGCACCTGATTATTTGCACCAAACTCCTTTGTAAAGAGTTGAGGTTCGTGTGGGGTGATTTGGGCACATCTTTCCCCACACTACAACACTTCAAACATAACTCAACGGCTGTAAAGCGCTTTGGGGCGTCATGAGTTCCTGAAAGGCACTGCAGAAATGCAAGTCTTCCTTTGCAAAATTTCTATGAAATTTCAAAACTCGCCGGCAAAATAATGGACTCGTCCAGGATTGGAACCCAGGACTTCTCACAAATTTCATTTAACTTCGACTCATCTAAAGTCACATCTTTAGATCAATGAACCAACTGCTTGACAATCATAATGGTAATGTATAGCCATTATAAAAGCAAGTTTTTGTGTGTGGCTGCTCTTGATTAGAGAAGCACGTGAGACCGAATCAGTGACTTTGCTTTTTCGACCTGTCTTCTGAAGCGCCGCACGATCCCACTCCGACAGTCAATGAGCTGTTGGGACGTTAGTGTATCCAGGCTGTGGGTGGCCTCCCCGAGCGCAGCAGAGGGGTTTCTGCATTAGTTCTGGGTGGGGACAGTATTTCCCCTTCTCTCTTCCTCTTGTCTGTATCCCTGTGCTTTTATTTCTCTATTTATTCCCCCTGTCTCAGTTTCTAGTGTTTAAAAGGGAATAAAAGATGAAATGGGTGTCACTGTGGAACAATTTCTCCCGCTCAAATTTAGATTCACGACCTTTGTGCCATGAGGTCTAGACAGCTTGCCGTTGACATACAGGTTCATATATAAATATATATTTTTATATTGATACAAATTATCGAAGCTGTTCCCTGGTTGAGTGGTTCAGATCCCGAGCATTAACCCTTTCCATTCTCAATCAGTTCATTGCAGAAACATAATTGAGATGTGTGAGAGGATTAATGATTGCTGTAATCGCCGTTAATAACCCCACTACTATCTGTTACAGAATGAGCTTACACACTGTCCCGCTTCTCCTGCCCTTTGCTGGACACATGTCCCGGGTTTAATTTTCCAAACTGGGCGAGTTCGCTGATCGCTGGGAGATGGTAGGAGCCTCTGTGGCCCCACTGTGAGGATGTGGAAGTGAACACGTGATATTTCTGTAAAGGGCAGCAGAGGAGAAGGATTGAGAACTTTCAGTGTGGGACAGAAGTTGTTTCAGGTGAGCCAACACATTCCTGAGCCTCCTCTCTTCTTAGGTAATCCCGGAGTCGAGGATGACTTGCTTCCACATTAAAAATCAGTGGTGATCAGCACAGAGGGAGCTCACTGGTCAGCTCCCATCTGTTGAGGTCACTGTGCTAGAGGTTTCCCTAGTGTCGCGGTTATCACGTTTGCTTCACACGTGAAATGTCACCGGTTTGATCCTTGACAGGAACATTATGTTGAAATTTCCTTTAGGGGAACAATCGGAGGCGAGTCTCGTCTCCTGGCAAATGCTAACTGACCTGCTGAGATTTCCAGCATTTGCTGTTTTTATATGCTATTTATTCTCCTTGCAAAAGGGCTCCCTTATTCCTTAATTGCTCTTTTTTTCACCAATAAATAGATAACTTTTCGCGAGAGAAAATGGATCCACCGGGGAACTTTGGCGTGTCGGAATAACCGGTGCTGTTAAATTTGACAAAAGTTGCACCAGATTCCAGGTGTCGCCAGCGATGAGGATTTTGAACCAGACTCCTAAAACACAGTGTGTAAAATGGGATATGGTTGAACAGTTAACATGCAAAGCACAGAAAAATGATTGAAGTATCGACTGTCCCTCAGTCAGCATTTCTTTCATTGTACAAAAGAAGATGACGGGTTAATTAATGATGCTTTCCCGTGAAAACAACACAAAATTTAAACAAAAAACATACGGTGACTGGCAGTTGAGCGCTTCTTCTGATACCTGGTGGGAATGGGCAGGGATTTTAAAGCCCCTTGTATTGCAGAATCTTCACATAGAGGTATATCTCAAGCTCTTTGTGGTGCAACAGTAGTGCGTCTGAATCCAGATCAGAAGGTTGTGTGTTCAAATCACGTCGAGGTCCCTGCTCTTTTGGGTAATCCCGGAATTAATATTTTATTTGCTGTTTGGCAATAACCAGACCCTTGCTCCAAGGTCTGTCTCACTGTTTCCCCGATGTCAGTCAGAGAAACACCTGTTGACCTCATTTATTTCTTGTGACAAGACACAAAAGTTCAAAATCAACCTGCAGGTGGCCATACACAGCACTGGATAGTCAGGACAGCCGAGCGGTCTAAGCTGTTGTGTTCAGTATGCTCTGAAAGTGTGGGTTTGAATCCCACTTCTAGCACCTTTTATTTTTAGTCATGAAGCAAAACTCATTTGCTTGGCACAACGATCAGCTCCTAAAAAGTGGGATCCTGCAGTTCACCTGCTCGCTCAGCATCTCCGTCTGACCTGGTGCTGAAGGTGGAGATGTTTCCGCAGTGTGGCCGTTCATACGTTCACCTTACTGTCATGTATCTCACACTACTCTGCAGTTCTAAGTCGTTTTGAACATCTCTTTCAGCCAGGTGTGGGTACCTTCAAAGGGGCTAAAGTTAAAATCTACATCACACAGGATGCCAGACCGGACCATCACAAGGCTAGAGCTGTGCCTTATGTGATGAGGGAAAAGATTGAACACGAATTGGACCGGCTTCTGTGGGAAGGCATTATCTCATCCGTGGAATTTAGCGACTGGTCAAGTCCCATCATCCCCGTCATGAAGCCTGATGGATCCGTACAAATCTGTGGGGATTACAAGTCTACCATAAACAGAGTCTCCCGACAGGACCAATACCCGCTGCCCAGAGCAGAGGACCTATTTGCCACGTTGGCTGGAGGAAAATTTTCTCGAAACTAGATCTTACATCTGCGTATATGACGCAAGAACTGACCGAAGAGTCTCAGCTACTCACCACCATCAACACACATCGAGGCCTTTTTATGTACAATCGATGCCCATTCGGCATCAGGTCGGCAGCTGCTATATTCCAGCGCAACATGGAGAGTCTGCTCAAGTCCATCCTGGGGACGGTTGTGTTTCAAGATGACATACACATCACGGGCAGGGACACCGACTCCCATCTCCGCAATTTGCAGGAAGTACGAAGTCGATTGGATCGAGTAGGCCTAAGAGTTAAGAAATCCAAGTGTCTGTTTCTCGCGCCTGAGGTTGAATTTTTGGGCAGAAGGATTGCCGCTGATGGAATCCGCCCAACAGAATCAAAAACCGAAGCAATTCGTCTGGCACCCAGGCCCTGGAATATCTCAGAACTGCCCGCCTTTCTCGGGCTATTCAATTACTTTGGGAACTTTATGCAGAACTTGAGCATGCTGCTGGAGCCTCTCCACGTGCTACTTAGAAAGGGGTGCGATTGGTTTTGGGGGGACGCCCAAGAACGCACCTTCAATAAAGAACTCAATCTTCTATGTTCCAACAGTGTTTTAGCCTTTTTTGACCCAGGTAAAAAGTTAGTTCTTACATGTGATGCGTCAGCGTACGGGGTCGGGTGCATTTTACAGCACGTCAATGATGCGGGTAAATTACAACCCAATGCTATTGCCTCCAGGTCACTTTCGCGGGCGGCGTGCGGGTACGGTATGGTTGAGAAGGAGGCGCTCGCGTGCGTGTACGGTGTCAAAAAGATGCACCAATACCTTTTCGTGGCCAAGTTCGGGTTAGAAACCAATCACAAACCCCTCACGTCCCCGCTATCTGAGTGCAAGGCAATAAACGCCAAAGCCTCGGCGCGCATTCAGCGGTGGGCACTCATGCTGGTGTCTTACGACTACACAATAAGGCACAGACCAGGCACAAACAACTGTGCCGACGCGCTTAGCAGGCTACCCCTGGCGACCACGGAAGGTTCGGACGAAAAGGACTTTGAGATGGTAATGGTAATCAATGCCTTTGAATCCACAGGTTCGCCCATGATGTCTCACCGAATCAGAGCCTGGACGACCAGCGACCCCACGTTATCCTTAGTCAAAAGATGCGTTTTAACTGGTGACTGGGCAGAGACCCGCGATGCCTGCTCCGAGGCGATCAAACCTTTCCATAGGCACATGCATGAAATATCACTACAGGAAGACTGCCTGATGTGGGGCAGCCGAGTAGTTATGCCCTTGCGAGGCTGAGAGGCGTTTGTCCGAGAGCTCCACCGCGAGCACCCGGGGATCGTCCTAATGAAGGCCATAGCCAGATCCCACGTCTGGTGGCCTGGCATTGACGCGGACTTGGAGCTCTGTATCCGTCGGTGCACCATTTTTGCCCAACTCAGTAATGCCCCCAGGGAGGCCCCCCTAAGCCCCTGGCCCTGGCCCACAAAAACCGTGGTCGCGGGTGCATGTCGACTATGCGGGCCGTTCATGGGCAAAATGTTCCTCGTAGCCGTTGATGCATTTTCAAAATGGATCGAGTTCACCATTTTAAACTCGAGCACCACCTCCACCATTGTGGAGAGCCTGAGAACCATGTTTGCAATGCACGGAATTCCTGACATATTGGTCAGTGATAATGGTCCGTGCTTCACTAGCGCAGAATTTCAAGATTTTATAGTTGACCACGGCATAAATCACGTAAAGACGGCACCGTTCAAGCTGGCCTCCAGTGGCCAGGCGGAGCAAGCAGTTCAGATCATTTGAACAAGGAATGCTCAGAATCCAAGGTCCCATGCTGCAGAGCCGCCTGTCGTGACTGCTGCTGGCATACAGATCTCGTCCACATTCGTTGACTGGGGTTTCCCCCGCGCAACTATTGATGAAATGAACCTTAAAGACCAGGCTCTCGTTAATCCTCCCAGACATGCATGAAATTGTTGAGGTTAAGCGCCGGAAGCTAACTGAGTACCATGACCTAAATTTGAGGGGGAGGTGGAATGAGATAGGGGACAAAGTGCTTGTGCTAAACTATGGCAGCGGTCCCAAATGACGTGCAGGGACAGTAACAGGCAAGGAAGGAAACAGGCTACGGGTTGTACAAATGGACAATCGCCAAACCTGTCGGAGGCATGTAGACCAACAATACTGCAGGACGAGAGGCAGACTACAGTATGGAACTCACACCACACCAGGTGGACAGACAGAGGGAACAACCTGAGGAAAGGGCAGTCTCAACAGACAGCCCAGGCGAGATACCAGCAATCACACTGAAAGAAAAACAGGCACCAAGGCAAACAACTGAACCACAACTAAGACGCTCCACGCGAGAGCGTAGACCACCTGAGAGTCTGAATCTATAAAGACAATAAGACCTTGGGGGAGTTTGATGTCATGTATCTCACACTACTGTATATAACTGTATCTTACCATGCTATACATGACTGTAACTAGATATGACCTGTAACCACAAGCATACGTTACCACCAGGGGTGCACTTGCAGGAGACACTGCATACCTGTTCCACACAGGTATATAAAGGCAGGTCTCAGGCAAGTGTGGCATTTGAGAGCTGTGAAATAAAGGTGCAGGTCCAGAGTGACCTTGACTTCAGCATGTGCCTTGTCTGAGTCTGTACTGCAGGGTCAGGACTTTACACTTACAAGCGAAAGCTCACCGGGTGGTAATATATTCTGGAGCTTTCTCTTCATGCATGCTCAGGGGCGAGTTTGTTCTCCTGTGAAAGGTTATAAGATCATAAACATGTAAGGATTCGGAGCCGGAGTAGGCCTTTCGGCCCCTCGAGCCTGGTCCACCATTCAAGAGGATCCTGGCAGTTCCTCGACAGCAAGTTTAAACATCTGGGGCGGAGCCAACAGGCGCCTGGCTGCAATCAGCGACAAAAAGATGCATTTGGCAGAAGCCCGGCGAGGTCAATCGGTCGATCATGAGAATCTTAATCTTGGATTCAGGGGTGCGAGCCCCACGTTAATTGTTAAAACATGTCCCATTTTGCACACTGTGCTTTAGGGATCTGATTCAAAATGTTCATTGCTTGTAACATCAACAGGAGACTGGGGAAACAGTGCGACTGACTTTAGAGCAAGGGTCTGGTTATTGTGAAACAGCAAATGAAATATCAATTCTGGAAGAATGACATCGAAAAGAAATGTGACCCCGACACACAGTAAGAAGTGTTAAGGCAGAAGATTAAATGCTGCATTTCTCTGTGCAAAAAATTCCTTTCACAACCATTTCTCTGACCGTAACTGCACAAAACAAAAATGTTCCTTTCAAATTCATTAAACTCCCGAATTTCCACACCTCCCGAATCTCTGAATCAGATGCATCTTGTTTTGCCGACTCAATCCATTTCCCTTTGCAATGTTCTGCTTCCACCCACACTATGAAATGTGCCACTAACTTATAGAATCATGGAATGGTTACAGCACGGAAGGCCATTCGGTCCGTCGAGCCCGTGCCGACTCTCAGCGAGTCCCACGCCCCCGCCCTTTCCCCTGAGGCCTGCAATTGTTTTTCCTTCAGACACTTATCCAACTCCTGTTTGAAAGATAAGATTGAGTCTGCCTCCAGTACATTCCAGATCCTAACCACTCGCTGCTAAATAGCCAGCTCCTGTTCCTATGTGTAAAGTCTGAGAAACACTGGATCAATTCCTACCACACTCACAGCCTTCCTAAATATAGCACCGTCTTTCTATTCTCGTAAAACCAGCTCCTGAAGTATAGTCCAGCTGTGTAGGTTAAAGCTCTGGTTATGTTACTAACATTACTTCAAATGCAGTGTTTCCGTAGTGTAGTGGTTGTCACATTTGCCTCACACGCGAAAAGTTCCTGGTTCAAAATTGGGTGGAAACATTTTGAAAACTTGCTCAATTAAATATTGGAAAAAATGGATTTATTCATATTCGTGGTTCAATATTAACAAAACACAATGTCCCACAACCTTGTAAAATTTTCTGATATCATTGTACAGTTCTGTATACACTTGAACTGAATGCTCATAAAAGTATTGGAGTGGGAACTCACTGGATAACAGCACAGCTGGTAATGTTTGCGGAATATGTTTGTGCAGTCAAAACGCACAATGACAAACTGGAACCGCACGGCACCGAATCCTCGGGGAAAACACAGTTAAAAACTTTGCCTTTGGGTGGGCTCGAACTACCAACTTTTAGGTTAATAGCCCAACGCGCTAAACCATTGCGTCACAGAGACTGACGCAAGTGCACACTGCACGACATCCAAAACCAGAGTGTCAGTCAGTTAAAACTTCAGATTGCTCCGACCGGGATGGAACTTGTCCACTCTCAGTTGTACTTTTCCCAAAGAAAGGGTGGACATTCAGTGTGGATGTATGGAAGCAGTCTGGTCCCTCACACTGCAGACACTTCCGACACTTCCATGTCACCGCCAACCAGCTCTCCCACAACCGGTGTGATCTACCTTCCAGCCTTCCGGTGCCTTGTCTGTGACGAAGTATTCTGATTGTCCCGAAGACGGTATCAGGTTTTAATTCCTTTTCTGCTCCCAACTGCAGATATTCCTGTGAATAAACGCGAACAAAGTGCTTACAGGGTCAGTTCGATTGACCGTTTCTTTGCTTGGTGAAATTTCAAAGATTGAAAGCGACGCACATCAACCCCAGAAAATGCTGGAAACACTCAGCAGGTCGGGCAGTATCTGTGGAGGTGGGGAAGTGGGAATAATCGATTGGTTTGTTTGCGGCTTTGATCTGCTGCTGGGAAGTGAGGCAGCGCTGCAGGATGCTTTTTTTCGAGGTGTAAGCAGAGGTTTCCGTCGTGTAACGGTTATCACGTTCGCCACACATGTGAAATATCCTCGGTTTGAGCACGGACAGAAACATTATTTTGGAGAATATTTTTCTGTGGAATACATTTTTTAAAAGTAGCACCAGGTTCCTTGTATCATGAGCGATGGGCATTTTAACTCACTCTCCTAAAATACAGTGTGTGTAAAATCAGATAGGGGATAAAACTTCATCAATGATTAAAGTTCCTTAACTCATTAAAGTTCAGTTCTTGAAGTTTCCATCAATTCATTTCATAAACATAATTGAAGTGTGTGAGAGAATTAATAATGGGCTTTAATCGTTAAGGACACCATTACTTTATGTTATAGACCCAGGTTACACACTCTCTTGCTTCTGAAAGAGTTGAAGTCCATGTGGGGGTGATTTGGGCACATCTTTCCCCACATTACAAGTGTGTCAGGAAACCAACCATCCCAAGCCCTTTCATTAACCACAGGGGTTCCCGCAATTGTCTGGTCTCAAAGCGGTTTTAGTCCTTGTCAATATCTCTTGTCCATTTCCCGATGTTTCCCGATTCTGTCGTTCTCCCTGGCTCTCTTCAATCTGTGTGTGGCCACCTACAGATTGGATTTCAATGAATACCTGTGTTTGTGTTTTCAATAACAACAGAAAATGTTTCTTATATATTTCTTATGTTCTCTCCAAATCCTCGATATCCTTCCTAAATTGTGGTGCCCAGAACTGTAAACAGGATCCAACTGAGGCCTAAGCAGGGATTTATAAAGCTTTGGTGTAAGTTCCTCACCGCTGTAATCTATTTCACGTTATAAAGCCAAGGGCCCTGTATTCATTTTTAATAACCTTATCAACTTGTCTACCCACCTTCAAATATTGCTGTGTGTAAATCTCTCGGTCACTCTCTTTCTGCATCCGCTTTAAAACAACACCATTTAGTTGAAGTTTCCACAGATCACCACCGTGTGTTTCCCAGACCTTACACAGATGGACATAGGAACAGGAGGAGGACATTTAGCACCTCGAGCCTGTTCCACTATTCAGTGAGATCATGGCTGATCTGATCTTGGCCTCAGCTCCACTTCCCTATCATCTCCGCCTAACCCTTGACTCCCATATCGTTCAAAAATATGTCTACCTCCACATTAAATATATTCAATGACCGAGCCTTCACAGCTCTCAGGGGTAGAAATACAAAGATTCACGCCCCTATGAGAGAAGAAATTCCTCCTCATCCTCATTTTAAATGGGCAACCCCTTATTCTGAAACTATGTCCCCTCGTTCTAGATTCCCCCACGAGGGGAAACATCCTCTCTGCATCTACCCTGTCTAGCCCCCTCAGAATCTTACACCTTTCAAAGATATCATCTCTCACTCTGCTAATAGCAACAGGTAGATCACAACCTGTTCAACCATTCTTCATAAGACAACCTTGTGAACCTTCTCTGAAATGCCCCCAATGTAAGTTTATCCCTCCTGAAATGAGGAGAGCAAAACTGCACGCAGTACTCCAGGTGTGGTCTCACCTGTGCTCTGTACAGTTAGAAACATAGAAAATAGGTGCAGGAGCAGGCCATTCAGCCCTTCTAGCCTGCACCGCCATTCAATGAGTTCATGGCTGAACATGAAACTTCAGTACCCCCTTCCTGCTTTCTCGCCATAACCCTTGATCCCCCGAGTAGTAAGGACTTCATCTATAGAAACATAGAAAATAGCAGGACTTCCGTACTTTTATATTCCATCTCCCTTGAAATAAAGGCCAACTTTCCATTTGCCTTCCTAATTACTTGCTGTAACTGCATGCTACCTTTTTGTGATCAGGAAGGCCAATGGTATCTTGGCCTTTATTGCAAAGGGGATGGAGTATAAAAGCAGGGAAGTCCTGCGACAGCTGTATAACGTATTGGTGAGGCCACACCTGGAATACTGCATGCAGTTTTGTTTTCCATATTTACGAAAGGCTATACTTGCTTTGGAGGCAGTTCAGAGAAGGTTCACTAGTTTGATTCTGGAGATGAGGGGGTTGATTTATGAGGAAAGGTTGAGTAGGTTGGGCCTCTACTCATTGGAATTCAGAAGAATGAGAGGTGATCTTATCGAAACGTGTAAGATTATGAGGGGGCTTGAGAAGGTGGATGCAGAGAGGATGTTTCCACTGATGGGGAGACTAGAACTAGAGGGCATGATCTTAGAATTAGGGGCCACCCATTTAAAACTGAGATGAGGAGAAATTTCTTCTCTCAGAGGGTTGAAAAACTGTGGAATTCCCTGCCTCAGTGAGCTGTGGAAGCTGGGACATTGAATAAATTTAAGAGAGAAATAGACAGCTTTTTAAATTATAAAGGGATAAGGGGTTATGGGGAGCGGGCAGTGAAGTGGAACTGAGTCCATGATCGCATAAGCCATGATCTTATTGAATGGCGGAGCAGGCTCGAGGGGCCGTATGGCCTACTCCTGCTCCTATTTCTTATGTTCTTCTGTAAAAGGACTCCCAGATCCCTCTGCTCCACAGCATTTTGTAATCTCTCCCCATTTAAGTAATTATTAGCTTTGTTTGTTTTACCGACCAAAGTGGATAACCTCATATTTCCCACATTATACTGCAGCTGCCAATTTTTTCCTCACTCACTGACCCTATCGATATCGCTTTGCAGATTGTTTTCGTCCTCCTCACAACTTGCTTTCCCACCATATCTTTGTATCAGGAGCAAATTTGTCTACATTACAAACATGCAGAGCCCAGAACAAATTATTTTGCACCCTGGCGATGTTTTCCCATTGCCTTTGAAGGCGTATATCGCAGATTACCCAGAATGAAACCGTACATTTAAGATTTATATTATGAGGGAAAATTGCACCTTATTTTATTAGTTCGAGGTGTTTCATTAATTGATTTGACATGCTGTATTTGTTTGAGGTGCTGTAGAAAAATGGAACCTTACTCATTGCTGACTCTAAGTTAGAACAAATGAGTGTTCGACAGTAAAATGAGCACTGCACTTTAATTGAGAATTACATATCCAGAGTTATAGTAGGCAGCCGCATACCGCAGTGAAGGAGAGCAAACCCGATAGACTCAGCTAACATTTGGAAAGTAATCACTGAATTAACACAGAAGAGTGCAAAACATTCATCAGAACAATATACAATCAATACAATGTGTCTGATTGTGTTTGAAGGAACACGGCCATTGGAGAGAGAGCATCATTTCCAATTACATTATATAATAAGTCTGATCAACATTTTCCAGTTTTGGGACGTTTAGCTTCAATTTCAGAATTTTGCATTTAAACATATTCTATGTCATGAGGGACTCAAATCAGCGGCCGTAATGTCTTTGTTCAAACAACTGAATCTAATTTCAACTCTGTTGCATCTTGATTGTCCCAGTGGGGAGCCCACAGGGTAGAATTGAAAGGCTCCGGAAATATTTCAGAGTTTAATTCGAAGAGATTGCCTCAAGCACGAAGAGGCAGCATCGCTTTACACAGAAAATGCCTGATACGTCCTTACTACACAGTATAAATACACACGAGGCCCATGCTTGAGAGAAGGTCAGTCTGTGACCTGTCCTTTATTCCTTCGCACTCAAGTGATGAAGGTGGGTGGAGCTTCCCCTTTTATACCTGAAGGTCCAGGTTAGGAGTGTCTCCCACCCAGTGGTCAGTGTTCTCACGGTGTACAACTTCGGTCAGTTTATACATGGGTTACAATGCTGGTTGAATACATGACATCACCATCCCCCCCAAAGTCTTATTGGGATCACAGGTTGAGTCTCTCTGGTGGTTTACGCTCCCTTGTAGAGCGCCTGAGTTGGGGCTCCGGTTGTTGGGCGCTGGCCTGAGTGTCTGCTGTTTGCAGTGCTCAGGCCTGTCCGGACTGCCCACAGTGACTGGGCTCTCCTCCCTTTGGTTCTGGTGTTCGGTCACCTGTGGTGGAGTGAACTCTATATCGTTCTCTTCCTCTGCTTCTTCTATGGGGTTGCTGAACCTCCTTTTTGTTTGATCCACATGTTTGCTGCATATTTGTCCATTGGTAAGTTTAACTACCAGAAACCTATTTTCCTCTTTGGCAACCATAGTGCCTGCGAGCCATTTGGGCCCTGCAGCGTAGTTGAGGACAAAAACAGGATCATTTACATCAATACATCGTGCCCTCGCATTCCTGTCATGGTAGTTATATTGTGACTGGCGCCTGCTCTCGACAATTTCTTTCATGGTGGGGTGTAGAAGGGATAATCGGGTTTTGAGCGTCCTTTTCATTAGTAGCTCCGCGGATGGAACCCCTGTGAGCGAGTGTGGTCGGGATCTATAGGCCAACAGGAGACGTGATAAGCGGGTTTGTAGGGAACCCCCTTGGAAACTGAGTATCCCCTGTTTGATTATCTGCACTGCTCGTTCTGCCTGGCTGTTTGAGGCCGGCTTGAACGGTGCCGTTCTAACATGGCTAATTCCATTGCCTGCCATGAAGTCCTGGAATTCAGTGCTTGTGAAGCACGGGCCATTGTCACTGACCAAGATGTCCGCTAGACTGTGGGCGGCGAACATTGCCCGTAGACTTTCTACCGTGGCAGAGGATGTGCTTGAATTTAAAATGTCACACTCGATCCATTTGGAGTAGGCGTCTACTACAACCAAAAACATTTTCCCCATGAAAGGACCTGCGTAGTCCACATGGATGCGTGACCAAGGCTTGGCGGGCCATGGCCAGGGGCTAAGGGGGGCTTCCCTGGGTGCATGGCCCAGCTGGGCACACGTGTTGCACCTGCGAACACAAAGTTCCAGATCTGCGTCTATCCCTGGCCACCAAACGTGTGACCTGGCAATTGCCTTCATCGTGACAATGCCCGGGTGCCCATTGAGGAGTTCTCTGATGAACACCTCTCTGCCCATCTGGGGCATGACTACGCGGTTTCCCCACATTAGGCAATCGGCCTGAATCGAGAGTTCAACCTTGCGCCTGTGAAATGGTTTAAATTTCTCAGGGCATGCCCTGCACGTGGCTGCCCAGTCCCCATTCAGGACACGTTTCTTGACGAGAGACAATAGCGGGTCTCTATTTGTCCAGACTTTAATCTGACGGGCTGTCACGGGTGAGCCTTCGCTTCCGAAAGCTCTAACAGCCATGACCATCTCAGCACCATGCTCGGTAGCCCCCTCAGTGGTGGCTAGTGGGAGCCTGCTGAGTGCATTGGCGCAGTTTTCGGTGCCCGGTCTGTGCCAATTGTGTAGTCATAGGCAGCTAATGTGAGTGCCCACCTCTGTATGCGGGCCGATGCGTTTGCATTTATGGCCTTGTTGTCGGCCAAAAGGGACGTTAGGGGTTTGTGATCTGTCTCCAGCTCAAATTTCCTGCCAAACAGGTACTGGTGCATTTGCTTTACCGAATATACACATGCGAGCGCCTCCTTTTCTACCATCCCGTAGCCCCTTTCTGCCTGGGACATACTCCTGGAGGCATAAGCTACCGGCTGTAACTGACCCTTGGCATTGACATGCTGCAACACACACCCGACACCATAGGACGACAGATCGCACGTTAACACAAGTTTCTTACATGGGTCATATAGCATTAACAGATTGTTGGAACATAACAAATTGCGTGCTCTATTAAAAGCCCTTTCCTGGCTGTCGCCCCAGACCTATTCATGACCTTTGCATAGGAGCACGTGTAGCGGCTTTAGCAGCGTGCTCAATTTGGGAAGAAAGTTGCAAAAATAGTTCAGGAGCCCCAGGAACGAATGCAGCTCCGTCGTGTTCCCGGGTCTGGGTGCTCTCTGGATCGCTTCCGTCTTGGATGCAGTTGGGCTGATCCCATCTGCTGCTACCCTCATCCCCAGGAATTCTACCTCTGGAGCTAGGAAGGCGCACTTCGCCTTTTTCAGTCGCAGACCTACCCGGTCCAGTCTGTGTAGCACCTCCTCCAGGTTGTATAGGTGTTCTTCAGTATCGTAACCCATAATGAGGATGTCGTCTTGAAAAACCACCGTCCCTGGAATCGACTTGAGGAGGCTTTCCATATTTCATTGGAAGATCGCGGCGACCGAGCGAATCCCGAACGGACATCTGTTGTACTCAAACAACCCCTTGTGTGTCGTGATGGTGATCAGCTTCTTCGACTCACTCGCCAGCTCCTGGGTCATGTAATCTGAGGTCAGGTCCAATTTTGAAAAAAGTTTGCCACCGGATAGCATCGCAAAGACGTCCTCCGCTCTCGGTAGTGGGTAGTGGTCTTGGAGTGACACCCGATTGATGGTGGCCTTGTCATCGCCACTTATCCTGACCGACCCATCCGCCTTGAGCACCGGCACAATCTGGCTCGCCCAGTCACTGAATTCGACTGGCGAGATGATGCCTTCCCTCAACAGGCGGTCCAATTCGCCTTCTATCTTTTTCCGCATCACGTACGGCACCGCTCTGGCCTTGTGGTATACTGATCTGGCGTCCGGGTTTATGTGAATCACTACCTTGGCCCCCATGAAAGTGCCAATGCCGTGTTGAAATAATGAGTCAAATTTTTCCAGGACCTGTGAGCATGATACTCGCTCCACAGAGGATATTGCATTGACATCGCCCCATTTCCATTTCATGACAGCAAACCAACTCCTCCCCAGTCGTGCGGGACCATCCCATGGGACAATCCAGAGTGGCAACCTGTTCTCCGAATCTTTGCTGGGTCACGACTACCGTGGCGCTGCCTTGCACCGGAATGATCTCCTTGGTGTAAATCCGTAGCTGTGCGTCAATCGGCGATAATTTTGGCCTCCTGGCCTTGAATGCCCACAACTTTTTGAACTGTTTGATACCCATCAGGGACTGGCTGGCACCCGTGTCTAACTCCATTGATACTGGGATGCCATTGAGGAGCACTTTCATCATTATTGGTGGCGTCCTGGTGTATGAACTGTATACCTGCTCCACATGAACTCGCTGAACTTCAGCTTCCAGCGATTTTCCCCAGTGTCCATTTCTGCAATTTCTGCAGGTATTTTGCTCATCTCTGCAAACTCCAGCTGAATGCATGCCTCCACGCCTCCAGCATGAGTTACGGTTTGAAACAAAAGGTCCCTTGCCAGTCGATCGTCCCTGACTGCCCCTGTTATTGTCCTTGGTGTTGATGGCCCCATTTTTGGCCGCATTGTCCCTTGCAATGGCGTGAATCGCTGTTCAGCTTGCCATTGTCTCTGTCGACCTCCCCCTCTGGGTTCGACTACATGTTGGGGCATGCCTGACTGCCCTTGTCTGCCTGGAGAACTGTGTGCTGCTTAAACAATGTTGAATCTCTGTCCCAACCACTCCTTAACACAATACCTATCGTCTGTTCTGCTAGTGGCCATGCTCGCGTGGTTTAAATCCCAGTTTCTTGTCGCCATTGATATGTCCTTACTTCACAGTATAAATGCACACAAGGCCTAAGCTTGAGAGAAGGTCAGTCTGTGACCTGTCCTTTATTCCATAGCACTCAAGTGATGAAAGTGGGTGGAGCTTCCCCTTTTATACCTGAAGGTCCAGGTTAGGAGTGTCTCCCACCTAGTGGCCAGTGTTATCACGGTGTACAACCTAGGTCAGTTTATACATGGGTTACAATGCTGGTTGAATACATGACAATGCCTGCGACATTTTCCATCATTGATAAAATAGTTAACGTGATCTTTGCAGTCACTGCTCTTCCTGGTCAGTGATTATAGTCATTGACGTTGTGTAACTCTGTGTGTGATTCATATTTGGCCTTGTTCTGTATCTGACAATGTGGTGATGACCATTAAATGATAGGGGCAGTGACATAATTTAAATAAATCGCAAGTCCATATTAGCCAAATTCCCACTGCTCATTTATGCCGTTCCTTTAACAGAAACCTTAACTCTGTACTCTGCAGACACACAAATGATGAAGTTATTGCTGTTGTTGAAACACTTTGTATACTTGCACCTGCTCTCGGCACTAAAAGCTCTCTAAAGTTTGTTTCTTCGGAAACTGCTGCCTAGTGCAGTGCCCAGAGAGAAGTGTTAAGCGACAAGCTGAAATGCTGAATCCCAATTTCTGAAAAAATTCCTTTCACAACATTTCTCTGACCGAATCGGCACAAAACAAAAATGTTCCTTTCAAATGTGCCAATTATTTTCGTTCAACTTTTATTTTGCTTTCATGGGATAACATAATTAATGATTCGATAATTTTCTTTTGCACAATGAAAGAAATACTAACTGAGGGAAAGTCACTACGTCAATAATTTGTTCTGTGCTCTGCATGTTTGTAATGTCGCCAAGTTTGCTGATGATACAAAGATAGGTGGGAAAGCAAGTTGTGAGGAGGACACAAACAATCTGCAAAGCGATATTGATAGGCTCAGTGGGTGGGCAGAAATTCGTCAGATGGAGTATAATGTGGGAAATATGAGGTTATCCACTGTGGTAGCAATAATAAAAAAGCAAATAATTATTTAAATGGGGAGAGATTACGAAATGCTGCGGTGCAGAGGGACCTGGGGGTCCTTGTACATGAAACAAAAAAGGTTAGTATGCAGAAACATCCTCTCTGCAGCCACCTTGTCAAGCCCCCTCATAATCTTACACGTTTCCATAAGATCACCTCTCAATCTTCTGAATTCCAATGAGTAGAGGCACAACCTACTCAACTTTTTCTCATAAGTTAGCCCCCTCATCTCCGGAATCAACCTAGTGAACCTTCTCTGAACTGTCTCCAAAGCATCTATATCCTTTCTTAAATATGGAAACCAAAACTGCACGCAGTGTTCCAGGTCTGGCCTCACCAATACCCTGTATAACTGCAGCAAGACTTCTTTGTTTTATACTCCATCCCTTTGCAATAAAGGCCAAGATTCCATTGGCCTTCCTGATCACTTGCTGTACCTGCATACTAATCTTTTGTGTTTCATGCACAAGTACGCGCAGCTCCCGCTGTACTGAAGCACTGTGCAATTTTTCTCCTTTTAACTAATAACTTGTTCTTTGATTTTTTTCTGACAAAATGCATAACCTTGCACTTTCCAACATTATACACCATCTGCCAAATATTTCACCACTCACTTAACCTGGCTATGTCTTTTTGCAGATTTTTTGTGTCCTCCTCACACATTGCTTTTTATCCCATCTTTGTATCATCAGCAAACTTGGCTACATTACATTCGGTCCCTTCAGCCAAGTCGTTAATATAGATTATAAATAGTTGGGGTCCCAGCACTGATCCCTGCAGCACCCCATTAGTTACTGATTGCCAACCATAGAATGAACCATTTATTCCGACTCTCTGTTTTCTGATCGTCAGCCAATCCTCTCTCCATGCTAATATATTACCCCCAACCCCGGGTCCTTTTATCTTGTGCAGTAATCTTTTATGTGGTACCTTGTCAAAATGCCTTCTGGAAGTCCAAATACACCACATCCACTGGTTCCCCTTTATCTTCCCTGGTCATTACACCCTCAAAGAATTCCAGCAAATTTGTCAAACATGACTTCCCTTTCATAAATCTATGCAGACTCTGCCTGACTGAATTATTTTTTTCCAAAAGTCGGAGGACCAGTGACCGGAGTAGTTGTGAGCAGCGGCCTTTCAAGGTCCAGCGGGAGTCCGGGGATCGACGGCAGTCGGAGGAGCAGCGGCTGGAGGAGCAGAGAGCAGCGAGCTACAGCTGGTGCAGGGTCAAAAGTAAGAAAGAAGTGACAAGTAATCAAAGGGTGACGTCACAGCCAAGAGGGTAAGTGATTGGCTGGATGAGTGGTGAGTAGTTTTCTGTTTCTTGGATTTCTTCTTGTTCTTAGCAGCAAGGAAACTTTGGAATGGTTGCCAAATTAAGTAAATCTAATGGTTAAGTCATGGCAGGACAGCTCGGACACGTGTCATGCTCCTCCTGTGCTATGTGGGAAGTCAGTGTCCCTGATGACTACATGTGCAGCAAGTGTATCCATCTGCAGCTCCTGACAGGCCACATTGCGGCACTGGAGCTGCGCACGGATTCACTCTGGAGCATCCGCAATGCTGAGGATGTCGTGAATAGCACGGTTAGTGAGTTGATCACACCGTAGGTAAAGGTTACTCAGGCAGAGAGGGAATGGGTAAACATCAGGAAGAGCAGTGGAAGGAAGACAGTGCAGGAGTCCCCTGCCGTCATCCCCATGCAAAACAGATACGCCACCTTGGGTACTGTTGGAGGAGATGACTTATCAGGGGAAGGCAGCAGCAGCCAAGTCCATGGCACCAGGGGTGGCTCTGCTGCACAGGAGGGCAGGAAAAAGAGTGGGAGAGCTATAGTGATAGGGGATTCTATTGTAAGGGGAATAGATAGATGTTTCTGCGGCTGCAATCGAGACTGAAGAATGGTATGTTGCCTCCCTGGTGCAAAGGTCAAGAATGTCTCGGAGTGGCTGCAGCGCATTCTGGAGGGGGTGGGTGAATAGTCAGCTGTCGTGGTGTATATAGGTACCAACGATATAGGGAAAAACGGGATGAGGTCCTACAAGCTGAGTTGAGGGAGTTAGGAATTAAATTAAAACATAATAATCTCAGAATTGCTACCAGTGCCACGAGCTAGTCAGAATTGGAAATGCAGGTTAGCGCAGATGAATATATGGTTTGATGAGTAGTGCAGGAGGGTGGGATTCAAATTCCTGGGACATTGGAACCGGTTCTGGGGGAGGTGGGACCAGTACAAATCGGACGGTCTGCACCTGGTCAGGACCGGAACCAATGTCTAGGGGAATGTTTGCTAGTGCTGTTGGGGAGGGGTTAAAATAATATGGCAGGGGGATGGGAACCTATGCAGGGAGATAGAAAGAAGTAAAATGGGGGCAGAAGCAAAAGATAGAAAGAAGAAAAGTAAAAGTGGAGGGCAGAGAAACACAAGGCAAAAATCAAAATGGGCCACATTACAGCAAAATTCTAAAGGGACAAAGTGTATTAAAAAGATAAGCCTGAAGTCTCTGTGCCTCAATGCGAGGATTATTCGTAATAAGGTGGATGAATTCACTCAGAGGCAGCAATTCACGAATATGTTATAATTGGGATTCCAGAGACATGGCTCCAGGGTGACCAAGGCTGGGAACTCAACATCCTGAGGTATTCAACATTCAAGAAGGATAGACAGAAAGGAAAAGGAGGTCGGGGAACGATGCTGGTTAAAGAGGAAATTAACGCAATATTAAGGAAGGACATTAGCTTGGATGGTGTGGACTCTGGATGGATAGAGCTGCAGAATACCAAAGGGCAGAAAACACGAGTGGGAGTTGTGCACAGACCACCAAACAGTAGTAGTGAGTTTGGGGACAGTATCAAACAAGAAATTATGGCTGCGTGCAATAACGATACAGCAGTTATCTTGGGCGACTTTAATCTACATATAGATTGGGCTAACCAAACTGATAGAAATACGGTGGAGGAGGATTTCCTGGAGTGTATTAGGGATGGTTTTCTCGACCAAAATGTTGAGGAACCAACTTGAGGGCTGGCTATCCTAGACTCGGTGATGTGTAATGAAAAAGGACTAATTAGCAATCTTGTTGTGCGAGGCCCCTTGAGGAAAAGAGTGACCATAATATGGTAGAATTCTTTATTAAGATGGAGATTGAAACATTTAATTCAGAGAATCGGGACCTGAACTTAAGGAAAGGTAACTTCGATTGCATGAGATGTGAATTGGCTAGAATGGACTGGCAAATGAGACTTAAAAGGTTGACGCTGGATAGGCAATGGCAAACATTTAAAGATCACATGGATGAACTTCAACAATTGTACATCCCTGTCTGGAGAAAAAATAAAACGGGGAAGGTGGCTCAACCGTGGCTAATAAGGGAAATTAGGGATAGTGTTAAATGCAAGGAAGAGACCTATAAATTTGCCAGAAAAAGCAGCAAACCTGAGGACTGGAAGAAATTTAGAATTTAGTAGAGGAGGACAAAGCGTTTAATAAGGAGTGGGAAAATAGAGTATGAGAGGAAGCTTGCTGGGAACATAAAAACTGACTGTGAAAGCTTCTATAGATATGTGAAGAGAAAAACATTAGTGAAGACAAACGTCGGTCATTGCAGTCAGAATCAGGTGAATTTATAATGGTGAACAAAGAAATGTCGGACCAGTTAAACAGATACTTTGGTTCTGTCTTCACGAAGGAAGACACAAATAACCTTCCTGATGTACTCAGGTACCGAGGGTCCAGCGAGAAGGAGGAACTGAAGGAAATCTTTATTAGTCAGGAAATTGTGTTCAGGAAATTGTTGGGATTGAAGGCTGATAAATCCCAGGGCCAGATAGTCTGCATCCCAGAGTAGTTAAGGATGTAACCCTCGAAATAGTGGATGCATTGGTGATCATTTTCTAACAGTCGATCGACTCTGGATCAGTTCCTGTGGACTGGAGGGTAGCTAATATAACACCACTTTTTTAAAAAGAAGGAAGAGAGAAAACGGATAATTATCAACAGGTTAGCCTGACATCAGTAGTGGGGAAAATGCTGGAATCAATTATTATCGATGAAATAGCAAAGCATTTGGAAAGCAGTGACAAAATCGGTCCAAGTGAGCATGGAGTTAGAAAAGGGAAATCATGCTTGGCAAATCTTCGAGAATTTTTTGAGGATGGAACTCGGAGAGTGGACAAGGGAAAACCAGTGGATGTAATGTATTTGGACTTTCAAAAGGCCTTTGACAAGGTCCCACACAACAGATTAGTGTGCAAAATTATTGGGGGTAATGTATTGACATGGATAGAGAACTGGTTGGCAGACAGGTAGCAGAGAGTCGGGATAAATGGGTCCTTCTCAGAATGCCAGGAAGTGACGAGTGGGGTGCTGCAGGGCTCAGTGCTGGGACCTCAGCTATTTACAATATACATCAATGATTTCGATGGAGAAATTGAGTGTTATATCTCCAAGTTGCAGGTGACTCTAAGCTGCGTGAGAGTGTGAGCTGTGAGGAGGATGCTAAGAGGCTGAAGAGTGACTTGCAAACGTTAGGTGAGTGGGCAAATACATGGCAGATGCACTATAATGTGGATAAATGTGATGTTATCCACTTTGGTGGCAAAAACGTGAAGGCAGATTATTATCTGAATGGTGGCAGATTAGGAAAAGGGAAGGTGCAACGAGACCTGGGTGTCATGGTACATCAGTCATTGAAAGTTGGCATGCAGGTACAGCAGGCGGTGAAGAAGGCAAATGGCATGTTGGCCTTCATAGCTGGGGGATTTGAGTATTGGAGCAGGAAGGTCTTACTGCAGTTGTACAGGGCCTTGGTGAGGCCTCACCTGGAATATTGTGTTCAGTTTTGGTCTCCTAATCTGAGGAAGGATGTTCTTACTACTGAGAGAGTGCAGCGAAGGTTCACTAGACTGATTCCCTGGATGGCAGAACTGACATATGAGGAGAGACTGGATTGACTGGGCCTGTATTCAACGGAGTTTAGAAGAATGAGAGGGGATCTCAAAGAAACATATAAAATTCTGACAGGACTGGACAGGTTAGAGGCAGGAAGAATGTGCCCGATGTTGGGGAAGTCCAGAACCAGGGGTCAGAGTCTAAGGGATAAGGGGTAAGCCATTTAGGACCGAGATGAGGAGAAACTTCTTCACTCAGAGAGTTGATAACCTGTAAACAGCTAGGGCCCTTGCGGTACCCCACTAGTCACTGCCTGCCATTCTGAAAAGTACCCATTTACTCCTACTCTTTGCTCCCTGTCTGCCAACTAATTTTCAATCCACGTCAGCACACTACCCCCAATCCCATGTGCATTAACTTTGCACACTAATCTCTTGTGTGGGACCTTGTCGAAAGCCTTCTGAAAGTCCAAATACACCACATCAACTGGTTCTCCCTTGTCCACTCTACTGGAAACATCCTCAACAAATTCCAGAAGATTTGTCAAGCATCATTTCCCTTTCACAAATCCATGCTGACTTGGACCTATCATGTCACCTCTTTCCAAATGCGCTACTATGACATCCTTAATAATTGATTCCATCAATTTCACCACTACTGATGTCAGGCTGACCGGTCGAAAATTCCTTGCTTTCTCTCTCCCTCCTTTTTTAAAAAGTGGGGTTACATTGGCTATCCTCCACTACATAGGAACTGATCCAGAATCTATGGAGTGTTGGAAAATGACTGTCAATGCAACTGCTATTTCCAAGGCCACCTCCTTAAGTTCTCTGGGATGCAGACCATCAGGCCTGGGGATATATCGGCCTTCAATCTCATCAGTTTCCCCAACACAATTTCCCGACTAATAAGGATTTCCCTCAGTTCCTCCTTCTTACTAGAACCTCTGACCCCTTTTATATCCGGAAGATTGTTTGTGTCCTCCTTAATGAATACCGAACCAAAGTACTTGTTCAATTGGTCTGCCATTTCTTTGTTCCCAGTTATGACTTCCCCTGATTCTGACTGCAGGGGACCTACGTTTGTCTTTACTAACCTTTTTTTCTTTACATATCTATAGAAGCTTTTGCAGTCCATTTTAATGTTCCCTGCAAGCTTCCTCTCGTACTCTATTTTCCCTGCCCTAATCAAACCCTTTGTCCTCCTTTGCTTAGTTCCAAATGTCTCCCAGTCCCCGGGTTCGCTGCTATTTCTGGCCAATTTGTATGCCACTTCCTTGGCTTTAATACGGTCCTTGATTTCCGTTGATAGCCACGGTTGAGCAACCTTCCCTTTTTTATTTTTACACCAGACAGGGATGTACAATTGTTGCAGTTCATCCATGCGGTCTGTAAATGTCTGCCATTGCCCATCCACTGTCAACCCCTTAAGTATCATTCGCCAATCTATCCTAGCCAATTCATGCCTCACACCTTCAAAGTTATCCTTCTTTAAGTTCTAGACCATGGTCT
This sequence comes from Pristiophorus japonicus, assembly GCF_044704955.1. Lineage (NCBI taxonomy): Eukaryota > Metazoa > Chordata > Chondrichthyes > Pristiophoridae > Pristiophorus > Pristiophorus japonicus. The sequence continues at coordinate 15,244,110 of NC_092004.1, read as the reverse complement.
CTGAATTAACTGTTTAATTCTCCGTGGTGGTGCGGCTCGAAGGGCCGAATGGCCTTTGCCTGCACCTATTTATTTCTGCACGCAGAGGGTTGTGGGGGTCTGGAACTCACTGCCTGAAAGGGTGGTAGAGGCAGAAACACTCACCACATTTAACAAGTGCTTGGATGTGACCTGAAGTGCTGTAACCTGCAGGGTTATGGACCTAGAGCTGGAAAGTGGGATTAGGCTGGATCGCCTCTTGTTGGCCGACGCGGACACGATTGGCTGAATTGGCCTCCTTCCGTGCTGTAAACTTCTATGATTCTATGAACTCCTTCACAAAGAGTTGAGGTGCGTGTGGGGTGATTTGGGCACATCTTTCCTCACGTGACAACATTTCAAAGGTAACTCAATGGCTGTAAAGCGCTTTGGGGCGTTATGAGCTCCTACAGACGCTGCAGAAATGCAAGTGCTTCTTTGCAAAAGTTCGATGCAAATTCAAAATTCACGGCAAAAAAAGGGCTCGCCCGGGATCTCTTGCAATTTTCAAGTAACAACCCCAGAGTGAGAATCATACAACTAGACCAACGAGCCAACTGCTTAGCAAATATGGAGCTAAAGGCCTTACGAAGTGCTATCTGTTAATAAACCTCCAGTCAAATCTTCTCAGATTATTAAAAGCATTGCCAAAGGAAAAGCATGAGTTTTACCCGATATCTCGAGGGATATTTTGGTGACTGCAATCAAGAGTTGCCACAACAAAGTAGCACAAATAGAACTTTGATGGGAAGAATGTATTCGCACTACCGTTGTGGTGTCTTTAGACTGTAGAGGCTGCACGGAGATAAAGTGTAACCATTATTGAAGCATTTTTAGTGTGTGTTGTTATTCTTGATCGGAGGAGCACATGAGACGGAATCAGTGACTTGGCCTTTTCGACATGTTTTCTGAAGCGCCGCACGGTCCCACTCCTGCAGTCAATGAGCTGTTGGGACGTTAATGTATCCATCATCATCATCATCATAGGCGGTCCCTCGAAATGAGAATGACTTGCTTCCACGCCGAAAAAGGATGAGTTCTCAGGTGTTTCAATGAAGGACCCGAACTACATCACGAAGGGTGGAAGATATCTGTGCGTGGATTTTTTTAAATTGTGATGGCCGTTGCACCCCAGCCATCAAACGGGCTTGACAGAGCGAGGTCTTGGTCCAGTGGCAAGGGTTAAGCAGGTCGACTGGAGACCAGTTCTGCTGCACGGACCCAGTGCACACACATATCGCAGTGTGGGCTGGCACTGCTAACCCTGGGTTCCTGGCCCCGAACTCATGCCTCCGCTGGGCCCCGATCACATCCCTCCACAGTCTCTCGCCGCTCCTTCGCCCCGATCTCGCCGCTCCTGCTGTACTTGCCCACGCTCCAATCACCGACCTGGACCTTGATGACGTCACTCTTCGCTGCCGCCGCCCTCCTGCACCAGCTCGCGCTGCTCCCTGGAGTAGTCTCCCGGGAGCTCCAAGCTGCTCCCAGGGCCGCTCGCCGTTCCTTTTATGGCCCCGACCTGCCGCTGGTGTTCTCCCGTTAGTGTATCCAGGCTGCGGGTGGCCACTCCGAGCGCAGCAGAGGGGTTTCTGCATTAGTTCTGGGTGGGGGCAGTATCTTTCCCCTTCTCTCTTCCTCTTGTCGATATCCCTGGGCTTTTATTTCTCTATTTATTCCCCCTGTCTCAGTTTCTAGTGTTTAAAAGGGAACAAAAGATGAAATGAGTGTCACTGTGGAACAATTTCTCTCACTCAAAGTTAGACGCACTGCTGTTCGCCATGAGGTCTAGGTAGCTAGCCGTTGATATTCAGGTTCATATATAAATATATATAAATATATCTACATGTATCATAACTGTTCCCTGGTGGTCGAGGGGTTAAGATCCGGCGCACTAACCTGGTTTCAATTGTCGATAAATTCATCGCATAAAAATAATTGAGGTTTGTGAGACGATTAATAATTGCTGTCATCACCATGAATATCAATAATTTCTGTGATAGAATGAACTGACAGACTATCTGGCTTCTCCTGCCCTTTGCCGGGCACATATTCCGGTTTAATTTAGTAAACTGGGCGAGTTCGCTGATCGTGGGGAGACAGTAGGAGCCTCTGTGGCCCCACTGTATGGATGTGGAAGTGAACACAGTGGCTGTGTGATCCGTGACATTTCTGTAAAGGGCAGCGGAGAAGAAGAATTGAGAACTTTCAGTGTGGGACAGAAGTTGTTTCAGGTGAGCCAACACATTCCTGATCAGCACAGAGGGAGCTCACTGGTCAGCTCCCCTCTGTTGTGCCCGCTGTGCCAGAGGTTTCTGTCGTGTAGTGGTTATCACGTGTGCTTATCACGTTTGCATTACACATGAAAGGTATGAGGTTCGATCCCGGGAAGGAGCATTATGTTTTAACTTGCTATAGAGGAACAATCAGAGGCGAGTTTCGTCTCCTGGCAAATGCTGCCTGACCTGCTGAGATTTCCAGCATTTGCTGTTTTTATTTGCTATTTATTCTCCTGGCAAAAGTGATCCCTTATTCCTTAAATGCTCTTTATTTCACTTCAATAAATAGATAACTTTCAGTGAGAGAAAACGGATTCACCGGGGACATTTCGCGTGTGACGCCAACGTGATATCTGCTACACTGCAGCCCATCAAAAGGCGAGAAACCAGTGAATATAAAGGATGAGCTCACACATATCAGGGGCAGTGCAGTCTGGTCAACGTCAAACTCTCCTTTCGTATTCAGCAGAGGCATGAACGGGAGTCAGACACCACAAAGTTTAATTAAAGACACAAATACAATAACACTTCCAAATCTTTTCACTGTAAAATTCTTAAACTTTATTTGAAATCCTTCTGCGTTGAATCTGAAAATGAGCACCATGGGCTTTTATCTTCACTACTGATTCTATTTTCTGTGCATGGTCGGAATAAACGGTGCTGTTAAATTTGAGAAAAGTTGCCCCAGATTCCTGATGTCATCGGCAATGAAGATTTTGAACCAGATCCTAAAATACAGTGTGTAAAATGGGTCAACATGCAGAATAAAAAAAGAACATAAGAAATAGGAGCAGGAGTCGGCCATACGCCCCTCGAGCCTGCTCCGACATTTAATACGATCATGGCTGATCCGATCATGGACTCAGGTCCACTTCCCCGCCCGCTCCCCAAAACACAGGACAAATGATTGAAGTATCGACTGTCCCTCAGTTTGCCTTTCTTTCATTGTGCAAAAGAAGGTGAGGGGTTAATTAATGATGCTTTCCCATGAAAGCAACACAAAAGTTTAAGAAAAAAACATACAGTGACTGGGAGGTGAGCGCTGCTTCTGACACCAGGTGGGAATGGGCGGAGATTTTAAAGCTCCTTGTATTGTGACACCTTCATATAGACGAACATCTGAGTCTTATGATGGAGACCTCGTGGCGCAATGGTAGCGTGACTGATTTCAGTTCCGAAGGTAGCGTGTTTAAATCACATCAAGGTTACTGTACTTTTAGATATTGTTCTTCCAGAATTAATATATTCTTTGCTGTTTGGCAATAACCAGACCCTTGCTCCAAGGTTTGTCTCACTGTTTCCCCGGTGTCAGGCAGAGATACGCCTGCTGTCCTCATTTATTTCATGTGACAGGACACAAAAGTTCAAAATCATCCTGCAGATGGCCACATACAGCATTAAATAGTCAGGATGGCCGAGCGGTCTCAGGTGCTGTGTTCAGGTTGCAGTCTTCTCTCGAGGTCTGTGTTTAAATCTGACATTTCTTATTTTTAATCATTAAGTGAAACTCATTGTTTGACACCACGATCAACTCCTTCAAAGTGGGATTCAGCAGTTCACCTGCTCGCTTAACATTTCTGTCTGACCGGGTGCTGAAAGTGGAGATGTTTCCGCAGTTTAGCGGTTAACACGTTCGCCTCACACGTGAAAGCTCACCGGGTGGGAATATTTTCTGGAGCTATCTTCTCATGCATGCTCAGGGGCGAGTATGTTCTCCTGTGAAAGATCATAAGGTCATAAACGTGTAAGGATTAGGGGCCGGAGGAGGCCATTCGGCCCCTCGAGCCTGGTCCACCATTCAAGAAGATGTAGAACCACCGAGAATGTATAACAACCGGGAATGTAGAACCACTGGGAGTGTAGAACCACCGGAAATGTAGAACCACCGGGGGTGTAGAGTCACCGGGGGTGTGGAACTACCGGGGCTGTAGAACCACATGGAATGTAGAACCACCGGGAGTGTAGAACCACCGGGAATGTAGAACCACTGGGGGTGTAGAACCACCGGGTGTGTAGAACCACCGGGAGTGTAGAGTCACCGGGGGAGTGCAACTACCGGGGGTGTAGAACCACATGAAATGTAGAACCACCGGGAGTGTAGAACCACCGGGAATGTAGAACCACTGGGGGTGTAGAACCACCGGGGGTGTAGAACCACCGGGAGTGTAGAACCACCGGGAATGTAGACCCACCGGGAATGTAGAACCACCGGGGGTGTGGAACCACCGGGAATGTAGAACCACCAGGGGTGTAGAACCACCGGGAATGTAGAACCACCGGCGGTGTAGAACCACCGGGAATGTAGAACCACCGGGGGTGTAGAACCACCGGGAGTGTAGAACCACCGGGGGTGTGGAACCACCGGGAATGTAGAACCACCAGGGGTGTAGAACCACCGGGAATGTAGAACCACCGGCGGTGTAGAACCACCGGGAATGTAGAACCACCGGGGGTGTAGAACCACCGGGGGTGTGGAACCACCGGGAATGTAGAACCACCAGGGGTGTAGAACCACCGGGAATGTAGAACCACCGGCGGTGTAGAACCACCGGGAATGTAGAACCACCGGGGGTGTAGAACCACCGGGAGTGTAGAACCACCGGCGGTGTGGAACCACCGGGAATGTAGAACCACTGGCGGTGTAGAACCACCGGGAATGTAGAACCACCGGCGGTGTAGAACCACCGGGAATGTAGAACCACCGGGAGTGTAGAACCACCGGGGGTGTAGAACCACCAGGGGTGTAGAACCACCGGGAATGTAAAACCACCGGGGGTGTAGAACCACCGGGAGTGTAGAACCACCGGGAGTGTAGAACCACCGGGAATGTATAACAACCGGGAATGTAGAACCACTGGGAGTGTAGAACCACCGGAAATGTAGAACCACCGGGGCTGTAAAACCACCGGGGGTGTGGAACTACCGGGGGTGTAGAACCACATGGAATGTAGAACCACCGGGAGTGTAGAACCACCGGGAATGTAGAACCACTGGTGGTGTAGAACCACCGGGGGTGTAGAACCACCGGGAGTGTAGAACCACCGGGAGTGTAGAACCACCGGGAATGTAGACTCACCGGGGGTGTAGAACCACCGGGAATGTAGAACCACCGGGAATGTAGAACCACCGGGGGTGTGGAACCACCGGGAGTGTAGAACCACCGGGAATGTAGAACCACCGGGAATTGTTTTTCCTTCAGACACTGATCCAGCTCCCGTTTGAAAGATAAGATTGAGTCTGCCTCCACCACCCTTTCAAGCAGTGCATTCCAGATCCTAACCACTCGCTGCTAAATGGCCACCTCCTGTTCCTATGTGTAAAGTCTGGGAAACACTTGATCAATTCCTGCCACACTCACAGCCTTCCTAAATATAGCACCATCACTCTATTCTCATAAAACCAGGTCCTGAAGTATAGGCCAGCTGTGTCGGTTAAAGCTCTGGTTATGTTCCGAACATTGCTGTAGTGTTTCCGTAATGTAGTGGTTATTAGATTCACCTCACACGCGAAATGTCCCTGGTTCAAAATTGCGCGGAAACATTTTGAAAACATGTTCAATTAAATATTTGAAGAAATGGATTTATTCATAATAATGGTTCAATATTAACAAAAAACAATGTCCCACAACCTTGTTAAATTTTCTGATATCTCTGTTCAGTTCTGTATACACTCAAACTGAATGATCATAAAAATACTGGAGTGGGAACTCACTGGATAACAGCGCAGCTGGCAATGTTTGTGGAATATATTCGCGCAGCCAAAACGCACAATGACAACCTGGAATCGTGCAGCACCGAATCCACGGGGAAAAACAGTTAAATGCTTCGTCCCTGGGTGGGCTCGAACCACCAACCTTTCGGTTAACAGCCGAACGTGGTAATCCATTGCGCCACAGAGACTGACGCAATTACACACTGCAAGACATCCCAAACCAGGGTGTCAGTCAGTTAAAGCTTCAGATTGCTCTGACCGGGATGGAACTTGTCCACTCTCAGTTGTACTTTTCCCAAGTAAAGGTTGGGACATTCATTGTGGATGTGTGGAAGCAGTCTGGTCCCGCACACTGCAGACACTTCCATGTCACCACCAACAAGCTCTCCCACAACCGGTGTGATCTACCTTCCAGCCTTCCGCTGCCTTGTCTGTGACGAAGTATTCTGATTGTCCCGAAGCCGGTATTAGGTATTAATTCCTTTTCGGCTCCTGACTGCGGATATTGCTGTGATTAAACGCGAACACAATGCTAACAGGGGCAGTTCTATTCACCGTTTCTTTGCTTGGTGAAATTTCAAAGTTTGAAAGCGACGCACATCAACCCCAAACCTCGTCACCTACTCGCTAACTTGACAAAACTTTGCATTTTCTTTCCATGCCAAGCATTTTACATTCATACATTGCAATGCCAACGCACTTTTTACCTGGCAAGACTGAAGTACAAGCTGTGATGAACAGTGTGAAACAGAAACAGCTACTTGAAAACCCATAGCCTCGATGGCATCTGTGTGAATTGTTCTGCATCAATAATTAGCAGAGAGCAAAGAGAAGAAACTGACGGTGTGGATGAGAAAAGGCCGAGCCAAAGTGTACTGTTGGAGATGATTTTGTTGTTTTTGAGAATTGTTTGAAATATTTTACCATGGTTGGTTCCATAGTGTAATGGTGAGCACTCTGGGAAATGAGTTCAAATCTCGGTGGAACCTGATTCCTTGTTGTCCCAGCTGCTGAAAATTTGGGACAAACAAGTGAAAGACATCTGGTACTGGTGGGCAGTTTTGTTGCCGTTGTCATTGATGCTTGATCTACAAGTCTAGTTATCAAATCGTGTGCTCAATCATCATTTACCTGTTACAAAATGTTGTAAACGGCTGTCTTGCTCTTTTTGCTTCGTTGCTTTTAACCTCGAATTACCCGCACACATTCAGTTGTAGTAAAGGCAGGATCGGGTCTTTTATTTCAACATTCATACCAGACAAACCAAGGATGAAAGTTACTGAGAACACTTCACAAAGGCAGCTTGCTTCGATTTCCGTGGCTGCTTGAGACACACACCTTCCGAATGTCCAGTGTCTCTGGTGTCTGCGTGTGTGAGTCTCATCTTTATACTCTTATTTAGACAATCACGGCTAACGGCTTTGTGAATTGTTTAACATACAGACTTAATATTGCTTGTTTAACCTACAGATGTCATTCAATAGTAACAAAGGTACAATCAAATATTTAACATACAAACAATGACCAGTTACTCATTTCAATGGCTGATCGCACCACATTGTCGAACAGTCTCTTTCGATCCAAACTTCAATCTTCCTGTTTTTAATTCAAACTTCAGATTGCGTGTTGAAGCAAAGAGTTCAGCAATGCGGGACTGTGCTCCCACATTCTCCCACTTCTTCTCCTCGCCTCTCTGCAGGTCTTATCTGGGTAACATACATTTGCATGGTGGCTCGAGCTCGTTCAACAGCATTGTCCAGTTGTAGTCCTTGTTTTCCATCACGACATCCGCAGGAAATCAAAATGACCAGCACGGTCAGCTGAACCAGCACCAGCATAAGGACAGGGTGTATCATTGTGTTCATCACACCTGTTGCCGTCGTGCTCCATCCCAACAATGACTCCCACCAGCTTTCATGTCCAATCTGGTCCAAAGTTGTGTGCACGTTCTCGATTTCCGCAGTGTGATGGTTAATGTCCACAACGATTGCTTGATTCAAACTCTGTAGCTGTTGAAATGTTGTATTCCATTTCCGTATTTCCTTCTTCCAAATAGCAGCACGCTTCGGGTCAAAGTTGGGTTGTTGTAGATTCAGATTCTCAGGATGCCATTTTAAAGTCCGTTGGTCTGTGATCACCATATCCATTTTTACTTAAAAGTCAATTTTCAATTTTTGATGTTTCCAACTGAATTCCATGCTGTTTACATTCAGAAATGTAAACTCACAATCGGTGTCTTCGACTAAGTCTGTTACCCTCTGCACAGGTTTTAACAATTTCCTCTGCTTTGTGGGAGAAGTGTAACAACATGCAGTAAAGGATGACGGAAATGCTGAATAGTCAGTAGAGAGACCCAGTCCTTCTCTCAGTTCACCCTTCGGAACTGCTGTAATTCACTCTCTCGACATTTGCAACAATCCAACTTCTATTTCACATCCTTTAAGATCATGTTTGTAACTCCCACATTTGAGCTTTTCACTGAACATCTCATCAGTTCTGAGACAGCCCATTCCTGCAGAAACTTTAAATGTTTCTGAACAAGCTTCTCCCACTGCTTTCATCTCTGACTGTTCAGTAACTGCTCCTCGTGTATCTGGGGTGTTGGGGAACTGTCTCTGAAGAGGGGAATCCCCTTCCTCCAGGAGCACCTTCATTTGTCCGGCAGACCCTGTGTCCATTTCCCGCGGCCCTTCCACACAAGCCTCGATAAGGGTATGGCCACCCCTATCCTGAAGTAAGGGTCCTAAAGGAACGACATGTGTGGTTGAGGCACGGCATCCCTATCGGGATCCTCCCTCACCTGCGGAATCTACCCCCGACCTCAGCAACAGAACCGAGGTATCATTCCTGTCTGTGTCTCCTGCTTCTCTTTCCTGATTCTTCAACTTTTCTTTTAACTTTTCTAATTCTTTAGCCAGTCTATCCCTGCCCTCTATCAACTGATGGCCACCACCTGGTCCTGCTCCTTTTATGTGACTCCTCGCGGGATTCATCCACTCAGGCCCTTCTGCCTTCCATCGCTGTAACCCCTGTCTCACTTCCATGACTGAAATTCCTGCAGCTCCCTGATACAAGCTTTCTACCCTTGCCAATCATTTATCAAAACGATCGTCCCCACCCCAGGCATCTACTTCCAGAACTACTGACGGGGGTAGGAGAGTTAAAATGACCTCTCTATGTGTACCATCCCCGTAATGACTGATATCAATCCAATGACTTCCCAAACTTTTACACAACTGGAATATACGTTCCCCAGCTTCCCTGGGTCCTTCCCCTGGTAATAATGCAAGCCGCTTTATTAACTGTTGCCCTGAGTGAGTAACAAAGATTTCAGCTATTATTCTACCAAGCACGAGACCTGGAAGTTGTTTCAAAACCTACTCCCGTTCCCCGGTGATTCCCTAAAGCTCACAGAACCATGTGAACCCTCGGTTTCTCTGATATGTTTCCTGACTGCCACCATCCCAGAATATTACACCACCACTGGGCAAATTTATTAAGATCCTGAAGGGGTGCAGGTCCCACTTCACTAGCTCTCATGTCCTGTAACTGTACCCCTCCTCGCTCATACCAGGTATCCCCAAAACCACTTAAGGTCGTGTTCCCTCCACGAGCTCCACAGGGAGTAGAGGAATCATGATCCTGCTCTCGCCTTGTCCGCTCGAGCGTGCTTCCCCCACTCTCCACATTACCGGAAGGTCGTGTGTAATGTTGTGGGGTGTTAAGCGGCTGAGTAACCGAAGAGGCATTTAAGTGCTCCGCCTCCGTACCTAACGTTGCCACGTGAACCACACGGGTGCGAGGCTCCGAAGTCAGAGAAGACAAAGGAGCTGTGGATGGGAACGGTGGGCATTCTCCCTGTCCTTTAAACCCCTTTTCAACTCTCAGACCCGGGGAATCCTCCGAATACCACCCGGCTTTATCAATTGCTGTCTCCGTGGGCAACCTAATACCACCATCTGCTGCAGCTTAGTTATTCCTTTCTCTAGATCTTGATTACGCTTCTGTTCATCAGCAAGATGCTGATCCAGTGTCAGAACAGTCCTGGCTGCACCGAGTGCCTGAAATCACCAATTATCTACTTCTTTACTCACTGCTGTTAGCTGCTCTCTGAGTTCTGAGACTTCCCTATCTCGAGCCTCAGCCTCGTCTCCTAACGTTTGAATCCCCAGCATGAGACACTGCAACACTCATGCTTTTCTCTTTTTCTCACCTTTTAACCCAAACACTTTAATCTTTTTTAACTGGACACTCTCCACTAAGAATTGCCGTTTCTCTCTCCATCCTCCTGTCATTGTTTCCTGTCTTATCCTATAAGGTCTCCCTTTCGACTCAATCCATTCATTAAGAAATGACCGGAATTCAACTGGATTATCTCCTGAGCCTCCCATTACTAACTGAAGAACCCTTTAATCACGACAACTAAGAGAATGCTCACCTCTCGAACTGATGTGTGGGAAACACTTCTTCCAACAACTCAGCCAACTTTCTGCTACATGTCGGGGTCTTCGAATAAGCTAACGAACTTTTGAAAATCACGTCGGGGTCACCAAAATGTTGTAAACGGCTGTCTTGCTCTTTTCACTTCGTTGCTTTTAATATCGAATGACCCGCACACACTCAGTTGTAGTAAAGGCAGGATCGGGTCTTTTATTTAAACATTCATACTAAACAAACCAAGTATGAAAGTTACTGAGAACACTTCACCAAGGCAGCTTGCTTCGATTTCCGTGGCTGCTTGAGACACACACCTTCCGAATGTCCAGTGTCTCTGCTGTCTGTGTCTCTACATTCCATAAAAGTCTCATCTTTATACTGAAAAAGCCTTTGAACTCTTATTCTTTGCATTTAGACAATCCTGACTCACTGCTTTCTGAATCGTTTAACAGACAGACTTAATATTGCTTGTTAAACCTACAGATGTCATTAAATGGTAACAAGGTTACACTCAAATACTGAACATACAGACATTGTCAAATTGTTTAGTCCTGAATTTCCATTATTCCCACCGTAACAAGGTACTCAAATATTTTACATCCAGACAATGACCAGTTACTAATCTCACTGGCTGAAGGCACCACATTGGCTAACAGTCTCTTTTCCATCCAAACTTCAATCTTCCTGCTTTTTAATCCAAACTTCAGACTGCGTGCTGAAGCAAAGAGTTCAGCAATGCAGGACTGTGCTCACACAGAGCACACGATTTGACAACGAGACTTAAAGATCAAGCATCAATGACAAAGGCAACAAAATTGTGCACCAGCACCAGGTGTCTTTCACTTGTTTGTCCCAAATTTTCAGCCACTGGGACAACAAGAATTGAGGTTCCACTGAGATTTGAACTCAGATTGCTGGATTCAAAGTCCAGAGTGCTCACCATTACACCATGGAACCAACCACACAAAAATCTTTGAAGCAGTTCTCAAAAACAAAAAAATAATCTCCAACATTACACTTTGGCTCGTCCTTTTCTCATGTTTTGCGTCAGTTCCCAATATTGGGGATGTCCAGAACCATGGAACACAGTCTCGGAATAATGGGTAAGCCATTTAGGACCGAGATGAGGAGAACCGTCTTCACTCAGAGAGTTGTTAACCTGTGCAATTCACTACTGCAGAGAGTTTTTGATGACAGTTCATTGGATATATTCAAGAGGGAGTTAGATGTTGCCCTGACGGCTAAAGGGATCAAGAGGTCTGGAGACAAAGCAGGAATTGGGTACTGAGGTGAATGATCAGCCATGATCTTATTGAGTGATGGTGCAGGCTCGAAGGGCTGAATGGCCTACTCTTGCAAGTATTTTCTATGTTTCTATGAACTGCCTGCATTTCAAAAAGCGTTGCTTTTATTCATCCTGCGGAATGCATATTGCACAGATAATCTCAGCACACATTGTGCAGGCAAAGGCAGCATTCGATGACAAACTGATTTCTCCTCCGCTGATTTGTAAAAGGTAACTGATTGTTGAGCAGACGATTTGACAACGAGACTTGTGGATCAAGCATCAATGACAAAGGTGACAAAACTGCCCTCGAACACCAGGTATCTTTCACTGGTTTGTCCCTAAATTTCAGCAGTTGGGACAACAAGCATTCAGGCTCTACTGAGATTTGAAATCAGATAATTGGATTTAAAGTCTAGAGTGCTCACCATTACACCATGGAACCAACATCACCAAAATCTTTGAAACATTTCTCAAAAACAGCAAAATCATCTCCAACATTACACTTTGGCTCGGCCTTTTTTTATCTATCGTGGCAGTGCCTGCATTTCAAAAAGCGTTATTTTTGTTCATCTTGCTGAATGCATATTGCACAGATAATCTCAGCACACATTGTGCAGGTAAAGGCAGTATTTTAGACAATAAACTGATTTCTCCTCCGCTGATTTGTAACAGGTAACTGATGGTTAGCAACATAGAAACATAGAAAAAAACAGGTGCAGGATTAGGCCATTCGGCCCTTCGAGTCTTCCCCGCCATTCTATAAGATCATGGCTGACCATTCCTTCAGTACCCCTATCCTGCTTACTCTCCATACCCCTTGATCCCCTTAACCGTAAGAGCCATATCTAACTCCCTCTTGAATATATCCAATGAACTGGCATCAACAACTCTCTGCGGCAGGAAATTCCACAGGTTAAGAACTCTCTGAGTGAAGAAGTTTCTCCTCATCTTGGTCCTAAATGGCCTACCCCTTATCCTAAGACAATAACCCCTGGTTCTGGACTTCCCAAACATTGGGAATCTTCCTGTATCTAACCTGTCCAGTCCTGTCAGAATCTTTTACGTTTCTCTGAGATCCCCTCTAATCCTTCTAAACTCCAGTGAATGAACACATGATTTGCCAACGAGACTTGTCAATCAAGCATCAATGACAAAGGCAACAAAACTGCCCACCAGGTGTCTTTCATCTGTTTGTCCCATATTTTCAGCAGCTGGGACAACAAGCATTCAGTTTCCACCAAGATTTGAAATCAGATCGCTGAATTCAGAGTCCTTACCATTACACCATGGAACCAACAATGCAAAAATTATTTGAAACATTTCTCAAAAACAATAAAATCATCTCCAACATTACACTTTGGCTCAGCCTTTTCTCTTCCATAGTGTTCCCCTCTTTACGTTCTGCTAATTATCGATGCAGACCAATTGACACAGATGCTGTCAAGGCTATGGGTTCTCAAGTGACTGTTTTTGTTTCAAACTGTACATCACAGCTTGTACTTCAGTCTTGCCAGGTAAAAAGTGCATTGGCATTGCAATGCATTAATGTAAATGCTTGGCATGAAAAGAAAATGCAAATTTTTTCGAGTACAAAACATGCAGTGCCTGCATTTCAAAAAGCGTTGCTTTTATTCATCCTGCTCAAAGCATATTGCACAGATAATCTCAGCACACATTGTGCAGGTAAAGGCAGCATTAGATAAAAAAACTGGCTTCTCCTCCGCTGATTTGTAACAGGTAACTGATGGTTGAACACACGATTTGACAACTAGACTTGCAGATCAAGCATCACTGACAAAGGCAACAAAACTGCCCACCAACACCAGGTGTCTTTCACTTGTTTGTCCCAAATTTTCAGCAGCTGGGACAGCAAGAATTGAGGTTCCACCACAATGTGAACTCAGATCACTGGTTTACTGAGTACAGAATGCTCACCATTACACCATGGAACCAATCATGCCAAAGTTTTTGAAACATAGAAACATAGAAAATAGGTGCAGGAGTAGGATTGCAAAAATTCGTTGGACAACCCCCCAGTGTGTGGACTCATTGGAAAGGAAATTTAATTTGGAACTATCAACCAGAAAGTTTGGGATCCTAAAGTGCACATGGAAGAAACTACAAGTTTTAATCGCATTTGGAATTTTACAAGGCAGATTGGGTCCGTGTGGAAAGGGCTGAGAACTAAAGGATCGTTCAAAGAAAGCAGTTTGGGTATTGAAGCTGTCTGGGATATTGAAGCTGAACAAATTGTCTGGGGAATTGTGTAAACTCGAAAACCCATCTCCCTGGGGGACATTAACATAGCAACAATCAACCCAGAGATAGCCAGCCATCACTCTGAGCAGGAAACCCATCAAGCGTATACATAATGACAATTGCCCATCCAGCCCGCATGGAAAACCCAGGCCTCGGCTGACATTGCAAATACCAAAAATCTAATTTTCTCGATCAAGAAACAAATTCAAAAGATCAACACATCCGAGACAGGTTACCATTAATGGGCCCGCCAAAATATAACAAAGAGATATCAAGCCCGCCAAAATTAAAACAAAGAATCGGGGTCATTTGGCACGCAGATTAGAACGGCTCCCAAAGTATAACTGGGGCCTTGTTTTTTAACGAAAGAAGGAGAACGGGAAGGAGGGAAAAAGGAGAGAGATCGCCGCAGCAGTTTGGAACAAGCTTTCCAGAGAGTTTGCTACACAGCCTCCTATACAGCTCTTCTGAGCTCCGACATCTTCAGCCTCGACGATACTCCTGGACCACACTGCCCTGCTACCGAAGGAGAAGGAGGAACATCATCACAGCAGAGAAAGCAGTTCCCAGTAACTTCAGACATCATCATCGCGGCAGCAACTGACCACAGCCAATGTGGTAACATCGAAAATACCGCGATCGGCAAATTCTAAGAACAAAAGTCCTCAAGAAGAAACCGAAGCTTCAAAAGTTTCCCCTCTACAATCTGTTCCTCGCTACCAACAGGTGAAACATTCCCTAAAGAACTTTAAAACCAACTGCTGACGGAAGAAAGTGGGTACTCACCCCATAAATCCAATACGCACCCGACCGCATCAGCGGACACCACCCAACTGAAGACTACGCAGTAAGAAGTCTTCCACGATGTTCGGGGTAAGGCAAGCAGAACTTACAGAGTCCAGCGAATCTCGAAACTGCAAACCACCGCCAACTGACAATAAGAGGATTGGTGAGCATAATCCCTGTTTGCCCTCGAGTTTCACCGAGTCAGAGTTAGGCATTGGGAGGTGGGAGGTGTATTATTTTTCTGTAACCCCTTTAAAGTGTGATAAGTGATTTTTTATTCGAGTAATTACAAGCTCGACATTTTACGTTCTTGCCCTTAATAAAATTGAAGTTCTTTGCACCAAAACCAATTGTCTCTTGCACTTTGTCACATCCCCAAATAAATCCAAAGTCGACAACCCAGATAGTGCGAGCGATTCAAACCGCTCAGAAGGTCAGAGGTGAACCTCACCCCACACACCACGCCCGACAGAATGGCAACCATGGCAGGACTTTGGTATAAAGGATGTGATGCAGAGATTGCTGTTTTGGAGGAAAGAACAAAGATGGAAGAGAGGATTTCCTCCTATGTGTATAAGAAAGTGAATGTCACTAAGGAATGGGTGCTTGGTCTGTTGCGCGCTGAGTGTTCAGGAGACGCTGCGGCCCAGTGGACAGCCAGCAAGTCCCATAAGGAATCAGTAGAAAAGGCAATTTGGGTGTCCTGACGACAGCAACAGGTCCAACCCTTAGATAAGAACATCGAGTCACTGCAGGCAGAACAATGTGAATGTGCAGAAACATCACATGACAGGGCTATGGCAGAAGAAAGGTGTGGGGGGAACTCCGTAAACTAAAACATGGAAAGACACAGCGAATGGAAAAGTTCAAAAACAGCCAGGACTATTTTCAGTGTCAGGTTACCGAGGCTAAGAATAATGAAAAGATACTGTGGGAGGAAAACACTCGCCTCACCCTTCAAGTAAAAGAGCTGGAGGATAAGTTAAGAGACGTACAGCAGCTTATAAAGTAGCCAGCACTAATGGGTTTGAGTCAGGAGACCACGGTCCCTGCCAGCAACAAACAAAAGTTTAACCCTTGCCCTGTGCAAGGCAAAAGGCAAGGTATTCCTAATAAACCCGGGAACGGCCCGGATAAACCTGGAAGAGAAGGAGGAAACTGTTCAACCACCACCTGTGGTGCCGGTGACTATACCGGTTCGACAGCAGGAGGGTGAACGAGTTGTGGGGCGGACAGAGATAGCGGACCACCACCACCTGTGGCACCGAGTTTCAGCTTGGCTTGGCAGCTGGGAGGAGGGGCAGGCGAGCCAGAACAGGGGCCAATGTGCCCGGCCCGGCAACAAACGTTTGGCCCGCCCACCGGTGCTGGGGGTCTGGGGCCCCTGGAAAGTCAGTTTGTGGTTCCCCACATGACCCAACACCTTAGGGCTATGATAAGTCACCTGCGAAAGCTCACCCCAAAGGGGGACACCTCGGTCCACTTTATGAAAGTGGAACAGGCAGGGGATATTAGCGCGTGTGATGATGCTGAGATAGCAAATATGCACCTCCTCTCACTGGACGGCAAGCTGTACCAGTCCCTCTCTGCCGAGAGTAAAAAGGGGCAGAGGACATGCGCCGCTGTCCAGGAAGATATTCTAGAAGCCATGGACTGTAATGATGGGAGTCCCAACAGTGCAGCTCACAGGGAAAACCCGACAGGTTTTCGCAGACAGGCTGTGGCCTGTGTACCAGAGCGTCTGTGGAGGGGACCTCGACCGGAACCACCTAAGCCGGGATGAGAGAGCCCACTGGCTACGAAGCCTGATGGCAAACAATTTACCACGTATAAGGACAAAGGCTGAGGCCTGGTTTGATCCGAGAGATCCCCAGGCCACCGAACAGGGAGTGGTCAGAGAACTGACCCGAGCCTACTGGAACGGCAGGGGGATGGAAGAGCACCCACCCAAGGGAAGGGTCCTCGAAATCAGACCTAGTCAGGACAAGAGGGAATGGTGCCACGATGGGGGCAACCCCTCCGGTACAAAACGTACCTGTTTTGGATGCGGAAAGAGTGGGCACTGGAGAAAGGATTGTAGAAACCCATGGAAGAGTAGCGCAGGGCAGAGTTCTCCTGCCCCTGCCCAAAAGACCGAGACCGAGAAGCCAGCCCCTCCCCACACGTTTGATACCTTTCTGACTGCGCTGCGAACAATGCTGGATGGCTCTGGGAGGGTAGCCACCGCCACCGGTACCGAAATCCCATCTGCCCCATCCCAGCCAAAACAGTGACTAGAACAGACACAGCCTGTTCACCTGTGTTCCCTCGAGAACGATGCGTGGGGGAGACCGACCGTTCAGATGGAAGTGGAGAAGGTGAAAGGGACTGACCTGCTGGATACCGGTGCATCAAGCACCCTTGTCTATGTAAATAACCCCGCCGCCTCACCTCTGTCTAACGGGGTCCCCTAGAGCTTAGTGGGTTTCACAGGCACCGAGCAGGTTGGCTCATTCTCCATTCCGCTCTCTGTTCATTTAGGAACACTCCACACCAAGTGGACTTGTGTCCTGATGATGTGGGAACAGGAAGGGAGAGGGATCCTGGGGGCTGACTTTATTCTAGGCCACGGGATCCTAGTGGATTTAAGAAACGACTGTCTTTGGGGGTCGGTCTGTACGGGACAGGAGAGTGAGGTAATGGTTATCCCAGAAAAACGGGGAAAGGGGACAGTGTGCACCATGAAGCCAAAGGAGTGTTACGACCGTGAATCACTGGTCAATAACACTCCGATGGAGTACCAAAAGTATGTAAGGGCAAACCTTGCAGCTTTTTCCACTCACAAAAACGACTGTGGGAGGTTGAACGTGGTCGAGGTTAGCATAGATGGGGACCCTATGACCCGACCGTAGAAACAGTGTAACTTCCCCAGGGAGGCGGAGGCAGACATGGAAACAGCCTTGGGTTCTTTAGTGAAACAAGGGGTATTGAGACCAATAGCTACCCATGTGAACTCTCCGTTGTGGCCGGTTAAGAAACGGGACAACACCTGGAGAGCCACGGTGGACTATCGAGTACTCAACCGTAACATCCCCGCCTGTGCACCCACTGTTGCTGCCGTTGGATGACCTGATTGGAAGTATCCCAGCCTCCGCGACCACCTTCACAGAGCTGGACATTTCCAACGGGTTCTGGTCCATACCTTTAAGAAGGAACGATCAGTACAAGTTTGCTTTTACCTTTAAAGGACAGCAATACACTTGGAACTGTCTCCCTCAGGGCTTCCACAACAGCCCCAGTATTTTCCATCAATGTATGGCCAACTGTTTAAAGAGCTTCAGCAGACCCCAGCAGCTGGTACAGTATGTGGACGACCTGCTCCTGTTCACCGATCAGGGGGAGGAGCATGGTCCACTGCTGGCTGAACTGCTGGAGCTGCTGAAAGAAGAAGGGTTTAAAGTGAATCCCACAAAGGCACAGATCGGTCTGAAGGAAGTAAAATTCCTGGGACTGGCTGTGCATGCTGGGGAAAGGGCCATTGACAAAGCTAGAAGGGAAGCAGTGCAGAAGTTACCAGCTCCCGACACAGTGACAGGAGTAAGACCTTTTCTCGGGCTAACCGGGTACTGCAGAGATCTCATTGAGGATTATGCAGCCACAGCAGCCCCTCTACTCCGACTCCTACACAAGGGAGTGGAGTGGGAATGGGACGAAGATTGCGAGGCAGCATTTATCCAACTCAATAAAGACCTGCAGAACGTGCCAGCTCTAGGGGCTATTGATGGGGGTAAAGAGTTTTTCCTGGAGGTAGCAGCCAGTGAAGGGACAGCCTGAGTGCAGTACTGCTCCAAGAGTGGCATGGCCGGCTGAGACCAGTGGTCTACTCCTCCAGGATACTCACGGATGTGGAGAAGGGACACTCCAACTGTGAGCGGCATCTCCTAGCCACTCACTGGGCTGTGAAAAGTTCACTGATCTTCACAGGGGGGTCCCCTATCACACTCCTTCCCCACCATACGCCCACCCAAATGCTCCTGGACGGTCGGAGCAAGGACGGGACAGAGAGCAGTGCCTGCATTGCTCGCTGGACCCTACTCCTCTCCCAGATGGACCTGAGGGTAAAGGGTCTCTGCGAGCCAAGACTCGCAGCCAACATGATCTATCCAGGGACTGCCCACCGGTGTACTGTGGGAAATTAACATAGGTTTTCGGGCTGGGTTACACCGCAGATGCTGAGAGATCCTTGTGGACGGTTCAAGCACGGATCTGCGGGTGAACGACTCACAGGCTGCGGAGTTTATGACCCAGAGGCAGGCATTGCCCTGGTGATTAAACTCCCCAGTACGATGAGTGCCCAGCACGCTGAACTGTCTGCGGTGGTGTATGTAGTCACACACCCCGAATAATTCCCTAGCCCACACACGATTTTCTCGGACAGTATGTTCATATGCAATTCGTGTCTGGAGTACTTAGCTATCTGGTCCCGTCGCGGATACACCTCTGCAGACGGGAGACCCCTGGCAATTAAGCCCCGACTGGAAAAGATCATGACAGCCGTGGGGGAGGAAGGGAAGATCTATATACATAAAGTGAAGGCACATTCCACCACTGAACCCCGCAGCGAGGGAAACCAGCAGGCTGACATGTTGGCCAAGCAAGGTGCGCGCACGGGCAAGCTCTGGGATCTGTACAACCCAGGCATCATCACAGCAGTCAGGGGCAGGATTGGGATGACAGGGAGGGCAGGGGTAGCATTGTCCCCGGACCTAAAAACGGTTCAGATCCAAGACCCCGTCCCCAAAACTGTCCTGAACACGCGAGAAAAAGGGGATAGGGTAGACGGCCCGTACAGAAGGAATGCTGTTCATGGGGGAGCAATGGGTAGTACCCCAACAACAGCGGAGAGAATTCCTCCAGCTGGCCCACGAGGGTCCAGGAGCAGGACACCCTGGACCTGAGACCACTTGACAATGGGTGGAACAGGCAGGGTGGTGGCCGGGACTCAGGGAAGACGTCCGCGAGTTCTGTGCCAGCTGTCTGGTGTGCGCTGCCAACAACCCCGACCCCCAGAAAAGGAAGGTGTCTATGGGACATATCAGGAGGGTAGAGGGATCTTGGCAGTCGATCCAGGTCGATTACATTGGGCCCCTACCCACTGCCCAGGGAGGTTACAAGTACTTTCTCGTGTTGTTGGATGTATTCACCAAATGGGTGGAAGCCTTCCCATGCCGAACAGCCACTGCCCAGGGAACAGCCAGGATCCTGGTCAGGGAGGTGTTCTCCCGATGGGGACTACCCCAGTACGTGAAGTCCGACTAGGGGAGCCACTTCACCAGGCAGGTGATGCAGGAGACCATTAAGGTGCTCAGCATTAAAGGTAAATGGCATGTCGCCCACAACCCGCAGTCATCCTGGCCTGTGGAGCGTTTAAACCGCAACATCAAAGAAAGGCTGCGAAAAGAGACAGGGGACTCCCCCAAGAGGTGGGTAGAGGTCCGACCACTGGTCCTCATAGGGATCCGGGCCAGCCAGTCAAAGATCACGGGGTACTCCCTGTATGAGCTCATGACCGGCAGAGCCAGGTGAACCCCCACCCATGTGTTAGCCCCGGTACTCACGGAATGTCAGCTTAGGGAAGCGAGCCGGGACAGCTTTGTCAGGAACCTGTTTGAACACATTAAACAGATTCACTGGCAGGCTGCTGACAATATGGGAAAACAGCATCGGAGCAACCGACTGCTGCTAGAGCCCCTCAAACACCATGAATGGGAGATAGGGGACCAGGTTATGGTCAGCAACTACGCTCGAGTAGGGGTTTATGAGGCACTGTACATGGGGCCGTACCACATTGTCGACAAGGCAAGCCCCATGGTCTGTGCCGTGAAAATGCCTCGCCATACAAAGTGGTTCCACATAAACCAGTGCAAACTTTTCAACGCCGGGACAGCAGCTAAACGTAAGGGACAGCCAGAAACAGAGTTCCGTGTTAAAGGCAGGGACCCTCAGCCAGCAGCCCCCGACTGTGGAAATCCCACAGGGGACGTGGCAGACCCACAGACTGTACCCAGAGGGGCGATGGACTGAGTTACTGGTGGAGCTATCCCCCCAATCATTTGGGACTTGGACGCACCCCCAGGGGTCAAAACCCTGAGAAGGACTCTCCGCACGCCACGGCCGAAGGCACCGTGATCACCAGCGCCCCAATTTAAGTGGTTCAGCCCCGGGAGAGGGACCTGCCGTGAAAGGGTAATTAAGATCAGGGACCAGCCTGCGAGCAGGGACACCCAGCCGGTAGCCTCGGGCGACAAGGGAGCCCCAGAAGAGATAGTGGTGGACCAGCCATTAATTGGGGGTCCCCAGCCCATGGCCCTCAACCAGGCAGAACCCCCAGGGGACAAAATGAACCAGGCAGCCACCCCCAAAGGAGCGGTGTGCTGGAACACCGGAGGGGACATTCCCCCAATAGTGTGGGACTCAGACCCACATCCGGTCAGGACACTCCAGGTCCTGCGGTACAGTCCGACCTACGACCGGCCCCGCTGGAAACACAGAGGCCAGGGAAGAAAAGAGAAGGACAGGAATTAACCTGGCCACCCGGAGATGGGTGGCAGATGTACATAAATAATACGATATGTGTTAAGGTATGTTTAGTAAGAATCTAGCGTAGTGTAGATTATGCATGTAATGATTTCAGGGCACCACAACCGAAAAGGAACCACACGTATGGAAGGTGTGAAACGAGTAGAATAGGATCAGGATGTTAAAATTAATATAGAAGTTAAGAGTTTCAGCCGACAGCCGGTGACTAAATAGTGACATATGTATTGGGGAAAGGAAAATACCCCACCTTGTCGGCAGTAAAAGAGGCACTACAAGATCGATAACAACATGAACAGGGTCCTGTTCCTGCTCACCCTGATAAGGATGAGCAGTGACAGCTGAGGAGACGTGGAAGACTCCTCCATTTATGGTCTCAGGAGAGAGAGCACCGATCGTGACTGCAGGGGGTGGCACCCCCGGTGTGGAAGAGCTCACCGTGTACGCCCACGAGGGAAGGTGGCCAGGGTGGATGGGTCTCATTCCACCCACTTCTCCAGCCAGGAAGGGTTTACCTCTGGGGAGGCCTCCGTTCCATGCCCCCAGATACGGGTCGTTGCTGCGTGGGTCAGTGTCACGGAGGGAAAACGTGTATGTTTGACTTGTAAAGGAAAGATTCCCCTGGGTAGATGGTGCTGGCTCAGGAAGCTGAGCAAGGATGTGGGGGATCAGCACTCTGACTGGGAAAGACTCGGGAATGACACGTACCGTACCATCACGGGGACACGGGGAGGAGTGAAGGTGTGTTGGAACAAGTGGTTGGAGTCTGAACAGGGAATTTACGTCTGCATGTGGTGGTCAGAGGAGATCTCTCCTGCAGGCATATCAATCGCCTTTGCCAGGCAATGGCAAGATGAGAGGGAAGGGATGGGGTGGGATTCCAGCCTACACGGGTGTGTGGTCCCACACACCCCACTCCCAATTAACACCACCGAACTTATAGCACGCATTAAGAAACCCCTGCCCACGACCCCGCCAGTGAGAACAATAATAGAAAGGTGTCCGACCACCACCAAGTGACCAGGGAACAGATTAGTATTGGTACCAACCGAAAAGGTGTTATACCAGGGGCTACATTATGCAGTAGCTTCAGTTATTTTAAACTTTACCGAGGTGCATATACCTGACTGGTGCCCGAAGGAAACAGAGCAGCTATACCAGGCCCTACTCAGGGAAATGTTCAAGAACTTTTATGAGTTAGAATTTGAGAATGTAGACAAAACAGATATATACATCCTATACGTGAGGGACACCATGGGCACGGGAAGACCTAGAAGGGGCACCTTGAACGTAATTTTAACTGCATATCATGCAGGATCCTCTGTGATAAATAGCCTGGATGATATAGAACTACACATGCAGATAAATGGCCAAAGAACCAACTGAGAAACATCATGAAAGAAGAAAACACAGGAGAAGGCTCAGAGCTACACGAAGACCAGGCTATGATGATCCATTGAAAAGAAATCGTGGCTGAGCTGGAAAAACATGCACAGACAGGGAATGCACTCATACGGGAGGATGGGAATGCTTCTGACCAGGTTGCACAGAACGAGGTGTGTGTGCTGTACGGGGCATGGTTGTTGGGCGCGGGCCGCAACAACCTGGAGGATTTAAAACAAGGCTTAGTCCCCTACTGGATCAGTAACAAGCACCTCGCAGCCCTCCACCCGTACAGTAACTCACTAAGCCCGTGCCAGCTCGGCCTAGCTTCTGAAACTTACCCTGTCCCAGTCGATCGCGATGTTCTAATCATACCATCATGGGGATAGTACTAAGGATGTCGGTCATGGGTGGGACAGCCCTTCCCACACTGTATACAGGGTGGAGAACATTGGAGTCATTCAACGAGGTGCACATGTTCATTTCACAGCAGTCCCACTCGATGTCATAAAGTGGGAACACGCTGTGACGGGTAATGACCTCTCCGGGGCACACATAATACTGTGTCCCCAGCACTTGAACACCTAATCTAAACCACAGTGTGGGTTTAAAGCTGCTGGTGCACAGTCTATCAACTGTACCATGGAGGTAATGGCACAAAACCATGTCCCTCCACAGGGAGCATACATCGGGGGTGGGACATATTGTTTCACCACCAGTGCGCCCCACTACCAACATGGACACTTCTGGTGTCCGGTCAGTGACAGCAGTTTTTGCTTTAAACCCGAGGCAGAAGTTCAAGTGTCCCAGGAACGGATTGTCCCCATTCCTGAACCCTCCACTGTTCACCTCACTGTGAGAGAAAACATCACAAACCTGCAGGATTATGTTGTACATTTGGCGATGAAATTCCCCCACTACCCGAACAACTTACTGCTCTGCTAGCAGCTGTAGTAATCTCACAAAAACATTTCGATTCTCGAGAACAGAAAACAATTGAGATAGGGAGAAAGATTCTAGAGATCACAATTCTACCTTGGTGGGACATTTTCAGAAATATAGAAGTTCCTGCCGGGATCAGAATAGCTTCCCACTTTTTGGTTGTCTGTCAACTCGCGATTATTCTTTACTTATGGTGTCTCACTTGTTGAGTGAAACGCAGAGGCCGTCAGGTCAGGCTGTACGCTCTCTGGCCAAACTTGGGGATCGCACAGGGAGGAGTAACACCATACTACCATGAACTCATCCTTTTTTGGCGTGGAAGCAAGTCATCCTCATTTCGAGGGACCGCCTATGATGATGATGATGATGGATACATTAACGTCCCGACAGCTCATTGACTGCAGGAGTGGGACCGTGTGGCGCTTCAGAAGACATGTCAAAAAGACAAAGTCACTGATTCCGTCTCATGTGCTCCTCCAATCAGGAATAGCAACAAACTAAAAATGCTTAATAATGGTTACACCTTATCTCCAAATAGTTGGAGATAAGGTGTAACCTTAGTTGGCTTGTTGGTCTAGAGGTATGATTCTCGCTTCGGGGTTGTTATTTGAAATATGCCAGAGGTCCCGGGTTCAAATCCCGGACGAGTCCTCATTTTGCCGCGAATTTTGAATTTGCATCGAACTTTTGCAAAGAAGGACTTGCATTTCTGCAGCGTCTGTCAGGAACTCATGATGCCCCAAAGTGCTTTACAGTTGTTGAGTTGCCTTTGAAATGTTGTCACGTGAGTAAAGATGTGCCCAAGTCACCTCACACGCACCTCAACTCTTTGTGAAGGAGATCATAGAATCAAAGAAGTTTACAGCACGGAAGGAGGCCATTTCGGCCCATCGTGTCCGCGTCGGCCAACAAGAGGCTATCCAGCCTAATCCCACTTTCCAGCTCTAGGTCCATAACCCTGCAGGTTACGGCACTTCAGGTGCACATCCAAGCACTTTTAAAATGTGGTGAGGGTTTCTGCCTCCACCACCCTTTCAGGCAGTGAGTTCCAGACCCCCACAACCCTCTGCTTGAAGAAATTTCCCCTCTAAACTTTCTACCAATTACTTTAAATTTATGCCTCCTTGTTGATGACCCCTCTGCTAAGTGAAATAGGCCCTTTCTATCCACTATATCTAGGCCCCTCATAATTTTATACACCTCAATGAAGTCTCCCCTCAGGCTCTGTTCCATGGAAAACAAACCCAGCCTATCCAATCTGTCCTCATGGCTAAGATTCTCCACTCCCGGCAACAGACTCGTAAATCTCCTCTGTATCCTCTTCAGTGCAATCATGTCCTTCCTGTAATATGGCGACCAGAACTGCACGTAGTACTCCAGCTGTGGCCAAACCTGCCCCACCGACCACATCTCTTGTATTCTATTCCTCGGATAATAAAGGCAAGCATTCCATATTCCTTCTTAACCACCTTATCGACCTGGCCTGCTATTTTCAGGGATCTGTGGACATGCACTGCCTGGATTCTGGGGAGGACCCAGCAGATTGGAAAACTGCAAATGTAATGACCCAATTTAAAAAAGGAGGAAGACAGAAAGCAGGAAACTATAGACCAGTTAGCCTAACGTCTGTGGTTGGGAAAATGTTGGCGTCCATTATTAAAAAAGCAGTAGCAGGACATAGAAACATAGAAACGTAGAAAATAGGTGCAGGAGAAGGCCATTCGGCCCTTCGAGCTTGCACCACCATTCAATAAGATCATGGCTGATCATTCAGCTCAGTACCCCTTTCCTGCTTTCTATGCATACCTCTTGATCCCTTTAGCCTTAAGGGCCACATCTAACTCCCTCTTGAATATATCTAACGAACTGGCATCAACAACTCTCTGTGGCAAAGAATTCCACAGGTTAACAACTCTCTGAGTGAAGAAGTTTCTCCACATCTCGGTCCTAAATGGCTTCCCCCTTATCCCTTAGACTCTGACCCCTGGTTCTGGACTTCCCCAAACATCGGGAACATCCTTCCTGCCTCTAACCTGCCCAGTACCGTCAGAATTTTATATGTTTCTATGACATCCCCTCTCATTCTTCTAAACTCCAGGCCCAGTCGATCCAGTCTCTCCTCATATGTCAGTCCTGCCATCCCGTGAATAAGTCTGGTGAACCTTCGCCGCACTCCCTCAATAGCAAGAACATCCTTCCTCAGATTAGGAGACCAAAACTGAACACAATATTCCAGGTGACGCCTCACCAAGGCCCTTTAAATCTGCAGTAAGACCTCCCTGCTCCAATACTCAAATTCCCCAGCTATGAAGGCCAACATGCCATGTGTCTTCTTCACCGCCTGCTGTACCTGCAAGCCAACTTTCAATGATTGATGTACCATGACACCCAGGTCACGTTGCACCTCCCCTTTTCCTAATCTGTCACCATTCAGATAATATTCTGCCTTCACGTTTTTGCCACCAAGGTGGATAACCTCACATTTATCTACACTATACTGCATCTGCCATGCATTTGCCCACTTACCGAACCTGTGCAAGTCACCCTACAGCCTATTAGCATCCTCCTCACAGCTCACACCGCCACCCAGCTTAGAGTCACCTGCAAACTTGGAGATATTACAATCAATTCCGTTGATTCCATCTAAATCGTTGATGTCTATTGTAAATAGCTGGGGTCCCAACACTGAGTCTGGTGGCATCCCACTAGTCACTGCCTGCGATACTGAGAAGGACCCATTTATCCCTGCTCCCTGCTACCTGTCTGCCAACCAGTTCTCTACCCACGTCAATACATTACCCCCAATACCATATGCTTTAATTTTGCAAACTAATCTTTTGTGTGGGACCTTGTCAAAAGCCTTTTGTATGTTCAAACACATTACATCCACTGGTTTTCCCTTGTCCACTCTGCTAGTTGCATCCTAAAAAAATTCTCGAAGATTTGTCAAGCATGATTTCCCTTTCATAAATCCTTGCTGACTTGGACAGATCTTGTCACTGCTTTCCAAATGTGCTGCTATTTCATCTTTAATAATTGATTCCAGCATTTTCCCCATTACTGATGTCAGGCTAACCGGTCTATAATAATACATTTTCTCTCTCCCTCCTTTTTTAAAAAGTGTTGTTACATTAGTTTCCCTCCAGTCCATAGGAACTGATCCAGACTCGATAGACTGTTGGAAAATGATCACCAATGCATCCACTATTTCTAGGGCTACTTCCTTAAATACTCTGGGATGCAGACTATCAGGCCCTGTGGACTTATTGGCCTTCAATCCCATAAATTTGCCGAACACAATTTCCTGACTAATAAAGATTTCCTTCAGTTCCTACTTCTCGCTAGACCCTCGGTTTCCAGGTATTTCCGGAAGGTTATATGTATCTTCCTTCGTGAAAACAGAACTAAAGTATTTGTTCAATTGGTCTGCCATTTCTTTGTTCCCCATTATAAATTCACCTGATTCTGACTGCAAGTGACCTACGTTTGTCTTCACTAATCATTTTCTCTTCACATATCGACAGAAGCTTTTGCAGTCAGTTTTTATGTTCCCTGCAAGCTTCCTCTTATACTCTATTTTTCCGCTCCATATTAAACCCTTTGTCCTCCTCGACTGAATTCTAAATTTCTCCCAGTCCTCAGGTTTGCTGCTTTTTCTGGCCAATTTATATGCCTCTCCTTGGAATTAACACGATCCCTAATTTCCCTTCTTAGCCACGGTTGAGCCACCTTCCCTGTTTCATTTTTTTCTCCAGACAGGAATGTACAATTGTTGAAGTTCATCCATATGATCTTTAAATGTTTGCCATTGCCTATCCACCGTCAACCCTATAAGTCTCATTTGCCAGTCTATTCTAGCCAATTCACATCTCATACCATTGAAGTTACCTTTCCTCAAGTTCAGGATTCTCGTCTCTGAATTAACTGTGCCACTCTCCATCTTAATAAAGAATTGTACCATATTGTGATCATTCTTCCCCAAGAGGCCTCGCACAACAAAATTGCTATTAGTCCTTTCTCATTCCACATCACCGAGTGTAGGATAGCCAGTCCTCTAGTTGGTTCCTCGACATATTGGTCAAGAAAACCATTCCTAATACACTCCAGGAAATCCTCCTCCACTGTATTTAGAAACATAGAAACATAGAAAATAGGTGCAGGAATAGGCCATTCGGACCTTCTAGCCTGCACCACCATTCAATGAGTTCATGGCTGAACATGCACCTTCAGTACCCCATTCCTGCTTTCTCACCATACCCCTTGATTCCCCTAGTAGTAAGGACTTCATCTAACTCCTTTTTGAATATATTTAGTGAATTGGCCTCAACAACTTTCTGTGGTAGAGAATTCCACAGGTTCCCCACTATCTGGGTGAAGAAATTCCTCCTCATCTCGGGCCTAAATGGCTTACCCCTTATCCTTAGACTGTGTCCCCTGGTTCTGGACTTCCCTAACATTGGGAACATTCTTCCTGCATCTAATCTGTCTAACCCCGTCAGAATTTGAAACGTTTCTATGAGGTCCCCTCTCATTCTTCTGAACTCCAGTGAATACAAGCCCAGTTGATCCAGTCTTTCTTGATAGGTCAGTCCCGCCATCCCGGGTATCAGTCTGGTGAACCTTCGCTGCACTCCCTCAATAGCAAGAATGTCCTTCCTCAGGTTAGGAGACCAAAATTGCACACAATACTCCAGGTGTGGCCTCACCAGGGCCCTGTACAACTGTAGCAACACCTCCCTGCCCCTGTACTCAAATCCCCTCGCTATGAAGGCCAACATGCCATTTGCTTTCTTAACCGCCTGCTGTACCTGCATGCCAACCTTCATTGACTGATGTACCATGATACCCAGGCCTCGTTGCAACTCCCCTTTTCCTAATCTGTCACCATTCAGATAATAGTCTGTCTCTCTGTTTTTACCACCAAAGTGGATAACTTCACATTTATCCATATTATGCTTCTTCTGCCATGCATTTGCCCACTCACCTAACCTATCCAAGTCGCTCTGCAGCCTCACAGCATCCTCCTGGCAGCTCACACTGCCACCCAGCTTAGTGTCATCCGCAAATTTGGAGATACTACATTTAATCCCCTCGTCTAAATCATTAATATACAGTGTAAACAGCTGGGGCCCCAGCACAGAACCTTGCGGTACCCCACTAGTCACTGCCTGCCATTCCGAAAAGTCCCCATTTACTCCGACTCTTTGCTTCCTGTCTGACAACCAGTTCTCAATTCATGTCAGCACACTACCCCCAATCCCATGTGCTTTAACTTTGCACATTAATCTCTTGTGTGGGACCTTGTCGAAAGCCTTCTGATAGTCCAAATATACCACATCAACTGGTTCTCCCTTGTCCACTCTACTGGAAACATCCTCAAAAATTTCCAGAAGATTTGTCAAGCATGATTTCCCTTTCGCAAATACATGCTGACTTGGACCGATCATATCACCTCTTTCCAAATGCACTGCTATGACATCCTTAATAATTGATTCCATCATTTTTCCCACTACCGATGTCAGGCTGACCTCCCTGTTTTCTCTCCCTCCTTTTTTAAAAAGTGGGGTTGCATTGGCTACCCTCCACTCCATAGGAACTGATCCAGAGTCAATGGAATATTGGAAAATGACTGTTAATGCATCCACTATTTCCAAGGCCACCTCCTTAAGTACTCTGGGATGCAGTCCATCAGGCCCTGGGGATTTATCGGCCTTCAATCCCATCAATTTCCCCAACACAATTTCCCGACTAATAAGGATTTCCCTCAGTTCCTCCTCCTTACTAGACCCTCCGACCCATTTTATATCCGGAAGGTTGTTTGTGTCCTCCTCAGTGAATACCAAACCAAAGTACTTGTTCAATTGGTCTGCCATTTCTTTGTTCCCCGTCATGACTTCCCCTGATTCTGACTGCAGGGGACCTACGTTTGTCTTTATTAACCTTTTTCTCTTTACATATCTATAGAAACTTTTGCAATCCGTCTTAATGTTCCCTGCAAGCTTCTTCTCGTACTCCATTTTCCCTGCCCTAATCAAACCCTTTGTCCTCCTCTGATGAGTTCTAAATATTTCCCAGTTCCCAGGTTCGCTGCTATTTCTGGCCAATTTGTATGCCACTTCCTTGGCTTTAATACTATCCCTGATTTCCCTTGATAGCCACAGTTGAGTCACCTTCCCTTTTTTATTTTTACGCCAGACAGGCATGTACAATTGTTGTAGTTCATCCATGCGGTCTCTAAATGTCTGCCACTGCCCATCCACAGTCAACCCCTTCAGTATCATTCGCCAATCTATCCTAGCCAATTCACGCCTCATACCTTCAAAGTTACCCTTCTTTAAGTTCTGGACCATGGTCTCTGAATTAACTGTTTCATTCTCCATCCTAATGCAGAATTCCACCATACTATGGTCACTCTTCCCCAAGGGGTCTCGCACAATGAGATTGCTAATTAATCCTCTCTCATTACACAACACCCAGTCTAAGATGGCCACCCCCCTAGTTGGTTCCTCGACATATTGGTCTAAAAAACCATCCCTTATGCACTCAAGGAAATCCTCCTCCACCGTATTGCTTCCAGTTTGGTTAAACCAATCTATGTGCATATTAAAGTCACCCATTATAACTGCTGCACCTTTATTGCACGCACCCCTAATTTCATGTTTGATGCCCTCATCAACATCACTACTACCGTTTGGAGGTCTGTACACAATTCCCACTAACGTTTTTTGTCCTTTGGTATTCTGCAGCTCTACCCATATAGATTCCACATCATCCAAGCTAATGTCCTTCCGAACTATTGCCTTAATTTCCTCCTTAACCAGCAATGCTACCCCACCACCTTTTCCTTTTATTCTATCTTTCCTGAATGTTGAATACCCCTGGATGTTGAGTTCCCAGCCCTGATCATCCTGGAGCCACGTCTCCGTAATCCCAATCACATCATATTTGTTAACATCTATTTGCACAATTAATTCATCCACCTTATTGCAGATACTCCTTGCATTAAGACACAAAACCTTCAGGCTTGTTTTTTTAACACCCTTTGTCCTTTTAGAATTTTGCTGTACAGTGGCCCTTTTTGTTCTTTGCCTTGGGTTTCTCTGCCCTCCACTTTTCCTCATCTCCTTTCTGTCTTTTGCTGTTGCCTCCTTTTTGTTTCCCTCTGTCTCCCTGCATTGGTTCCCATCCCCCTGCCATATTAGTTTAAATCCTCCCCAACAGCACTAGCAAACAGTCGCCCGAGGACATTGGTTCCGGTCCTGTCCAGGTGCAGACCGTACGGATTGTACTGGTCCCACCTCCCCCAGAACCGGTTCCAATGCCCCAGGAATTTGAATCCCTCCCTGCTGCACCACTGCTCAAGCCACGTATTCATCTGCGCTATCCTGTGATTCCTACTCTGACTATCCCGTGGCACTGTTAGCAATCCCGAGATTACTACTTTTGAGGTCCTACTTTTTAATTTAGCTCCTAGCTCCTTAAATTCGTTTTGTAGGACCTCATCCCTTTTTTTACCTTTGTCGTTGGTACCAATGTGCACCACGACAACTGGCTGATTTCCCTCCCTTTTTAGAATGTCCTGCACCCGCTCCGAGACATCCTTGACCCTTGCACCAGGGAGGCAACATACCATCCTGGAGTCTCGGTTGCGGCCGCAGAAACGCCTATCTATTCCCCTCACCATCGAATCCCCTATCACTATCGCTCTCCCACTCTTTTTCCTGCCCTCCTGTGCAACAGAGCCAGCCACGGTGCCATGAACTTGGCTGCTGCTGCCCTCCCCTGAGGAGTCATCCCCCTCAACAGTACCCAAAGCAATGTATCTGTTTTGCAGGGTGATGACCACAGGGGACTCCTGCACTACCTTCCTTGCACTACTCTTCCTGCTGGTCTTCCATTCCCTAGCTGGCTGTGGACCCTTCTCCTGCGGTAAGACCAACTCGCTACACGTGATACTCACGTCATTCTCAGCATCGTGGATGCTCCAGAGTGAATCCACCCTCAGCTCCAATTCCGCAACGTGGACCGTCAGGAGCTTGAGGTGGATACACTTTCTGCAGATATAGTCGTCAGGGACACTGGAGTCGTCCCTGAGTTCCCACATGGTACAGGAGGAGCAAAACACCCGACCGAGCTCTCCTGCCATGACTTAACCCTTAGATACACTTAAATTGGCAACAACAATGTTAAAAGTTACTCACTGATATCGAAGAGAAAAAAGAAAAGAGAAAAACTACTCACCAATCACTTACCCTCTTGGCTTTGACGTCACCTTTTGATTTCTTTCTACTTCTTTTTTGCCTTCTCTCCCCGCTGCAGCTGCACAGGTACGCCTTTCGGACTGCCGCCGCCTCGCGCTGCCGCTGGGTCTTTATAGGCCTCACCAACCACACACTCCCGCCTCTCGGACTGCCGCCGCCTCGCGCTGCCGCTGGGTCTTTATAGGCCTCACCAACCACGCACTCCCGCCTCTCGGACTGCCGCCGCCTCTCGCTGCCGCTGGGCCTTTATCGGCCTCACCAACCACGCACTCCCGCCTCTCGGTTTGGTTTGCCCAATGTCTATGCAGATTAAAGTTGCCCATGATAACTGCTGTACCTTTACGCATCCGTAATTTCTTGTTTGATGCTGTCCCCAAACTCACTACGACTGTTTGGTTGTCTGTGCACAACTCCCATGAGTGTTTTCTGCCCTATGGTATTCCGCAGCTCTGTCCATACAGATTCCACACCATCCAAGCTAATGTCCTTCCTTAATATTGCGTTAATTTCCACTTTAACCAGCAACGTTACCCGACCTCCCTTTCCTTTCTGTCTATCCTTCTTGAATGTTGAATACCTCTGGATGTTGAGTTCCCAGCCTTGGTGACCCTGGAGCCATGTCTCTGTAATCCCAATTATATCATATTTGTTAATTGCTGTTGATGCAGTTAATTCGTCCATCTTATTACGAATACCCCTCGCATTGAGGCACAGAGCCATCAGGCTTGTCTTTTTAATATACTTTCTCCCTTTAGAATTTTGCTGTAATGTGGTCCTTTTTGATTTTTGCCTTGTGTTTCTCTGCCCTCCACTTTTATTTTTCTTCTTTCTATCTTTTGCTTCTGCACCCATTTTACTTCCTTCTATCTCCCTGCATAGGTTCCCATCCCCCTGCCATATTAGTTTAACCCCTCCTTAACAGCACTAGCAAACACTCCCCTAGACATTGGTTCCGGTTCTGACCAGGTGCAGACCGTCCGGTTTGTACTGGTCCCAACTCCCCCAGAACCGGTTCCCATGTCCCAGGAATTTGAATCCCTCCCCCCTGCACTACACATCAAGCCACATAGTCATCTGAGCTGTCCTGCAATTCCTACTCCGACTAGCACGTGGCACTGGTTGCAATCCTGAGATTACTACCTTTGAGATCCTACTTTTTAATTTAACTCCTAGCTCCCTAAACTCAGCTTGTAGGACCTCATCCCGTTTTTTCCTATATCGTTGGTACCTATATGTACCACGACAGCTGACTGTTCACCCTTCCCCTCCAGAATACACTGCAGCCGCTCCGAGACATCCTTGACTTTTGCACCAGGGAGGCAACATACCATTCTGGAGTCTCGATTGCAGCCGCAGAAACATCTATCTATTCCCCTTACAATAGAATCGCCTATCACTATAGTTCTCCCATTCTTTTTCCTGCCCTCCTGTGCAGCAGAGCCACTCCTGGTGCCATGGACTTGGCTGCTGCTGCCTTCCCCTGATGAGTCATCTCCTCCAACAGTACCCAAGATGGTGTATCTGTTTTGCAGGGGGATGACACCAGGGTACTCCTGCACTACCTTCCTTCCACTGCTCTTCCTGATGGTCACCCATTCCCTATCTGCATGAGTAACCTTTACCCGCGGAGTGACCAACTCACTAAACGTGCTATTCACGACAACCTCAGCTTCGCGGATGCTCCAGAGTGACACCATGCGCAGCTCCAGTGCCGCAATGCGGCCTGTTAGGTGCTGCAGCTGGATACACTTCCTGCACATGTAGTCATCAGGAACACTGGAAGCGCCCCTGACTTCCCACATAGCACAGGAGGAGCATGACACGTGTCCGAGCTCTCCTGCCATGACTTAACCATTAGATTACTTAATTTGGCAACATGCCAAAGGTTTCTTGCAGCTAAGAACAAGAAGTGTTCTCCACAAGAACTGCTCCTCCAGCCACTGCTCCTCCGACTGACGCCGATCCCCGGACTCCCGCTGGGACTTCATAGGCCGCTGCTCACACCTCCTCCGGTCACTGCTCCTCCGGCTTTTGGAAAAAAATAATTCAGTCAGGCAGAGTCTGCATGGATTTATGAAAGGGAAGTCATGTTTGACAAATTTGCTGGAATTCTTTGAGGATGTAATGAACAGGGTGGATAAAGGGGAACCAGGGGATGTGGTGTATTTGGACTTCCAGAAGGCATTTTGACAAGTTGCCACATAAAAGATTACTGCACAAGATAAAAGTTCACGGGGTTGGGGATAATATATTAGCGTGGATAGAGGATTGGCTAACTAACAGAAAACAGAAAGTCGGGATAAATGGTTCATTCTCTAGTTGGTAAACAGTAACTAGTGGGGTGCTGCAGGGATCAGTGCTGGGACCCCAACTATTTATAATCTATATTAACGACTTGAAAAAAGGGACCGAGTGTAACGTAGTCAAAGATTGGAGGAAAAGCAATGTGTGAGGAGGACACAATAAATCTGCAAAACAACATAGCCAGGCTTAGTGAATGGGCAAAAATTTGGCAGATGGAGTATAATGTTGGAAAGTGCAAGGTTATGCACTTTGGCAGAAAAAATCAAAGACAAGTTATTATTTAAATGGAGAAAAATTGCACAGTGCTGCAGTAACAGCGGGACCTGCGGGTACTTGTGCATGAAACACAAAAGGTTAGCATGCAGGTACAGCAATTGATCAGAAGGCCAATGGAATCTTGGCCTTTATTGCAAAGGGGATGGAGTAGAAAAGCAGATAAGTCTTGTTGCAGTTATAAAGGAGATTGGTAAGGCAAGACCTGGAATACTGCGTGCAGTTTTGGTTTCCATATTTAATACTGCTTTACTTGCTTTGGAGATGTAGAATTTACCAATATTTCGCAAAGATTCCTTGTATCTTTTCCCCTACAGAGGAGAAGAATCCCTTTCTGGACGTTTAAAATGGAAGGACAAACTTCGGGACACAAATGAGTTTAAAGAGGAAGACGAGGCCTGCAGGGCATAAAAGGGGATGCATTCATGGAGCCCCCACAGTGTTTTAACTCATAAGAAAGAGAATTTAATTTGTACCTAAATTAAAAGAAGCCTGAGATCCCCTAAACATCTCTGGGAAGCAGCATATCAATTTTAAGATTCTACAACATTTTGGCTGCGAAAAAAGAGTTACCGAATACATGACATGGGGCTAACCTCTGTGAAGCAAATTCGTGTATTAAGGATCCCAGACTGTCTGGGGGAACTATGCAACACCAATTCACCCCCTAATAGATAATCAAATTACCAACCATTATCTAAATGACACAACTCAATCAAATTACTGCTGAACAAGCCCGACAAATTCTGACAAAGAAGAGAGCTCAAAACTAATGAGCAGCTCCCTTGAAACAAAGAGCTGGGCCAGATTTGGTGGGAGATAAGGAAGCCTTTTTGGGATATATCTATTCCCAGTTTTACAAGGAAAAGAACACAAGCAGCCGGAGGTGGGGAGTGAAGAAATGGAGTCGTGGAGAAAAGTGTAAGAAATCATCAAGGACCGACCGAGCATGCAGACAGCACGAGGCCCACGAAACGGAAGGTTGTCAGCAACCAAATTGACAATCCGGGTCACCACAACCAGCGAAACAACCAACCGAAACCAACTCAGCAAAAACCGAAGAATCGACATTTATTTCCACTCTACAATCTACTTCTGAACAACCAACGGGTGAGAAATTACCAAAAAGGACTAACTAAAACTATTCCTAACCAAAGAAAGTGGGTACTTACCCCATACATCCAAAACGCAACTTAGCATATCAACGGACGCACCCTAACCGAAGATTACGCAGTCCGAAGTCCTCTCCTCCGTCCGGGATACGGCTTGCCGAGAAGGCCAAGTGCAGTGAACCCCGAAACCGCGATTCACCGGCAACTGTCAAAAGCTATTGGTGAGCATAGCTCCTGAACCCCCAGAGCTATAACTTAGTTAGTCAGGGGAATTGAGAGCGGGGGAGGCTTTGATAACTCGTGTAAATGTATCTGCATTCTCCTCTTTGCCCCATTTAGAGTTTAAGCTGTATTCTTTTCCCCATAGGCTGTATGTTGACAATTTATTCAACGTGTTGTACCCCTTAGTGTCTATTGCTATTACTATTCGGTGTGTGTTATTAAAGATGTGCCTTTTACTTCCTTTTAAACACAATAAAGCCATACCTGCTTCCTATCTTGAAACCGATTGTTTGCCCAAGTCTGTCACAGCCCCTTTATAATTCAAGTGTCGAGAAACAAGGGTGTGGGAGCGATTCATTTAAGGGCAGAAGGGAAAGCTGACCCTCCGAAAACCACCCCTTACATAATGGTGACCACCAAGGGCCTCTGGGGCAAGGGACGTGATAAGAGAGAGAGTGGTTTCATGAAAAGGAGCAAAAAGGAAGAGGAAATTTCCTCTTATGTGTTTAAGAGGGTAAATGTGGCGTAGGAGTGGGTACTCGATCTATTGTATGCTGAGCGTCCAGAAGATGCTGCAGCTCAATGGACCGAGAGCAAGGACCATAAAAAGTCAATAGAGAAGGCCATTTGGCTAATTTGCCTTCAGCGACAGATCTGGCTTCTAGATGAGGAGAATGAGAAATTAAAGGGAGTATTGAGGCAGGCAGAAGAGAGGTCCAGTGCAAGGGACACAGTCGGGGAAAGGCTGTGGACTGAGGTGGGACAGTGAAAGGAAAGTAGAGAGCTCACTAAAGAAAGGCACAAAACCCAACTGGACCTTTTACAGTGTCAGATTATTGAAGCCAAGAATAGCGAACTTGCATTGCGGGAATATAATTCCTGCTTCGCCAAGCAAGTTAAAGATTATGGGGAGAGGGTGAAAGACATTCAGGTAGCCTATAAGGTAGCCAGTACCAGGGAATTTGAGGCTGGTGACCATGGCCCCTGCCAGCAGCTGATCCAAAGCTTGAACCTTGCTCTATCCCTGGCTAAAAGCATGGTGTGCCTGATAAACCCGGGTTTAGCCCAGGAACACCTGGTAGAGCAAGGAGAAACCCCGCAGTCACCGCCTGCAGCTCCCGGGAACAGCCCAGAGCAGCGGGGGTGTCAACCAGAGTGCAGGGCAGGTAACGATTGCGAACTATCAACAACGGCGGCCCCGAGTTTTAAATCGGTTTGGTAGCAGGGGGAAGCAGGCAAGCTAATACAAGGAGGGCTGGAGCCAGGGCCAATGCACTCGGTCCGGCAGCAGACGTTTGGCCCACCTGGTGCAAATGGGGCAGCAGGACCCCTAGTAAGCAATTTCATAGCCCCCATGACACCCAAAAAATGAGCGCTATGATAGGCCACCTAATTAAGCTCACCCAACAGGGGGGATCCCTCAGTACACTTCCTGGAAGTGGAACACAGGGGATATTAACGGGTGCAATGATTCAGAGCAGGCTAAGCTGTTGCTCCTCTCACGAGACACCATGCTGTGCCATTCCCTCTCTGCGGACAGCAGAAAGGGGCGAAACACGTACGCTACGTTTAAGGAGGAGGTTCTAGAGGCCATGGGTATGAACGACGGGAGCCCTTTCTCCCGAGTGGAGAAGACAGTGCAGCTCCATGGGGAGACTCCACAGGCTTTCGCCGACAGGTTGTGGCCGGTCTACGAAAGGGCCTGTAGTGGGTTTCTTGACCGGGCCCACCTGACCCCTAACGAGCTGGCTCACTGGCTCCGCAGCCTGGTGGCAAACAGCTTACCTGGAACAAGGCAAAAGCCCAGGTCTGGTTCGATCCAAGAGATCCCAGAACCACCGGGGAGACAGTGGTCAGACAGTTGACACTGGCTTACCGGAACGGGAAGGTCCATCAGATTAAACCCAGCCAAGGCAAGAGAGAGTGGCATCAGGAAGGTGGGAATCCTCCCCACAAAGGGGGTGAATGTTTTGGGTGTGGGAAAAGTGGGCACTGGAGGAAGGACTGTAGGAACCCATGGAAAGAGACTCAGGGAAAGGCCACTTCAGACCGAGCCCGTAAGGCCGGGGCAGGAACACCCGACTCATATGAGACACTCGTAGCCACCCTACAGACACTTATAAATGGACTGGGAGCAGTAGCTACTGCAACCGGTACAGTAGCCGGTACGGTAAATTCCTCTGCTCCAACCCACCCATGTGTATGACAATAGCCAGCGCAGCCTGTGTACCTGTGTTCCCTAGAGTACGATGCCTGGAAGAGACCGTGCGTTACAATGGAGGTGGAGAAAGTGAACGGGACCTACCTGCTAGATACTGGTGCTTCCTGCACCATTGTACATGCAGATAACCAGGCTACCTCACCTCTATCGAACGGGGTCCCGTACAGTCTAGTGGGGTTCACAGGCAACGAGCAAACTGGTTCGTTTCCCATCCCGCTCACCATTCAGTTAGGGACACTCAAAACCAAATGGAAGTGTGTCCTGATGAAATGGGAGCAGGAGGGAAAATGTATCCTGGGGGCTGATTTTATCATTAGCCACTAGATCCTTTTGGATCTGAGGAACCACTGTCGATGGGGAGCCATAGAGACAGACAGGGAAGGTGAGGTGGCGGTGATCCCAGAAAAAGAGGCCAAGGGAACGTTGTGTACCGTGAAGCCAAAGGAGGGTTATGACTTGCAATTACTGATCAGTAACACCACAGTGGAGTACCAGGCATATGTACGGGCACACCATGCAGCATTCGCCACCCACAAACATGACTGTGGCAGGGTAACGGGGGTGGAAGTTAGTATAGAAGGGGACCCCATGACCTAACCACAAAAGCAATATAACTTCCCCAGGGAGGCAGAGGTAGTCCTGACAACGGCGCAGGGATTACTGGTAGAGCAAGGGGTGTTAAGACCGATAGCAACCCATGTGACCTCTCCACTGTGGCCGGTTAAGAAACCGGACAACTCATGGAGGGCCACCGTGGACTATCGAGTGCTAAATACGAATATCCCTGCATGTGCACACACTGTAGCAGCCGTAGCGGACCTCAGAGGGAGTATTCCAGCATACGCGACCACTTTCACGGTGTTGGACATTTCAAATGGGTTCTGGTCCATTCTTTTCAATCGGGAGGACCAGTACAAGTTCGCCTTTACCTTTAAGGGCCAACAATACACGTGGAACTGTCTTCCCCAGGGCTTCCACAACAGCCCAGCATTTTTCACCAATGCATGGCGAACTGTTTAAAGGGCTTTAGCAGACCACTGCAGTTGGTGCAGTATGTGGATGACCTGCTCCTGTTTACCGATCAGGGGGAGGAGCATGGCCCACTGCTGGCTGAGCTGCTGGAGCTGCTAAAAGAAGAAGGGTTTAAAGTAAACCCGAATAAGGCACGGATCGGCCAGAAGGAAGTCAAATTCCTGGGGCTGACTGTGCGCGCTGGGGAAAGGGCCATAGACAAGGCTAGAAGGGAGGCAGTACAGGAGTTACCAGCCCCCAACACAGTGACAGGGGTAAGATCCTTTCTAGGGCTCACCGGGTACTGCAGAGACTTCATTGAGGATTATGCTGCCACCGCAGCCCCTCTGCTCAGGCTCCTACACAAGGGGGTAGAGTGGGACTGGGATGAGGGTTTGTGAGGCAGCATTTAATCAGCTCAAGAAGGACTTGCAGACCGCGCCAGCCTTAGCAGCGATAGATGCAGGAAAGGAGTTTTTCCTGGAGCTGGCAGCCAGCGGGGACAGTTTGAGCTCAGTGCTGCTTCAAGAGCGGCATGGCCAGCTGAGACCGGTGGTTTACTACTCCAGGATCCTCACAGATGTGGAGAAGGAGTACTCCAACTGTGAGAGACACCTCATCGCCACACATTGGGCAGTGAAAAGATCCTTGATCTTCACGGGAGGGTCTCCTCTTACATTCCTAACCCACCACACACCTACTCAGATGCTCCTAGATGGGATGATTAAGGACGGGACGGTGAGCAGTGCCCGCATTGCTCGCTGTACCCTGCTCCTCTCCCAGATGGACCTCAGAGTAGAAGGCCCCCATGAGCCAAGGCACGCAGCCAACCTAATCTACCCAGGGAAAGCCCACAGGTGCGCCGTAGAAGGGGTATGGGAGGTGAGCATTTGCCTTCAGGCTGGGTTACACCCTACAGGCCGAGACATCTACGTGGACGGGTCCAGCATGGCATCTGCTGGCAAACGACTCACTGAGTGCGGAGCCTATGACCCAAGGTCAGGTATTGCCCGGGTAATCAAGCTCCACAGTTTCATGAGTGCCCAGCATGCTGAACTGTCCGCCGTAATGTACGTGGTGTCCCACCCCGAGGAATTCCCGACCCCGTACACGATTTGCTCGGAGAGTATGTTCACCTGCAATTCGTGTACAGAGTACCTGGCTATATGGTCCCGTCGCGGATACACGTCCGCTGACAGGAGACCCCTGGCAATCAAGCCCCTGCTGGAGAAAATCATGTCAGCGGTGGGGGAAGAAGGAAAGGTCTACATACATAAGGTGAAGGCCCATTCAAAAACCGAACCCCGTGCAGAGGGAAACCAACAGGCTGACAAACTGGCCAAAGAAGGTGCCCGCACGGGAAAGTTCTGGGACCCCGATGACACCGGCCGCATAGCAGCGGTCAAGAATAAGAACAGGGCAGCAGAGAGTACAGGGATAGCTTTGGCCCCGGACTTAAAAACAGTTCAGGCACAGGACTCGGTCCTGAAAGCTGTCCTGAACGTGCTAGCTGGAGGAGAGAGAGTAGAAGGTCCGTCCGGCACAGCAGCCATTACCGTTAAGGAAGGCATGCTGTTTGATGTGGGACAATGGGTCGTGCCACAGTTGCACCAGAGGGAATTCCTAAAACTGGCCCATGAGGGTCCAGGAGTGGGACACCCCGGGCCTGAGACCACCTGGCAACGGGTGGAACAGGCAGGATGGTGGCCGGTACTCAGGGAGGATGTCCGTGGGTTCTGTGCGAACTGCCTGGTTTGTCTGCGAGCATCCCTGACCCCCAGAAAAGGAAGGTGTCCCTAGGACACGTCAGGAGGGTAGAAGGACCATGGCAGTCAATCCAAATTGACTACATCGGGCCCCTACCCACCGCCCAGGGAGGCTACAAATACTGCCTAGTCCTGGTGGACGTGTTCTGAAAATGGGTTGAAGCCTTCAACTGCCGAACAGCCACCGCACTAGGGACAGCTAAGATTCCAGTGAGGGAAGTGTTCTCCCGGTGGGGACTCCCACAGTATGTGGAGTCGGACCAGGGGAGCCATTTCACCGGGCAGTTATTGCAGGCAAACCTTAACGTGCTCGGCATTGAGGGGAAATGGCACATTGCCCACAATCCACAGTCATCGGGTAATGTGGAGCTTTTAAACTACACCATTAAAGAAAGGCTGCGGAAGGAGACAGGAGACTCACCCCAAAAGTGGGTGGAGGTCTTACCGTTGGTCCTAATGTGGATCAGAGCCAGCCAGTCAAAGAGTACGGGGTATTCACCATGCGAGCTCATGACTGGCCGGATCATGTGGACCCACACCCATGTCCTAGCCCCGGTGCTCACAGAAGGTCAGCTCAGAGAGGTGAACTGGGACTGGTTGGCAGGAACCTGTTTGAACACCTCAAACAGATTCACTGGCAGGCTGCTAGTAACATGGGCAGACAGCATCAGAGTAACCGATTGCTGCTAGAACCAAGCAAACACCACGAATGGGAGATAGGAGGCCAGGTCATGGTGAGGAACCATGCTCGGGTCGGGGTTTGTGAAGCATTATATATGGGGCCATACAGCATTGTGGACAAGGCAAGCCCGATGGTCTATGCCATAAAGCTGCCCCGCTGTACTAAGTGGTTCCACATCAACCAGTGCAAGCTCTACAACCCAGGGTCAGCCAAGCACAGAGGGCAGCCGGGAGGGGTGAACCGTCCTCAGGACAGGGACCCTCCGTTGGCCGCCCCCGACGGTGGAGGGCCCACAGGGAATGTGTCAGGCTCAGAAACCGTGCCTATAGGGACGATGAATTGCAGTACTGGAGGGGCGACCCCACCCATCGTTTGGGATTCGGACGCACCCCCAGTAACCCAAGCCCTGAGAAGGACCCTCCGTACACCACGGCCAAAGATACCGTGGTCACCGGCATCTGAGCCTCAGCGATTCTACCCTAGGAGAAGGGCAGCCTGACAGGAAAGACCGAAGGTCAGAAGTACAGAGGCCACTCAGAGTAGGGACCCCCAGCCAGCCGCCTCCAGCGGTGAGCGTCTCACAGGAGCAGTAGCATCGAGCTGTCCCAGAGACAAGGGTCTCCAGCTCACCGGCTGCGGGTAAACCCTAGCATCCAGGCGGCTATCAGACCGCACCAGGCATGGGGCTGACAGGGACTAACCAGGCCACCCGGAGACGGGTGGCGGCTCTACATAGCTCTAATTTTTAGTCTAAGGTAGCTGACTGCACCATTTTACATTTTAAGGTTTAGTTTAGAATTGAGGGTAATGTTGCAGTAATGTTTAGGTGATTGTTTTGAGTTTGTCTTGTATGTCAGCCAGCCTGAGAGCAGTTCTCAAGGGCAGGATCCAGACATTACCAGGTGATGGACAAACCTCAGGAGACCAATTGATGTTGTTTAATTTTAATCTATGTTCTTCCTTCAGTAATCTGGTTGTACGTTGACTACATGCTGGTGAATATAATGTAATTGAAATGAAATGTAACTGTGCTGAAATGCAATTGTAGGGATGGAACCTTCTCCAAGCTGGGAGGGTGTTTACGTAAAAAGTTTGTACCTGTAAAGGGAAAAGTGTGTATCTGTGGTGATGTTGCATAAGTGTAATGCATATTTTGGTATTAGTTTAGTTAATTAACGGGGAAGGTTATTTCTTGAGAGCCAGGAACTTTGCTCACCTGTAAGATGACACCATAAATGACATGGTATCACAGCGGGGGAATGTAGAATTTACCAATATCTCGCAAAGATGCCTGGTACCTTTCCCCTGCAGAGGAGAAGAATTCCTTTCTGTGCTTTTAAAATGAGTTTAAAGGGGCAGACGACGCCTGCAGGGGATAAAAGGGAATGCATTCATCGAGACCCCCCCCGCCCCCCACCACAGTGTTTGGACTCATGGGAAAGGGAATTCAAAATGGACCTAAATTTCAGAAGCCTGAGATTCCCTAAACATCTATGGAAAGGAGCAGATCAATTTTAAGATTCTACAACATTTTGGCTGCGAAAAAGAGTTACCGAGTACAGAAGGTGGGGCTAAACTCTGTGAAGCAAATTCATGTATTAAGGATCCCAGACTGTCTGGGGGGAACTATTCACCCACTAAGAGATAATCGAATTACCCAATCAAGCACAATGGAAATCATGGTCAGGAAACTGGGCAATCCTCAAACAATGCAAAACCAGTGATCGCACATTCTCACACCCTAATCGAGTTACTGCCGACAAAGGAGACATTTGAAAATCAATGGACAGAACAGTTTAAACAGAGCCCAAGAGATTTGATGGGAGATAACAAAGCCTTTTTTGGGGGATATATCTATCCCCCAGTTTTACAAGGAAAATCTAACAGAACACAGATTGGAACTCGCACTGACTCGAACAAGGACATAGACTGGAACACAGACACAGCCACAAGCAGCCTGCTTCCTCTGCAGTGAAGAAATGGAACAGTGAAGGAAACTACCAGAACTCATCAAGAACTGACCGAGCACGAGGCCCACGAAACGGAAGGTTGTCAGCAACCAAATTGACAATCACTCTACAATCTACTTCTGAACGATCCAACGGGGGAGAAATTACCAAAAGGGACTAACTAAAACTATTCCTAACCAAAGAAAGTGGGTACTTACCCTATACATC
This sequence comes from Pristiophorus japonicus, assembly GCF_044704955.1. Taxonomy (NCBI): domain Eukaryota; kingdom Metazoa; phylum Chordata; class Chondrichthyes; family Pristiophoridae; genus Pristiophorus; species Pristiophorus japonicus. Next base: position 15,200,405 of record NC_092004.1, on the reverse strand, counting down.
CAAAACGCAACTTAGCATATCAACGGACGCACCCCAACCGAAGACTACGCAGTCCGAAGTCCTCTCCTCTGTCCGGCTCGCCGAGAAGGCCAAGTGCAGCGAACCCCGAAACCGCGAATCACCGGCAACTGTCTAAAGGGATTGGGGAGCTAAGCCCCTGAACCCTAAGAGCTATAACTTAGTTAGTTAGGGGAATTGGGAGGTGGGAGGTTGGGATAACTTGTGTAAATGTATCTGCATTCTCCTCTTTACTCCATTTAGAGTTTAAGCTGTATTCTTTTCCCCACAGGCTGTAATTTGACAATTTATTCAATGTGTTGTACCCCTCAGTGTGTATTGGTCTGTGTGTGTTATTAAAGGTGTGCCTTTTACTTCTTTATAAACACAATAAAGCCATACCTTCTTCCTACCTTGAAACCGATTGTCTGTCCAAGTCTTTTACAGTCCCTTCATAATTCCAGTGTCGAGAACCAAGGGTCAGCGAGCGATTCGGAACCACTCATATAAGGTCAGAAGGGAAAGCTGACCACCTGAAAACCACCCCTAACACTGAAGGCCACAACTCCTTCATAACCGAACTTATTCCTCTCACTACTTCTTTACACATGGATTACTCGTGAGGTTGTGGTGACCTGAAATTTCTAAAATCTTAATTTAAAACTAGAACTCTTCAACATTCTTAATCTCATATCGTGCTATTATATACATCTGCCACCCGTCTCCGACTGGCCAAGTTAATCCCTGTTCTTCTCCTTCCCTTATTCAGCCTCTGGTTGCCTGTGTGGCCGGCGGTAAGGCGGTCTGTACTGCAGGACCCAGAGTGTTCTGACTGGAGCTTTGCCTGAGTCCCACATTATCCGGGGAATGGCCCCTCTGGGGCAACAACACACTTCCCCTTTAGGTGTGGCTGCTGAGTTCATTTCATTAACTGAGGATTCTGCATAGCCGGGGGCTGTAGGCTGGGGACTCTCAGTTCGTGGCTGGTCCACCACGACCTCTCCTGTGAGTCCCTCACCGCCGAAGGCTGCCGGCTGGGGATCCCTGTCCATAGACTGATCCCTGATCTTGGGTATTCTCTAACGGATGGCCAACCTACCGTGGCTGACCCACTGAAACTGGGGCACTGGTGACCACGGTGTCTCCTGGAAGCGAGCCGGGACAGCTTTGTCAGGAATCTGTTTGAACATCTTAAACAGATTCACTGGCAGGCTGCTAACAACATGGGCAATGAACTCAGCACTTTAGCTTGAGTGTTCAGGACAGAACGCGCCCCTGAGCATGTATGAGGAAAAAGCTCCAGAAAATATTCTCGGCCAGGGAGCTTTCGCTTGTGAGGTGAACGTGTTAAGCGCGACACTGCGGAAACATCTCCACTTTCAGCACCAGGTCAGACAGAAATGTGAAGTGAGCAGGTGGACTGCAGAATCCCTCTTTTAAGGAGTTGGTCGTAATATCAAACAAAGAGTTTCACTAAATGATTAAAAATAAGAAATGTCAAAGTCGAACATGCATCTCCAGAGGAGACTGCGATCTGAACACAGCATCTTAAACCACTCCGCCACCCTGAGTATTCAATGCTAGATGTGGCCACCTGCAGATTGATTTTGAACTTTTGTGTCCTGACACATGAAATAAATGAGGGCAGCAGGCGTATCTCTGCCTGACACAGGGGAAACAGTGAGACAGATCTTGGAGCAAGCGTCTGGTTATTGCCAAACAGCAAAGAAAATATTTTCTGGAAGAACAATGTTGAAAATAATTGCAACCCCAACATGATTAGAACACTCAACTTTTCGATTTGGAGTCAGGCATGCTACCATTGCCTGACAAGGTCCACACATGAAGTCTGAGATGTTCGGCGATATGAAGGTTTCACAATACAAGGGGCTTTAAAATCCCCGCCCATTCCCACCAGGTGTCAGAAGCAGCGCTCACCTGCCAGTCACCGTATGTTTTTTTCTTAAACTTTTGTATTGTTTTCACGGGAAAACATCATAATTAACCCCTCACCTTCTTTTGCACAATGAAAGAAATGCTAACTGAGGGAGAGTCGATACTTCAATCATTTGTCCTGTGCTTTGGGGAGTGGGCAGGGAGTGGACCTGAGTCCATGATTGCATCGGCCATGATCGTATTAAATGTCGGAGCAGGCTCGACGGGCATTTGGTCGACTACTGCTCCTATTTCTTATCTTCTTATGTTCTTATGCATGTTGACCCATTTTACTCACTGTATTTTAGGAGTCTGGTTCAAAATCTTCATTGCTGATGACACCAGGAATCTGGGGCAACTTTTGTCAAATTTAACAGCACCGGTTATTCCGACCGTGCACAGAAAATAGAATCAGTAGTGAAGATAAAATCCTACGCTGCTCATTTTCAGATTCAATGCAGCAGGATTTCAAATAAAGTAAAAGAATTTTACAGTGAAAAGATTTAGAAGTGTTACTTGTATTTATATCTTTAATTAAACTTTGTGGCGTCTGACTCCCGTTCATGCCACTGCTGAATAAGAAAGGAGGGTTTGACGTTGACCAGACTGCACTGCCCCTGATATTTGTGAGCTCATCCTTTATATTCAGTGGTTTCTCGCCCTTTGATGGGCTGCAGTGTAGCGGATATCACGTTGGCCTCACACGCGAAAGGTCCCCGGTGGATCCGTTTTCTCTCACTCAAAGTTATCTATTTATTGGTTAAATAGAGAGCAATTCAGGAATAAGGGAGCCCTTTTGCCAGGAGAATAAATAGCAAATAAAAACAGCAAATTCTGCAAATCTCAGCAAATCAGGCAGCATTTGCCAGGAGACTCAACTCGCCTCCGATTGTTCCCATTTGGCAAGTTTAAACAAAATGTTTCTGCCTGGGATCGAACCAGGGACCTTTTGCTTGTAAAGCAAACATGATAACCACTACACTACAGAAACCACTGGTATAACAGCCCCAACAGAGGGGAGCTGACCAGTGAGCTCTCTCTGTGCTGATCGGGAATGAGGAGGCTCACCTGAAACAACTTCTGTCCCACACTGCAAGTTCTCAATCCTTCTCCTCCACTGCCCTTTACAGAAATGTCACGGATCACCCAGCCACCGTCGTCACTTCCACATCCTCACAGTGGGGCCACAGAGGCTCCTACCGTCTCCCCGCGATCAGTGAACTCACCCAGTTTGTAAAATTAAACCCGGAACACGTGCCCGGCAAAGGGCAGGAGAAGCCAGATAGTCTGTAAGCTCGGTCTATCACAGAAAGTATTGGTATTCATGGTGCTTACAGCAATTATTAATCGTCTCACAGACCTCAATTATTTTTATGCGATGAATTGATCGAGTATCGTTACCACGTCAGTGCAGCGGATCTTAACCCCTCGACCACCAGGGAACAGTTATGATAGATGTTGATATATTTATATATATTTAAATAAGAACCTGAATATCAACGGCTAGCTACCTTGACCTCATGGCGAACAGCAGTGCATCTAACTTTGAGTGAAGTAAATTGTTCCACAATGAAACCCATTTCATCTTTTGTTCCCTTTTAAACACTAGAGACTGAGACAGGGGGAACAAATAGAGAAATAAAAGCACAGGGATAGAGACAAGAGGAAGAGAGAAGGGGAAAGATACTGCCCCAACCCAGAACTAATGCAGAAATCCCTCTGCTGCGCTCGGGGTGGCCACCCACAGCCTGGATACACTAACGGGTGGAACACCAGCGGCAGGTCGGGGCCATAAAAGGAACGGCGAGCGGCCCTGGGAGCAGCTTGAAGGTCCCGGGAGACTACTCCAGGGAGCAGCGCGAGCTGGTGCAGGAGGGCGGCGGCAGCGAAGATTGACGTCATCAAGTTCCAGGTCAGTGATTGGAGCGTGGGCAGATACAGCAGGAGCGGCGAGATCGGGGCGAAGGAGCGGCGAGAGACTGTGGAGGGATGTGATCGGGGCCCAGGGGAGGCATGAGTTCAGGGCCAGGGGCCCAGGGGCAGCACGGGCAGCGTACACTGAGATGTGTGTGCACACTGGGTCCGTGCAGCAGAGCTGGTCTCCAGTCGTCTTATTTAACCCTTGCCACTGGACGAATACCTCGCTCTGTCAAGCCCGTGTGATGACTGAAGCCGGATAAATCACCTGGACCTGTTGGCTTGCATCCTTGGGTCTTAAGAGAAGCAACGGCAGGGATAGTGGATGCATTGGATGTAATTTACCAAAATTCCCTGGATTTTGAGGAGGTCCCAGCAGATTGTAAAACTGCAAATGAAACGCCCCTATTTAAAAAAGGAGGCAAAAAGCAGGAAACTATAGACCAGTTAGCCTAACATCTGTGGTTGGGAAAATGTTAGAGTCCATTATTATTAAAGAAGCAGTAGCAGCACATTTGGAAAAGCAAAATTTGGTCAGGCAGAGTCAGCATGGATTTATGAAAGAAAAGTCATGTTTGACAAATTTGCTGGAATTCTTTGAGGATGTAACAAACAGGGTGTATAAAGGGGAACCAGTGGATGTGGTGTATTTGGACTTCCAGAAGGCATTTGACAAAGTGCCACAAAAAAGGTTACTGCACAAGATAAAAGTTCCAGGGGTTGAGGTAATATATTAGCATGGATAGAGGATTGGCTAATTAACAGAAAACAGAGTCGGGATAAATGGTTCATTCTCTGGTTGACAACCAGTAACTAATGGGGTGCCGCAGGGATCAGTGCTGGGACCCCAACTATTTACAATCGACATTAACGACTTGGAAGAAGGGACCGAGTGTAATGTAGCCAAGTTTTCTGACGATACAAAGATGGGAGGAAAAGCAATGTGTGAGGAGGACACAAAAAATCTGCAAAAGGATATAGACAGGCTAAGTGAGTGGGCAAAAATTTGTGTTACAATATTGGAAGTGTGAGGTCATGCACTTTGTCAGAAAAAAATTAAAGGGCAAGTTATTATTTAAATGGAGAAAGATTGCAAAGTGCTGTAGTACAGCAGGACCTGGGGGTACTTGTGCATGAAACACAAAAGGATAGTATGCAGGTACAGCAAGTGATCAGGAAGGCCAATGGAATCTTGGCCTTTATTGCAAAGGGAATGGAGTATAAAAGCAAGGAAGTCTTGCTACAGCTATACAGGGTATTGGTGAGGCCACACCTGGAATACTGCATGAAGTTTTGGTTTCCATATTTACAAAAGGATATACTTGCTTTGGAGGCAGTTCAGAGAAGGTTCACTGGGATGATTCCAGAGATGAAGGGGTTGACTTATGAGGAAAGGTTGAGTAGGTTGAGCCTCTACTCACTGGCATTCAGAAGTATGAGAGGTGATCTTTCTTATATATGTAAACTTGTATGTACCTTGTACAGCCACAAGAGGGCTCATCCCCTGGAGTCCCAAGGGAGCATCGGTACTTAAGGAGGCCTCACAGGCCGGAGAGGCACTCTGGAGACCTGCAATAAAATACTGTCACACTTTACTTTGAGCTCACAGTATCCACTCAGACTCTTTATTCATACACAACAACTGGCGACGAGATACAGATGACGAACCCAACGATGCAGGGAACAGTGGGGATCCTGGAGAAATTCTCGGAGGGAGATGATTGGGAATTGGAGCGACTCGACCAATACTTCGTGGCCAACGAGCTGGAAGGAGAAGCGATCGCTGCCAAACGAAGGGCAATTCGCCTCACTGTCTGCGGGGCACCAACGTATGTCCTCATGAAAAATCTGCTTCCTCCAGAACCCACAGAGAAATCGTACGATGATTTGTGCACACTGGTCCGGGAGCATCTGAACCCGAAGGAAAGCATTCTGATGGCGAGGTACTGGTTCTACACCTATAATAAGACCTTGGGGGAGTTTGATGTCATGTATCTCACTTTACTGTATATAACTGTATCTTACCATGCTATACATGACTGTAACTAGATATGACCTGTAACCACAAGCATACGTTACCACCAGAGGTGCACTTGCGGGAGACACTGAATACCTGTTCCACAAAGGTATATAAAGGCAGGTCTCAGGCAAGTGTGGCACTTGAGAGCTGTGAAATAAAGGTGCAGGTCCAGAGTGACCTTGACTTCAGCATGTGCCTCGTCTGAGTCTGTACTGCAGGGTCAGGACTTTACACTTACAAGCGAAAGCTCAGCGGGTGGTAATATTTTCTGGAGCTTTCTCCTCATGCATGCTCAGGGGCGAGTTTGTTCTCCTGTGAAAGGTTATAAGATCATAAACATGTCAGGATTCGGAGCCGGAGTAGGCCTTTCGGCCCCTCGAGCCTGGTCAACCATTCAAGAGGATCCTGGCAGTTCCTCGACAGCAAGTTTAAACATCTGGGGCGGAGCCAACAGGCACCTGGCTGCAATCAGCGACAAAAAGGTGCATTTGGCAGAAGCCCGGCTACGTCAATCGGTCGAGCATGAGAATCTTAATCTTGGATTCAGGGGTGTGAGCCCCACGTTAATTGTTAAAACATGTCCCATTTTACACACTGTGCTTTAGGGATCTGATTCAAAATGTTCATTGCTGGTAACATCAACAGGAGACTGGGGAAACAGTGCGACTGACTTTAGAGCAAGGGTCTGGTTGTTGTGAAACATCAATTTTGGAAGAATGACATCGAAAAGAAATGTGACCCCGACACACAGAAAGAAGTGTTAAGGCAGAAGATTAAATGCTGCATTCCTCTGTGCAAAAAATTCCTTTCACAAACATTTCTCTGACCAAAACTGCACAAAACAAAATTGTTCCTTTCAAATTCATTAAACTCCCGAATTTCCACACCCCCCGAATCTCCTGAATCAGATGCATCTTGTTTTGCCGACTCAATCCATGTCCCTTTGCAATGTTCTGCTTCCACCCACACTATGAAATGTGCCACTAACTTATAGAATCATGGAATGGTTATAGCACGGAAGGCCATTCGGCCCGTCGAGCCCGTGCCGACTCTCAGCGAGTCCCACTCCCCCGCTCTTTCCCCTGAGGCCTGCAATTCTTTTTCCTTCAGACATTTATCCAACTCCTGTTTGAAAGATAAGATTGAGTCTGCCTCCAGTACATTCCAGATCCTAACCACTCGCTGCTAAATAGCCAGCTCCTGTTCCTATGTGTAAAGTCTGGGAAACACTGGATCATTTCCTACCACACTCACAGCCTTCCTAAATATAGCACCGTCATTCTATTCTCGTAAAACCAGCTCCTGAAGTATAGTCCAGCTGTGTAGGTTAAAGCTCTGGTTATGTTCCTAACATTACTTCAAATGCAGTGTTTCCGTAGTGTAGTTGTTGTGACATTTGCCTCACACGAGAAAAGTTCCTGGTTCAAAATTGGGTGGAAACATTTTGAAAACTTGCTCAATTAAATATTGGAAAAAATGGATTGATTCATATTCGTGGTTCAATATTAACAAAACACAATGTCCCACAACCTTGTAAAATTTTCTGATATCACTGTACAGTTCTGTATACACTCAAACTCTACACTTGAACTGAATGCTCATAAAAGTATTGGAGTGGGAACTCACTGGATAACAGCACAGCTGGTAATGTTTGCGGAATATGTTTGTGCAGTCAAAACGCACAATGACAATCTGGAACCGCGCGGCACCGAATCCTCGGGGAAAACACAGTTAAAAACTTCGCCTCTGGGTGGACTCGAACCACCAACTTTTAGGTTAATAGCCCAACGCACAAAACCATTGCGTCACAGAGACTGACGCAAGTGCACACTGCACGACATCCAAAACCAGGGTGTCAGTCAGTTAAACCTTCAGATTGCTCCTTCCAGGATGGAACTTGTCCACACTCAGTTGTAATTTTCCCAAATAAAGGGTGGACATTCAGTGTGGATGTGTGGAAGCAGTCTGGTCCCGTACACTGCAGACACTTCCATGTCACTGCCAACCAGCTCTCCCACAACCGGTGTGATCTACCTTCCAGCCTTCCGGTGCCTTGTCTGTGACGAAGTATTCTGATTGTCCCGAAAACGGTATTCGGTTTTAATTCCTTTTCTGCTCCCGACTGCAGATATTCCTGTGAATAAACGCGAACAAAGTGCTTACAGGGTCAGTTCGATTGACCGTTTCTTTGCTTAGTGAAATTTCAAAGATTGAAAGCGACGCACATCAACCCCAGAAAATGCTGGAAACACTCAGCAGGTCGGGCAGTATCTGTGGAGGTGGGGAAGTGGGAATAATCGATGGGTTTGTTTGTGGCTTTGATCTGTTGCTGGGAAGTGAGGCAGCGCTGCAGGATGCTTTTTTTCGAGGTGTAAGCAGAGGTTTCTGTCGTGTAACGGTTATCACGTTCGCCACACATATGAAATATCCTCGGTTTGAGCACGGACAGAAACATTGTTTTGGAGATTATTTTTCTGTGGAATACATTTTTTAAACGTAGCCCCAGGTTCCTTGTATCATGAGCGATGGGCATTTTAACTCACTCTCCTAAAATACAGTGTGTGTAAAATCAGATAGGGGCTAAAACTTCATCAATGATTAAAGTTCCTTAACTCATTAAAGTTCAGTTCTTGAAGTTTCCATCAATTCATTTCATAAACATAATTGAAGTGTGTGAGAGAATTAATAATGGGCTTTAATCGTTAAGGACCCCATTACTTTATGTTATAGACCCAGGTTACACACTCTCTTGCTTCTGAAAGAGTTGAGGTCCATGTGGGGGTGATTTGGGCACATCTTTCCCCACATTACAAATGTGTCAGGAAATCAACCACCCAAAGTACTTTCATTAACCACAGGGGTTCCCGCAATTGTCTGGTCTCAAAGCGGTTTTAGTAATTGTCAATATCTCTTGTCCATTTCCCGATGTTTCTTGATTCTGTCGGTCTCCCTGGCTCTCTTCAATCTGTGTGTGGCCACGTACAGATTGGATTTCAATGAATACCTGTGTTTGTGTTTTCAATAACAACAGAAAATGTTTCTTATATATTTCTTATGTTCTCTCCAAATCCTCGATATCCTTCCTAAATTGTGGTGCCCAGAACTGTAAACAGGATCCAACTGAGGCATAAGCAGGGATTTATAAAGCTTTGGTGTAAGTTCCTCACGGGTGTAATCTATTTCACGTTATAAAGCCAAGGGTCCTGTATTCGTTTTTAATAACCTTATCAACTTGTCTACCCACCTTCAAATATTGCTGTGTGTAAATCTCTCGGTCACTCTGTTTCTGCATCCCCTTTAAAACAACACCATTTAGTTGAAGTTTCCACAGATCACCACCGTGTGTTTCCCAGACCTTACACAGAGGGACATAGGAACAGGAGGAGGCGATTTAGCCCCTCGAGCCTGTTCCACCATTCAGTGAGATCATGGCTGATCTGATCTTGGCCTCAGCTCCACTTCCCTACCATTTCCGCCTAACCCTTGACTCGCATATCGTTCAAAAATCTCTCTACCTCCAACTTAAATATATTCAATGACCGAGCCTTCACAGCTCTCAGGGGTAGAAATACAAAGATTCACGCCCCTCTGAGGGAAGAAATTCCTCCTCATCCCCATTTTAAATGGGCAACCCCTTATTCTGAAACTATGTCCCCTCGTTCTAGATTCCCCCACGAGGGGAAACATCCGCTCTGCATCTACCCTGTCTAGCCCCCTCAGAATCTTACACCTTTCAAAGATATCATCTCTCACTCTGCTAATCTCCAATAGGTAGATCCCAACCTGTTCAACCATTCTTCATAAGACAACCTTGTGAACCTTCTGTGAAATGCCCCCAATGTAAGCTTATCCCTCCTGAAATGAGGAGAGCAAAACTGTACGCTGTACTCCAGGTGTGGTTTCACCTCTGCTCTGTACAGTTGTAGCAGGACTTCCGTACTTTTATATTCCATCCCCCTTGAAATAAAGGCCAACTTTCCATTTGCCTTCCTAATTACTTGCTGTATCTGCATGCTAACGTTTTGTGATCAGGAAGGCCAATGGTATCTTGGCCTTTATTGCAAAGGGGATGGAGTATAAAAGCAGGGAAGTCCTGCGACAGCTGTATAACGTATTGATGAGGCCACACCTGGAATACTGCATGCAGTTTTGTTTTCCATATTTATGAAAGGCTGTACATGCTTTGGAGGCAGTTCAGAGAAGGTTCACTAATTTGATTCTGGAGTTGAGGGGGTTGACTTATGAGGAAAGGTTGAGTAGGTTGGGCCTCTACTCATTGGAATTCAGAAGAATGAGAGGTGATCTTATCGAAACGTGTAAGATTATGAGGGGGCTTGAGAAGGTGGATGCAGAGAGGATGTTTCCACTGATGGGGAGACTAGAGAACTAGAGGGCATGATCTTAGAATAAGGGGCCACCCATTTAAAACTGAGATGAGGAGAAATTTCTTCTCTCAGAGGGTTGTAAAACTGTGGAATTCCCTGCCTCAGTGAGCTGTGGAAGCTGGGACATTGAATAAATTTAAGAGAGAAATTGACAGCTTTTTAAATGTTAAGGGGATAAGGGGTTATGGGGAGTGGGCAGTGAAGTGGAGCTGAGTCCATGATCGGATAAGCCATGATCTTATTGAATGGCGGAGCAGGCTCGAGGGGCCGTATGGCCTACTCCTGCTCCTATTTCTTATGTTCTTCTGTAAAAGGACTCCCAGATCCCTCTGCTCCACAGCATTTTGTAATCTCTCCCCATTTAAGTAATTATTAGCTTTTTTTGTTTTACCTACCAAAGTGGATAACCTCATATTTCCCACATTATACTGCAGCTGCCAATTTTTTGCTCACTCACTGACCCTATCTATATCGCTTTGCAGATTGTTTGCGTCCTCCTCACAACTTGCTTTCCCATCTTCTCTTTGTATCAGCAGCAAATTTGTCTACTTTACAAACATGCAGAGCCCAGAACAAATTATTTTGCACCCTGGCGATGTTTTCCCATTGCCTTTGAAGGCGTATATCGCAGATTACCCAGAATGAAACCGTACATTTAAGATTTATACTATGAGGGAAAATTGCACCTTATTTTATTATTTCGAGATGTTTCATTAATTGATTTGACATGCTGTATTTGTTTGAGGTGCTGTGGAAAAATGGATCCTTACTCATTGCTGACTCTAAGTTAGAACAAATGAGTGTTCGACAGTAAAATGAGCACTGCACTTTAATTGAGAATTACATATCCAGAGTTATAGTAGGCAGCCGCATACCGCAGTGAAGTAGAGCAGACCCGAGAGACTCAGCTAACATTTGGAAAGTAATCACTGAATTAACACAGAAGAGTGCAAAACATTCATCAGAACAATATACAATCAATACAATGTGTCTGATTGTGTTTGAAGGAACACGGCCATTGGAGAGAGAGCATCGTTTCCAATTACATTATATAATAAGTCTGATCAACATTTTCCATTTTGGGACGTTTAGCTTCAATTTCGATATTTTGCATTTAAACATATTCTATGTCATGAGGGACTCAAATCAGCGGCCGTAATGTGTTTGTTCAAACAACTGAAACTAATTTCAACTCTGTTGCATCTTGACTGTCCCAGTGGGGAGCCCACAGGATATAATTGAAAGGCTCCGGGAATATTTCAGAGTTTAATTCAGAGAGATTGCCTAAAACATGAAGAGGCAGCATCGCTTAACACAGAAAATGACTGATACGTCCTTACTACACAGTATAAATACACACGAGGCCCATGCTTGAGAGAAGGTCAGTCTGTGACCTGTCCTTTATTCCATAGCACTCAAGTGATGAAGGTGGGCGGAGGTCCAGGTTAGGAGTATCTCCCACCTAGTGGTCAGTGTTCTCACGGTGTACAACTTAGGTCGGTTATTACATGGGTTACAATGCTGGTTGAATACATGACATCACCTCCTACCCCAAAGTCTTATTGGAATCACAGGTTGAGTCTCTCTGGTGGTTTACGCTCCCTTGTAGAGCGCCTGAGTTGGGGCTCCAGTTGTTGGGCGCTGGCCTGAGTGTCTGCTGTTTGCAGTGCTCAGGCCTGTCCGGACTGCCCACAGTGACTGGGCTCTCCTCCCTTTGGTTCCGGTGTTCGGTCACATGTGGTGGAGTGAACTCTATATCGTTCTCTTCCTCCGCTTCTTCTATGGGGTTGCTGCACCTCCTTTTTGTTTGATCCACATGTTTGCGGCAGATTTGTCCATTGGTAAGTTTAACAACCAGAAACCTATTTCCCTCTTTGGCAACCACAGTGCCTGCGAGCCATTTGGGCCCTGCAGCGTAGTTGAGGACAAAAACAGGATCATTTACATCAATACATCATGCCCTCGCATTCCTGTCATGGTAGTAATATTGTGACTGGCGCCTGCTCTCGACAATTTCTTTCATGGTGGGGTGTATAAGGGATAAACGGGTTTTGAGCGTCCGTTTCATTAGTAGCTCTGCGGGTGGAACCCCTGTAAACGAGTGTGGTTGGGATCTATAGGCCAACAAGAGGCGTGATAAGCGGGTTTATAGGGAACCCCCTTGGAATCTGAGCATCCCCTGTTTGATTATCTGCACTGCACGTTCTGCCTGGCTGTTTGAGCCCGGCTTGAACAGTGCCGTTCTAACATGGTTAATTCCATTGCCTGCCATGAAGTCCTGGAATTCAGTGCTTGTGAAGCAGGGGCCATTGTCACTGACCAAGATGTCCGCTAGACTGTGGGCGGCGAACATTGCCCGTTGACTTTCTACCGTGGCAGAGGATGTGCTTGAATTTAAAATGTCACACTCGATCCATTTGGAGTAGGCGTCTACTATAACCAAAAACATTTTCCCCATGAAAGGACCTGCGTAGTCCACATGGATGCGTGACCAAGGCTTGGCCAGGGGCTAAGGGGGGCTTCCCTGGGCGCATGGCCCAGCTGGGCACATGTGTTGGACCTGAGATCACAAAGTTCCAGATCTGCATCTAACTCTGGCCACCAAACGTGTGACCTGGCAATTGCCTTCATCGTGACAATGCCCGGGTGCCCATTGTGGAGTTCTCTGATGAACACCTCTCTGCCCATCTGGGGCATGACTACGCGGTTTCCCCACAGTAGGCAATCGGCTTGAATCGAGAGTTCATCCCTGCCCCTGTGAAATGGTTTAAATTCCTCATGCATGCCCTGTACGTGGCTGCCCAGTCCCCATTCAGGACACATTTCTTGACTAGAGACAATAGCGGGTCTCTATTTGTCCAGACTTTAATCTGACGGGCTGTCACTGGTGAGCCTTCGCTTCCGAAAGCTTCAACAGCCATGACCATCTCAGCACCATGCTCGGTAGCCCCCTCAGTGGTGGCTAGTGGGAGCCTGCTGAGTGCATCGGCGCAGTTTTCAGTGCTCGGTCTGTGCTGAATTGTGTAGTCAAAGGCAGCTAACGTGAGTGCCCACCTCTGTATGCGGACCGATGCGTTTGCATTTATAGCCTTGTTGTCGGCCAAAAGGGACGTTAGGGGTTTGTGATCTGTCTCCAGCTCAAATTTCCTGCCAAACAGGTACTGGTGCATTTTCTTTACCACATATACACATGCGAGCGCCTCCTTTTCTACCATCCCGTAGCCCCTTTCTGCCTAGGACAGACTTCTGGAGGCATAAGCTATCGGCGTAACTGACCCTTGGCATTGACATGCTGCAACACACACCCGACACCATAGGACGACAGATCGCACGTTAACACAAGTTTCTTACATGGGTCATACAGCGTTAACAGATTGTTGGAACATAACAAATTGCGTGCATTCTTAAAAGCCCTTTCCTGGCTGTCCCCCCAGACACATTCACGACCTTTGCATAGGAGCATGTGCAGCGGCTCCATTTGCGTGCTCAATTTGGGAAGAAAGTTGCCAAAATAATTCAAGAGCCCAAGGAACGAACGCAGTTCCGTCGTGTTACGGGGTCTGGGTGCTCTCTGGATCGCTTCCGTCTTGGATGCAGTTGGGCTGATCCCGTCTGCTGCTACCCTCATCCCCAGGAATTCTACCTCTGGAGCTAGGAAGACACACTTCGCTGTTTTCAGGCGCAGACCTACCCGGTCCAGTCTGCGTCGCACCTCCTCCAGGTTGTGGAGGTGTTCTTCAGTATCGTAACCCGTAATGAGGATGTCGTCCTGAAAAACAACCGTCCCTGGAATCGACTTGAGGAGGTTTTCCATATTTCGTTGGAAGAGCGCGGCGGCCGAGCGAATCCCAAACGGACATCTGTTGTACTCAAACAACCCCTTGTGTGTCGTGATGGTGGTCAGCTTCTTCGACTCACTCGCCAGCTCCTGGGTCATGTAAGCTGAGGTCAGGTCCAATTTTGAAAAAAGTTTGCCACCGGATAACGCCGCAAAGAGGTCCTCCGATCTCGGTAGTGGGTACTGGTCTTTGAGTGACACCCGATTGATGGTGGCCTTGTAATCGCCACATATCCTGACTGACCCATCCGCCTTGAGCACCGGCACTATCGGGCTCGCCCAGTCACTGAATTCGACTGGCGAGATGATGCCTTCCATCAGGAGGCGGTCCAATTCGCCTTCTATCTTTTTCCGCATCACGTACGGCACCGCTCTGGCCTTGTGGTGTACTGGTCTGGCGTCCGGGTTTATGTGAATCACTACCTTGGCCCCCATGAAAGTGCCAATGCCGGGTTGAAATAATGAGTCAAATTTGTGCAGGATCTGTGAGCATGATACTCGCTCCACAGAGGAAATTGCATTGACATCGCCCCATTTCCAGTTCATGACAGCAAGCCAACTCCTCCCCAGTAGTGCGGGACCGTCCCATGGGACAATCCAGAGTGGCAACCTGTTCTCTGAATCTTTGTGGGTCACGACTACCGTGGCGCTGCCAAGCACCGGAATGATCTCCTTGGTGTAAGACCGTAGCTGTGCGTCAATCGGCGATAATTTTGGCCTCCTGGCCTTGGATGCCCACAACTTTTTGAACTGTTTGATACCCATCAGGGACTGGCTGGCACTCGTGTCTAACTCCATTGATACTGGGATGCCATTGAGGAGCACTTTCATCATTATTGGTGGCGTCCTGGTGTATGAACTGTATACGTGCTCCACATGAACTCACTGAACTTCAGCTTCCAGCGATTTCAGCCAGTGTCCATTTCTGCAATTTCTGCAGGCATTTTGCTCATCTCTGCAAAATCCGGCTGAATGTATGCCTCCACGCCTCCAGCATGAGTTACGGTTTGAAACAAAAGGTCCCTTGCCAGTCGATCGTTCATGACTGCCCCTGTTATTGTCCTTGAGTGCACCATTAACAGGTGCTGATGGCCCCATTACTGGCCGCATTGTCCCTTGCAATGGCGTGAATCGCTGTTTAGCTTGCCATTGTCTCTGTCGAACTCCCCCTCTGGGTTTGACTCCATGTTGGGGCATGCCTGATTGTCCTTGTCTGTCTGGAGAACTGTGTGCTGCTTTAACAATGTTGAATCTCTGTCCCAACCATTCCTTAACACAGTACCTCTTGTCTGTTCTGCTAGTGGCCATGCTCGCGTGGTTTAAATCCCAGTTTCTTGTCGCCATTGATACGTCCTTACTTCACAGTATAA
The DNA here is from genome assembly GCF_044704955.1 of Pristiophorus japonicus. NCBI lineage: Eukaryota > Metazoa > Chordata > Chondrichthyes > Pristiophoridae > Pristiophorus > Pristiophorus japonicus. The sequence goes on along the minus strand of NC_092004.1, from coordinate 15,184,943 downwards.
ATGCACACAAGGCCTATGCTTGAGAGAAGGTCAGTCTGTGACCTGTCCTTTATTCCATAGCACTCAAGTGATGAAGGTGGGTGGAGCTTCCCCTTTTATACCTGAAGGTCCAGGTTAGGAGTGTCTCCCACCTAGTGGTCAGTGTTCTCACGGTGTACAACTTAGGTCAGTTTATACATGGGTTACAATGCTGGTTGAATACATGACAATGCCTGCGACATTTTCCATCATTGATAAAATATTCTACGTGATCCTTGCAGTCACTGCTCTTCCTGGTCAGTGATGAGAGTCATTGACGTTGTGTAACTCTGTGTGTGATCCATATTTGGCCTTGTTCTGTATCTGACAATGTGGTGATGACCATTAAATGATAGGGGCAGTGACATAATTTCAATTAATCGGAAGTCCACATTAGCCAAATTCCCACTGCTCATTTATGCCGTTCCTTTAACAGAAACCGTAACTCTGTACTCTGCAGACACGCAAATGATGAACTTATTGCTGTTGTTGGAACACTTTGTATACTTGCACCTGACCTCGGCACTAAAAGCTCTCTAAAGTTTGTTTCTTACTGGGATTCGCTGTCACAATAGAGTTGTGAGAGCTGAGAGGCACTGGGCAGACTGCAATATCTGACCGGATTGAATATGTATTACTGGGACTATCTGTCATTGTACAACTGTATTGAGTGTCGTTCATTGACTGGGGTCGAACATCTGACCATAGTGGCCAGGTAATTACTGGAATTCTTTGAGGATACAACGAGCATTGTGGATAGAGGTGTACCGATGGATGTGGTGTATTTAGATTTCCAAAAGGCATTCGATAACGTGCCACACAAAAGGTTACTGCAGAAGATAAAGGTACGCGGAGTCAGAGGAAATGTATTAGCATGGATAGAGAATTGGGTGGCGAACAGAAAGCAGAGAGTCAGGATAAATGGGTCCTTTTCCGGTTGGAAATCAGTGGTTAGTGGTGTGCCACAGGGATCAGTGCTGGGACCACAACTGTTTACAAGATACATAGATGACCTAGAAGAGGCGACAGAGTGTCGTGCAACAAAATTTGCAGATGACACTAAGATTAGTGTGAAAGCGGTTTGTGTAGCGGACTCAGAGAGGCTGCAAGGAGATTTGGATAGGTTAAGCGAATGGGCTAAGGTTTGGCAGATGGAATACAATGTCGGAAAGTGTGAGGTCATCCAACTTGGTGGAAACAAACAGTAAAAGGGAATATTATTTGAATGGGAGAAATTACAACATGCTGTGGTGCAGAGGGACCTGGGGGTCCTTGTGCATGAATCCCAAAAGTTTAGTTTGCAGGTGCAGCAGGTACTCAGGAAGGCGAATGGAATGTTGGCCTTCATTGTGAAATGGATGGAGTACAAAAGCAGGGAGGTGTTGCTGCAACTGTATAAGGTATTGGTAAGACCGCACCAGGAGTACTGCGTGCAGTTTTGGTCACCTTACTTAAGGAAGGATATACTAGTTTTGGAAGGGGTACAGAGACGATTCACTAGGCTGATTCGAGAAATGAGGGGGTTACCTTATGATGATAGTTTGAGTAGACTGGGTCTTTACTCCTTGGAGTTCAGAAGGATGAGGGGTGATCTTATAGAAACATTTAAAATCATGAAAGGGATAGACTAGATAGAGGCAGAGAGGTTGTTTCCATTGGTGGGGGAGACTAGAACTAGGGGGCACAGCCTCAAAATACGGAGGAGCCAATTTAAAACCGAATTGAGAAATAATTTTTTCTCCCAGAGGGTTGTGAATCTGTGGAATTCTCTGCCCAAGGAAGCAGTTGAGGCTGGCTCATTGAATGTTTTCAAGTCAAAGATAGATAGATTTTTAAGAAATAAGGGAATTAAGGGTTACGGGGAGAGGGCGGGTAAGTGGAGCTGAGTCCACGACCAGATCAGCCATGATCTTATTGAATGGCGGAGCAGGCTCGAGGGGCTCGATGGCCGACTCCTGTTCCTAATTCTTATGTTCTTATGTAATATTGGAAGTTTCTGCCATTGTTGAATTGTACTGAGTGTGGGTCACGAACTGAAGTGGATTATTTTACCCCAGTTGTCATGTAACACTGGGCGTATATGCCACTATAGAACTGCACTGGTTGTGGGTCATTAACTGCAGTGGAACCCCTGATTCCATTGGCGATGTATTAGTGGAGGTATCTGTCATTGGAGAATTGTTCTGAATGTGAGTCACATATAGAATGACATATTATATACAGCACAGCAATAGCCCATTTGGTGTTTATATTCCACTCGAGCCTCCTCATGTCTTTTCACATCTAACTCTATCAGTGTAACTCTCTATTCCCTTATTCCTCAGTTACTTATCTAGCCTCCCCTTAAATTAATCTATACTTTTCGCCTCAACTACTTCCTCACCAATCTCTGTGTAATGACACTTTTGCTGAATTCCCCACTTGGTTTCTTGGTGACTCTCTTATATTGATAGTTCCAGTGTTGTTCTTCCCCACAGGTGAACACGCTCTCTCTGTGTCAACTCAATCAAAACCTTTCATCATATTATACACCTCAATTAGGTCACACCTCAGACTTCACTTTTCAAAAGAAATGAGATCCTGTCTCTTCATCCCTTTCTGATAGGTATAAAGTCGTATTTCTGGTATCATTCTTGTAAATCGTGTTTGCAACCTCTCCAGTGCCTCTATATCCTTTTTATAAGGATATAAAGGCAAGAAACAAAAAGGGCCACTGAATATAAAAGGGCTGCAGGAGGGGTCAAAACTAAAAATCATGGTTTAAAAACTAGGATGAAAACACTCTATCTAAATGCACGCAGCATTCAAAATAAAGTAAATGAGATAATTGCACAAATCATTACAAATGGGTATGATTTGGTGGCCATTACAGAAATATGGTTGCAGGGTGAGCAAGACTGGGAATTAAACATACAGTGGTATCTGACGACTCAGACAGATAGACAAGAAGGGAAAGAAGGTGGGGTAGCTCTGTTAATAAAAGATGATATCAGGGCAGTTGTGAGGGATGATATTGGCTCCAATGAACAAAATGTTGAATCATTGTGGGTGCAGACTAGAGACAGTAAAGGGAAAATGTCACTGGTCAGCGTAGTTTATAGGCCCCCAAATAATAACTTCACGGTGGGGCGGGCAATAATCAAGGGAATAATGGAGGCATGTGAAAAAGGAACGGCAGTAGTCATGGGGGATTTTAAACTACATATCGATTGGTTAAATCAAATCGCACGGGGTAGCCTGGAGGAGGAATTCATAGAATGCATACGGGATTGTTTCTTAGAACAGTATGTAACAGAACCTACAAGGGAGCAAGCCATCTTAGATCTGGTCCTGTGTAACGCGACAGGAAAAATAAATGATCTCCAAGTAAAAGGTCCTCTCGGAATGAGTGATCACAATATGGTTGAATTTGTAATACAGATTGAAGATGAGGAAGTTGTGTCAGAAACGAGCATACTATGCTTAAACAAAGGGGACTACAGTGGGATGAGGGCAGAGTTGGCTAATGTAGACTGGAAGCAAGGACTAAACGGTGGCACAATTGAGGAACAGTGGAGGACTTTTAAGGAGCTCTTTCATAGTGCGCAACAAAAATACATTCCAGTGAAAAAGAAGGGCGGCAAGAGAAGGGATAACCAGCTGTGGATAACCAAGGAAATAAAGGAAAGTATCAAATCAAAGACCAATGCGTATAAGGTGGTCAAGGTTAGTGGGAAACTAGAGGATTGGGAAAATTTTAAGCAACAGCAAAGAATGACTAAAAAAGCAATAAAGAAAGGGAAGATAGATTACGAAGGTAAACTTGCGCAAAACATAAAAACAGATAGTAAAAGCTTTTACAGATTTATAAAACGGAAAATAGTGACTAAAGTAAATGTTGTTCCCTTAGAAGATGAAAAGGGGGATTTAATAATGGGAAATCTGGAAATGGCTGAGATCTTAAACAATTATTTTGCTTCCGTCTTCACAGTGGAAGACACAAAAACCATGCCAAAATTTGCAGGCCACAGGAATGTGGGAAGGGAGGACCTTGAGGCAATCACTATCACTCGGGGGGTAGTGCTGGACAGGCTAATGGGACTGAAGGTAGACAAGTCCCCTGGTCCTGATGAAATGCATCCCAGGGTATTAAAAAAGATGGCGGAAGTTATAGCAGATGCATTCGTTATAATCTACCAAAATTCTCTGGACTCTGGGCAGGTACCAGCGGTTTAGAAAGCAGCTAATGTAACGCCTCTGTTTAAAAAAGGGGGCAGGCAAAAGGCAGGTGACGATAGGCCAGTTAGTTTAACATCTGTATTGGGGAAAATGCTTGAAACTATCATTAAGGAAGAAATAGCTGGACATCTAGATAGGAATAGTGCAATCAAGCAGACGCAGCATGGATACATGAAGGGGAATTCATGTTTAACTAACTTATTGGAATTCTTTGAGGATATAACGAGCATGGTGGATCGAGGTGTACCGATGGATGTGATGTATTTAGATTTCCAAAAGGCATTCGATAAGGTGCCACACAAAAGGTTACTGCAGAAGATAAAGGTGCACGGAGTCTGTGGAAATGTATTAGCATGGATAGAGAATTGGCTGGCTAACAGAGTCGGGATAAATGGGTGGAAATCAGTGGTTAGTGGTGTGCCACAAGGATCAGTGCTGGGACCACAACTGTTTACAAGATACATAGATGATCTAGAAGAGGGGACAGAGTGTAGTGCAACAAAATTTGCAGATGACACTAAGATTAGTGGGAAAGCGGGTTGTGTAGAGGACTCAGAGAGGCTGCAAGGAGATTTGGATAGGTTAAGCGAATGAGCTAAGGTTTGGCAGATGGAATACAATGTCGGAAAGTGTGAGGTCATCCACCTTGGGGAACAATAACAGTAAAAGGGAATATTATTTGAATAGGGAGAAATTACAACATGCTGTGGTGCAGAGGGACCTGGGGGTCCTTGTGCATGAATCCCAAAAGCTTAGTTTGCAGGTGCAGCAGGTAATCAGGAAGGCGAATGGAATGTTGGCCTTCATTGCGAGAGGGATGGAGTACAAAAGCAGGGAGGTCTTGCTGCAACTGTATAAGGTATTAGTAAGGCCGCACCTGGAGTACTGCGTGCAGTTTTGGTCACCTTGCTTAAGGAAGGATATACTAGCTTTGGAAGGGGTACAGAGACGATTCACTAGGCTGATTCCAGAAATGAGGGGGTTACCTTATGATGATTGATTGAGTAGACTGGGTCTTTACTCGTTGGAGTTCAGAAGGATGAGGGGTTATCTTATAGAAACATTTAAAATAATGAAAGGGATAGACAAGATAGTGGCAGAGAGGTTGTTTCCACTGGTAGGGGAGACTAGAACTAGGGGGCACGGCCTCAAAATACGGAGGAGTCAATTTAAAACCGAGTTGAGAAGGAATTTCTTCTCCCAGCGGGTTGTGAATCTGTGGAATTCTCTGCCCAACGAAGCAGTTGAGGCTAGCTCATTGAATGTTTTCAAGTCAAAGATAGATAGATTTTCAACCATTAAGGGTTACGGGAAGAGGGCGGGTAGGTGGAGCTGAGTCCACGACTAGATCAGCCATGATCTTATTGAATGGCGGAGCAGGCTCGAGGGGCGAGATGGCCGACTCCTGTTCCTAATTCTTATGTTCTTATGTTCTTATAACACGGCGATGAGAATTGTACAGTGTACTGCAAGTGTGGTCCAAAGAATGTTTGATACCAGTTCAACAGAACTTCACTACTTTTCAACACTATCCATCTTGAATTAACCCTTGGTGCTCCATTTTCTTTTTATGCATGTAAAACCCGCATCACGACCTTTACTGTTTATTTGTATTTCTACTCTGAGATCCCTTTGCTCCTCGACCTCACTTAGATTCTTATTCTCACGTAGTATTTGACCTACTTATCTTTCTTACCAAAGTGCATGACCTCACTCTGTCTGTGTTGGATTGAATTTGCCAATTCAATGTCCAGTCTACAAGATTATTAATGTCTTGTTGTAGTTTGTTGCAGTCCTCCTCAATAATGTCTATCAGCCCCACCCCAATTTGGCCTCATCTGAAAGTGTAGAAATTGTTTTTTTGATTCCAAAGTCTAAATGGACAATTTAAATTGTGAACAGCATTGGTCCCACACTGATCCTCATGGGAGCCCACTCAGAATAACAGTCCTTTACTTCTGCTTTCTGTCTTGGGGTCAGCTCGCTATACATTCCACGACTTGTCCCCTAACACCGCAAGCTCTGACCTTATTCATTATCCTAATATGTGGTACCTCATCAAAGACTTTTTGGAAATTTAAGTATATTATATCGACCACATTACCCTGGTCTACTCTCCCTGTTACTTCTTCAATGAAATCAAAGAAGTTGGTCAAGCAAGACTTTTGCTTTTGAATCCACGCTGATTATACACAATTATATTTTTGGTTTATAGATATTCTTTTATTCTCTACTTTAGAAGGGATTCCATTATTTTCCTACCACCGAAGTTCCACTGACTGGTCTCTAGTTCCCCGGACATGTTCTATCTCCCATCTCAAATATAAGTATTACGTTAGCTATCCGCCATTCCTCTGACACTACACATTTTTCAAACTAATCATTAAATATTTGTAATAGTGCTCCTGCTATCTCTTCGCTGAATTATTTTAAAGTGTATGGATGTAATCCATCCAGACCAGGGGTTCAATCCTCCTTTCATTTGGTTCATTCATTTAATATTTCTCCTCTTTACTTATTGCAGTTATATAATTTCCTATACATTATTCCACCATCATGTCCATCTGCCCTGTGTCCCTGGTAAATACAGAGGCAAAGTAATTATTTCATATTTTATGTAATTTTTCCATCGCTTCATGTGATTTAATATTGTCCATCGATTTGTGGCCCTATTCCCATCCGACATTCTTTTTTAAATGAATGTGCCTGTAGAAAGTTAGATGAGCGATTATGTTATCGGCCACCTAATAGTGGGAAGGATAAAGAGGTGTAAATTTAGGTAAAATGCAGAAAGATTCAAGATCTGTCGTGATAATGTGGGACTTCAACGTAAACTGGGAAAATAACCATGCAAATGGAAAATGCAGGGGAGGATTTCCTGAAATCTGTATTAGAACTTTCTCCATCAGTATGTTTCCAGCACGATGGGGAAGAAAGCAATTCTGGATCTCGGAAATGGATTAAGTAGAGCATGTTTCTGTGGAGGAGCATTGAGGAAACAGTGATCACAATATCATTAGGTTTAGAGTAGTTATGGAAAAGGAGAAGGTATAATCATGTGTGAAAATACCCAACTGTAGGAGGACTAATTTTATGAGTTGAAAGGGATCCGGCCCAGGTAGATTGAAACCAAAGATTTCTCGGTAAAACAGTAAATGCACATTGGGAGACTTTCAAAAAGGAGATAGATCGGGTAACGACTAGACACGTTCTCATGCAGGGTGCAGAAACAGCATGATAGCTAGCTACAGCTCGGTGGATGAATGAAGATCAACTAAAACACAAAAACGGAAGCTTGTGATAAACTTCAGGCTCATATTTCAGTAGAGAACCAAGCAAAATACAGAATGTACAGAGAAGGACTATCAAAGGAGGAGGAAGTAGAATCAGCAGAAAAACAGGATATTCGCCCATAGTACTTATCTGAGGAAGGACACACTTGCCTTGGAGGTGGTGCAACAGAGGTTCAACAGATTGATTCCTGGGATGAGAGGGCTGTCCTATGATGAGAGATTGTGTAGAATATACCGATTCTCTCTTGGGTTTCGAAGAATCGGAGGTGATCTCGTTGAAACGGACAATCTTCTGAAGGGGATTGACAGGGTAGATGTTGAGAAGCCTGGCTAGCTCAGTCGGTAGAGCATGAGATTCTTAATCTCAGGATCGTGGGTTTGAGCCCCATGTTAGTCGATTACAGTTCCTTAAAATTTATGTTGCTGTCACAGGAAAACATCATTGATGAACCCATTTTCTTCTTTTGCACAATGAAAGAAATACGAACTGAGGGAGAGCTGATAATTTAATCATCTGTTCTGTGCTCTGCATAAGAACACAAGAACCAGGAGCAGGAGTCGGCCATTTGGCCCTTCGAGCCTGCCTTCTTTTGCACTGAAACAAATTATAACCGTGAGATTAAATTAGCAGTACGGGATATTTACAGGGCACCTTTCAATGCTTCATAAAACCATTCCTTTCGCTACAGCCACCCGGGATCGTTTCCCGGTTTGGGAAGTAACTTTGATATCACCGTTTGTAATTGAAGTGGAGTAATTTTATTACGTTAGATGGATGTCCCAAAGCACTTCAGAGTGGTGTCAAAATAAATGAGTTTGCAATTAAAAACACAAAATGTCAGGAGTGGGATTTTAACCCACGCCTCCAGAGGAGACTGCGACCTGAACGCAGCACCTTAGACCGCTCGGCCATCCTGACTGTTGATGCTTCAGTTGCAAGTTATTACTCGGGAAAGTTTCAGACCGGGTGCTTGTTCATTGTTACTGGAAGGCCCAGTGATCGGGATATCCTCTCCCCCGGGGTTTTCCTGAGCCTGTGATCGGTGCACGGGGAGGATTGGCCCGGGTCTGAGGTAGCTTGCATCCCAGGGATGGACAATAACACTCTGAGCTCTGGCACTGGGGAAAAGCGAATAATTAATGAGCCGTTTGTGTGTTTCAAATGCAACTTAGATCTGATGGAAGAAACCGATAGTGTTGTTTCACAGAATGAAAGAAATGCAAACAGGGACAATCGAAATTTCAATAACTGAACTTTAATAATTAGTGAAACTTTAACCCTTGATGAAGTTTTATCTCCGATCTGATTTTACACACTCTGTATTTGAGTCGATTAGTTTTAAAATGTTCATTGCTCATGCGACAATGTACCCTTAACTGCATTTGTTCAATTTTATTGCAGGCAAGTTTTTGCTTCACAAATAATGTTTCCGCCCAGGCTCGCAACAGAGACCTTTCGCGTGTGAGGCAATCATGATAACCGCTACACTACGGAAACTGCTGCTTAGCTCAGTGCCCAGAGAGAAGTGTTCAGCAACAAGCTGAAATGCTCAATCCCTCTGTCTGCAAAAAGTTCCTTTCACAAACATTTCTCTGACCAGAACTGTACCAAACAACAATGTTCTCCTTTCAAAGTCATTCAACTCCCCAATTTCTACATCTGCAATTTTAAGGACAAGGACTGAAAGCGCTTTGCGATCAGAAAATTGCCGGAAACCCCTGTGGTTAATGACAGGGCATTTGATGGTTGATTTCCGTACACACCTTGTGTTATGTATTTAACCCTTGGCCACCTGTATCACACCACCACCAGAGGGCCGACCTGTTGGAGTCCCAAGGGATTCCAGCATCCATTGGGAGCATGGTATATAAGCACTCTGGAGTCTTATTAAAGGAGCTAATGTCACACTTACTCATTGTTCACAGTACTCAGTTTCATTCTTTATTATGAGCGTATCAATTGGCGACGAGACAATGAACAACCACGCGAAAATGCAAGTAACAGTTGGTATAACTTGATTACAGCACAGCTGGCAATGGTTGCGGAATATATTCGTGCAGCCAAAACGCACAATGACAACCTGGAACTGCACGGCACAGAATCCTCAGGGAAAAACAATTAAAGGCTTTGTCCCTGAATGGGCTACGATCCACCAACCTTGCAGTTAATAGTTGAATGCACAAATCCATTGCACCAGAGAGGCTGATAGATGCACATATTGCAAGACATCCCTGTGATACCTTCACAGAGCACAGCACACACAGCTTCCTAACATGCAGACTGCTCTCTCGGAACTCTCCGGAAAGAGCCTGTTCTGTTTAATGATTAACTGTACAGTTGCAGTACACAATACGTCCACATCCACAGTGTGGAGCTACAAGCATTACATGCTCACAGACATTACAATCCCAAACTAGGGTGTCAGTCAGTTAAAGCTTCAGATTGCTCTGACCGGGATGGAACTTGTTCACTCTCAGTTGTACTTTTCCCAAATAAAGGTTGGGACATTCATTGTGGATGTGTGGAAGCAGTCTGGTCCCGCACACTGCAGACACTTCCATGTCACCACCAACCAGCTCTCCCACAACCGGTGTGATCTACCTTCCAGCCTTCCGGTGCCTTGTCTGTGACGAAGTATTCTGATTGTCCCGAAGCCGGTATACTTTGTCATCAATCGGGTTTTAAGTTGTTTCGGTAATTTTTACCTGCTGGACAGTCGAGGCACAAATTGTAGAGTGGAAAACTTGCGTGGACCCCGGTTTTCTAGTGGTTGATTTTCCTGGTTGGGTCCGTCGGTCGCGGTGGTCCGGTTGATGCCTGTTACCAAGTCAGTTGGTATTGATTTTCCACTGATTGGTTTTTTGAAGTTCTTTTCTCCGATGTCGTGATGTCTCTTCCTGTGTTATCTCGCCGTTTGCTCTCGATCTTGATCTTGTTGTTCCAAAGTAATGGTCAGAAAAATAGGTGGCTCTTGGTACGATAGGCTGCCAGTTATATTCTGAGAGGCTGCTTAATCATCGTGCTAAATCTAACGTTTCTTTTGTTTAAGTTTTGCTGCCCATTGATTTAAGTGGTCTTCTTTGTATAAGTTTTGGCGGACTAGCTAACTGAGACTTGATTAAATGTTTTAATCTGGCGTTGATAGACTTTGGGATGGTGATACTCCTTATTTATGAACTGATGAACTCTTGTCCATTGTAATAGCACTGCTTTGGCTTCGGGAAGTCTGAGCTGAGCCAAATATTTCTATACATGTTGAAAAGGTGTTGGAATATGGATGTGATATTTGGATCATGTGGGTGGGGTGGATAATGTTTCTTCCGTGGTCCATTGTTTAAATGCTAATGTTTTCTGCGAGCCTGACTGGTTGAAGAGCTCCCCTAGACAAACTGATTAGCTACAATATCCAAACTCTAAATCCCACCCCTCTGTCACTGCAGCTTTTCCCCACAGGCCCAAACATGCCTTTTAAAATCCCAAACTTGGTTAAGAATTGTACATTTCCTCCATATGCTTTTTAGAATCCCAAACTTTATGTTTAATAGTCCTAAATCGAATTTCCTTTTCAGTGAGTCCAAACACTGGGAGGTTTCCATGAATTTTGGAATCAACATTGGCAGTCCCTCGGAATCGAGGAAGACTTGCTTCCACTCCTAAAGTGAGTTCTTTGGTGGCGGAACAGTCCAATACTAGAGCCACAGACCCTATCACAGGTGGGACAGATAGTCGTTGAGGGAAGGGATGGGTGTGACAGGTTTGCCGAACGCTCTTTCTGATGTCTACACTTGATTTCTGCATGCACTCGGCATTGAGACTCGAGGTGCTCAGCGCCCTCTCGGATGCACTTTCTCCAATTAGGGTGGTCTTGAGTCAGGGACGCATGGGTGTCAGTGGGGATGTTGCACTTTATCAGGGAGGCTTTGAGTGTGTCCTTGTAGAGTTTCTGCTGCCCACTTTGGCTCGTTTGCCATGAAGGAGTTCCGAGTAGAGCACTTGCTTTGGGAGTCTCGTGTCTGGCATGCGGACTATGTGGCCTGCCCAGCGGAGCTGATCGAGTGTGGTCAGTGCTTCAAAGCTGGGGATGTTAGCCTGAATAAGGCTGTTGATGTTGGTGCATCTGTCCTCCGAGGGGATTTGTCGGATCTTGCGGAGACATCGTTGGTGATATTTCTTCAGCAACTTGAGGTGTCGACTGTACATGGTCCATGTCTCTGAGCCTTACAGGAGGGCAGGTATTACTACAGCCCTGTAGACCATGAGCCTGGTGGCAGTTTTGAGGACCTGGTCTTCAAACACTCTTTTCCCCAGGCGGCCGAAGGCTGCACTGGCGCATGGAGGCCGTGTTGAATCTCGTCGTCGATGCCTGCTCTTGTTGATAGGAGGCTCCCGAGATATGGGAAGTGGTCCATGGTGTCCAGGGCCGCGCCGTGGATCTTGATGACTGGGGGGGTAGTGCTGTGCGGTGAGGACAGGCTGATGGAGGACCTTTGTCTTACAGATGTTTAGCGTAAGGCCCATGCTTTCATACGCCTCAGTAAATACGTCGACTATGTCCTGGAATTCAGCCTCTGTATGTGCGCGGACACAGGCCTTGGTGTGGCCTCACCTGGAATATTGTGTACAGTTTTGGTCTCCTAATCTGAGGAAGGACATTCTTGCTATTGAGGGAGTGCAGCGAAGGTTCACCAGACTGATTCCCAGGAGGGCAGGACTGACATGAAAAGAAAGACTGGATCAACTAGACTTTTCTTCACTGGGATTTAGAAGAATGAGAATGGATTGCAGAGAAACATATACAGGTCTGATGGGATTGGACAGGTTAGAGGCAGGAAGTATGTTCCCGATGTTGGGGAAGTCCAGAACCAGGGGTCACAGTCTAAGGACAAGTGGTAAGCCATTTAGGACAGAGATGAGGAGAAACTTCTTCACTCAGAGAATTCTGAACCTGTGGAATTCTCTACCACAGAAAGTTGTTGAGGCCAATTCGTTTGATATATTCAAAAGGGAGTTAAATGTGGCCATTACGGCTAAAGGTATCAAGGGTATGGAGAGAAAGCAGGAAAGGAGTACTGAGGTGAATGATCAGTCATGATCATATTGAATGGTTGGGCAATGCTCGAAGGGCCGAATGGCCTAATCCTGCACCTGTTTTCTATGTTTTTATGTTTCTATGTTTCTATGCAAAGCATAGAAAAAAATGGTTGAAGTATCGACTCTGCCTCAGTTAGCATTTCTTTCATTTTGCAAAAGAAGGTGACGGGTTAATTAATGATGCAATCCCGTGAAAGCAACAAAAAAGTTGAACAAAAAAACATACGGTGACTGGCACGTGAGCGCTGCTTCTGACACCCGGTGGGAATGGGCGGGGATTTTAAAGCCCCTTGTATTGTGAAACCTTCAGATAGTCAAACATTTCCGATGTGCTGTATCGACCTCGTAGCGCAACGGTAGCGTGTCTGACCCCAGATCACGTCGAGGTCACTGTTCTTCAGGGTAATTCGGGAATTAATATTTTCTTTGCTGTTTGGCAATAACCAGACCCTTGCTCCAAGGTCTGTCGCATTGTTTCCCCGGTGTCAGGCAGAGATACGCCTGCTGCCCTCATTTATTTCATGTGACAGGACACAAAAGTTGAAAATAAACCTGCATTTGGCCACATATTGCCCTAAATAGTCAGGATGGCCGAGCGGTCCAAGGTTCTGTGTTTAGGTCGCAGTCTCCTCTGGAGGTGTGGGTTCACATCACACTTCTGACACTTCCTGTTTTTAATCATTAAGTGAAACTCATTGTTTGACACCACGACCAACGCCTAAAAAGTGGTAGTTTGCAGTCCACCTGCTCGCTTAACACTTCCGTCTGACCTGGTGCTGAAAGTGGAGATTTTTCCGCAGTGTAGCAGTTAACGCATTCGCCTCACACGCGAAAGCTCACCAGGCGAGATTATTTTCTGGAGCTTTCTCCTCATGCATGCTCAGGGGCGAGTTAGTTCTCCTGTGAAATGTCATAAGATCATAAGCATGTGAGGATTAGGGGCCAGAGTAGGCCATTCGGCCCCTCGAGCCTGGTCCACCATTCAAGAAGATCCTGGCAGTTCCTCGACAGCAAGTTTAAACATCTGGGGCGGAGCTGTAATCAACGACAAAAAGGTGCATTGTGCAGAAGCCCAGCTAAATCAGTCAGTAGATCATGAGATACTAAATCTCAGGGTCAGAGGTGCGAGCCCACGTTTGGTGATTATTTTTCATCGAATTATATAATCAGAAGTTTACAGCACATAAGGAGGCCATTTCGGCCCATCGTGACCGTGCCGGCCAATAACAGGCTCTCCAGCCTAATCCCACTTTCCAGCTCTCGATCCATAACCCTGCAAGTTACGACACTTCAGGTGCACATCCAAGCACTTTTTAAATGTGGTGAGAGTTTCTGCCTCTCCCACCCTTTCACGCAGTGAGTTCCAGACCCCCACAACCCTCTGCGTGAAGAAATTTCCCCTCAAATCCTCCCTACACTTTCTACCAATGACTTAAAATTTATGCCCCATGGTAGTTGACCCCTCTGCTTAGGGAAATGGGCCCATTCTATCCATTATATCAAGGACCCTCATAATTGTATACACTTCAATGATGCCTCCCCTCAGCCCACTTTGTTCCAAGAAAAACAACCTCAGCCTATCCAATCTGTCCTCATAGCTAAGATTCTCCACTCCCGATAACATCCTCGAAATCTCCTCTGTAAGTCTCCAGTGCAATCACAGTATTCTTCCTGTAAAGTGGTGACGAGAACTGCACGCAGTACTCCAGCTGTGGCCTAACCAGTGTTTTATATTCAAGCATAATCCACCTGCTCTCTTATTCTAGGCCTCGGCTAATAAAGGCCAGCATTCTGCATGTCTTCTTAACCAGCTAATCCACCTTGCCTCCTACCTTAAGGGATCTGTGGACATGCACTCCCAGGTCGCTTTGTTCCTCTACAATTCTCAATGTCCGACCATTTAATGTTTAATTTCTTTCTATTGTGTCTGTAAGCACTCAAGTAATGACTCCATGAGGCAAGGTATTGTACTTGAACTGTGGTGACCTTAGTCCATTTATTGCAACTCCTGAGTGAGGGTACAGGATGGTGAGCTCCGTTTTATACCTGGTTACCTGTCGTGTACCGGTGATCCCAAGGTCTCCACCAGTCGCACCCTCTGGTGGTACAGCCATCGTGTATATAGTGTGAAGGTACATCCAGTAGTCTTATGTAACTGTACATTGAGTGTACAGGGAGTATACTTATATTATACAGACACAACATCAATCTCCCCTAAGTCTTGTGCCACTGGCCTTTGCATTGTGTACTCTGGCCCGAGACTTGAGTGCCCAAAGCCCTTGCACCTTGTCAATGCTTTGGCTTGGTTCTCTCTCTGTGGACCCCCAAGTCCTTATTGCCACGACATTGGGAAATGTTCAGCAGTGGATGGTTGGCGGTTGCAGTGGGGGTTGAGTGGGTTCTGGGTGTGATCCATGTGTGTCCATGGCTACATACATCCATTCCCCCCCCCGTCACCCCCCCCCCATACATAGACCCTGTGTGTGGCTCAACACCTGCATGTGCAGACCTGTACAGACAGAAAGAACAAAAAAACATCGGATTGGTTACATCACTGTTTGGGTTCTGCAGTAATGGAACAAGTACATTTTACAGGTAAGGTACATACGTGGTATCACAGTCTTGCCCCTGGGTTGTGTAGGTGCAGGTGGGTGAGGACACTAGTTCCAGAGTAACCAGACTATGTCCAGGTTGTCTGATGGCGACTCTGTGTCCCCTGCCAGCTGGGTGGGCTCAGATCGCTCACCTGGCTGAGTCTCAGAGCCTTTGCCGTTGCCTAGTGATGGGCAGAGCCACAGGAGTGTGTGGCCTCCTTGTCCTCCTTTGAGGGCTGCGGTGTCTCCCTGCTGCTCTTCAACGATAGTGGGAGCCTGGTCATCCCAGGTCCCGTTGGGAGGGCAGGAGGGTGATATCCGCTCGTTCCCAGTACTGGCCCTGGTGGCCAGAGAGTTAGAGCCGATCGGGGGCAGGGTACCGGTAATGGTGCCTTTGCCGTCCGCTGATCACTGGCCCTGCAGCTGGTATGCTCCCTCTGTGTGTGGCCACACTCCCTGGGGTATCACATTGGTCCCGGAGGGGCAGGCTACATGGTCGCTGGACCTGGGTGCTGACGGGAGGTTGCCCTTGGTTTTGACGGCATGCTTGTAAATCCCAGCATCGCACGTCATCACTTCGTTTACTCTCACAATACATTGGTTCTGATCGCAAGTGCCCGACTTATCATGATTAGTTACATTTACAAACATGAAATTGTTAGTTACATCTTTTACATTTGTATCACCATCATCGCTGTATAAAGAGTGGAACTGTCCCTTTAATTGTGATGGGTTGCCGGTCTCCTTTAAGAGGGTCTTTCAATCTTTACCCCAATCCGGTTCGCCGCTCGGCATCACGTGTTGCTCCCTTGTGGTCTGGCTGCCGCCATCTTGACTTCAGGCCCTTCATCTCGTGGTTCAGACGCAATCTTCTTTCTCTCCATGAGGTCGGCTGCGGTGATCCTTTTCTCCCCAGGCTCTGCCACGGATGACAGGAAGTTGTCTTCTGCGTGAATTTTCTTCTCCGGAGTCCTGCCACTGGAGCCTGGAAGGTGAGGTCTGGTTGTTTGGGCTGGATCATCTCGCCGTTGGGTTAAGCGGTCTGTGTCGTTACCTCACAGTCGAGTTGGGAGGTTGGTTTTTCAGGTGTTGTGCTGGATCCAACTTCGGGGTCATGGGGGATGTCGATCGCTGGAGGTTGGAGCTATTCCCAGCTCCAAGTGATCTTTTTCATCCACCTTCTTCCTAATAGCTTTGGACCATCCCCAGCAATGATTCACAAAGGTAACCTGTGCATCTCGCCGCCATGGGACACCTGGACATCCACGCTGCCAACGACTGGGATGTATCGTTTGTGTAGGTCAGCAGTTTCACTTCGATCGGGATCATTTTAGGTCGTTCGATTGGATTGTCCCAGAGTTTCTCAAAGGCTGCCTGATTCATCAGTGACTGGCTCGCCCCTGTGTTCACCTCCATCGTGACTGGAACATAGTTGACTTCAACTTCCATTTTCAACGGGGAACTCTCGGTGGTGCAGATTAACACTCCGTACACCTCATCGTCGCTGGACTCCGGATGATCAGCCAACTCTTCATCGACTCGGTGAGTATGATTTCCTTGCATATTCGCTGGAGGTGGCCCTTCATGTTACAGCCTTTGCAAGTATAGTCTTTATAGCGGCACTGGTGGGCCCTGTGATTTCCTCCACAGCGCCAGCATGGGGTTGGCCGGTTGGCCACATATGGTGGACTCAGGATTGTGGGACTCGGGGTTCTGTTCTCTCTTCCCTGAGAGAGACTGCTAGCAGCAGCCCTGCCTCTAAAAGGCACCTTTCGGTTCACAGTACTTGCCGGGTTAGAGTTCTGGAGGTGAGACATCCATTTGGAATCGCAGGCCGAGATCATGAACACCTGGCTCACGTTAATTGTCTTCTGCAGGGTGACCGTGGTGTCCGCAGAGAGCAGCCTGTGGAGAAGGCCCTTGTGACCGATTCCAATAACAAAGATGTCCCTTAGTGGTTCGGTGAGGTGATCTCTAAAATCACATGGTGCAGCCAATCGTCTCAGGTCTGCAGCATATTTTGCGATTTCTTGGCCTTCGGTTCCACCGGTGGGGAGAGAACCGGTGTCTGGCTGTGAGGATGCTCTCTTTAGGTTTGAGCTGTACCTGTACCAGCGTTACGAGCTCAAGTTATGTTATTGTTTTCTCTGGGACTAGCAGGTCCTTGACAAGGCCATAGACGGTGGGCCCACAAGTACTGAGCAGGATAGCTCTGCACTTTATCAGCCAGCGAGGTCGGGTCGTCTCCCCCCATGTCATTTGCAATAAAGAAGTGTTCGAGCCAGTCCACAAAGGCCTTCCAATCTTCCCCATCGGCGAATTGTTCAAACGTGCCAAGATTAGCCATTGTCACATGGAAATTCGTATTCTCGTAACCAGTTATTGTGTCTGTAAGCTAGTAATGACTCCACGAGGTAAGGTATTTTACTTGAACTGTGGTGACCTTAGTCCACTTATTGCAGGTTCTGAGTGAGGGTACAGTACTGTGAGCTCCCTTTTATACCTGGTTACCTGTTGTGTGCAGGTGACCCCGAGGTCTCCACCAATTGCACCCTCTGGTGGTACAAGCATAGTGCATACAGTGTGAAGATACATCCAGTGGTCTTATGTAACTGTACATTGACTGTACAGTGTGTACTTATTTTATACATGCACAACAAAGATCATCGGTTAATTAATGGTGTTTTCCCGTGAAAGCAGGATAACATTTAACAATGATTTAATTTCTGCATTCAGAAAGACATGGGTTAATCACTGATAGTCAGCATGGATTTGTTCAGGGAAGGTTTTGTCTGACTCACTTGATTGAATTTTTTGAGGAGGTAACCAAGTGGATCGATGAGGGCAGTGCGTATGATGTAGTGTATAAGGATTTTAGCAAAGCTTTCGCCAAGTTCCCACATGGAAGACTGGTCACGAAAGTAAAAGCCCATGGGACCAGGGCAAAGTGGCAAGTTGGATCCAAAATTGGCTCAGAGGCAGGAAGCAAAGGGTAATGTTTGATGGGAGTGTTTGGGACTGGAAGGATGGTTCCAGTGGGGTTCCACAGCGCTCAGTGCTAGGTCCCTGACTTTTAGTGGTAACATCAATGATCTAAACTTAAATATAGGAGGTATGATTAAAACGTTTTCAGGTGACACTAATTTAATCCAGAGAAGTGTGAGGCTGTGCATTTGGGGAGGGCAAACAAGGAAAGAAACACACATTAAATGGTCGGACATTGAGAAGTGTGGAAGAGCAAAGGGACCTTGGAGTGCATGTCCACAGATCCCTGAAGGTAGCAGGCCAGTTGGATAAGGTGGGTAAGAAGACATACGGAATGCTGGCCTTTATTGGCTGAGGCATGGGATAGAAGAGCAGGTTGGTTATGCTTGAAATGTATAAAACACTAGTTCGGCCACAGCTGGAGTATTGCATGTAGTTCTGGTCACTGTATTACAGGAATTATGTGATTGTACGAGAGGGTACAGAGGAGATTTACGAGGATGTTGCCAGGTGTGGAGAATCTTAGCTATGAGGACAGATTGGATCGGGTGGGTTTGTTTTCATTGGAACAGAGAAGGCTGAGGGGAGACAACATTGAGATGTATAAAATTATGAGGGGCGTAAATAT